>NC_088385.1:17012962-17315092 GCF_037993035.2 Macaca fascicularis
AACTTCTCTCACTCCTGCTTTCGTCTTGTGATGTCCATGCTCCCCCTTTGCTTTCTACCATGATTGGAAGCTTCCTGGGGCCTCCCCAGAAGCAAAATGCCACTATGCTTTCTGTGCAGCCTGTAGAACCATTTGCCCATAAAACCTCTTTCCTTATAAATTACCCAATTTCACGTACTACTTTATAGCAATGCAAGAATGGCCCAATACACCTGGGAAAGTCTTTATTTCTCCTTCATTCTGAAGGATAGCTTTGGTGGGTATAGTATTCTTGACTGGCAGTTTTGTTCTTTCACCACTTTGAATATGTCATCCTATTCTCTCCTGACTTGTAAGTTTACTGCTGAGAAATCTGCTGTTTCTCTAATGGGAATTTCGTTGTGTGCAATAACACTTTTGTCTTGCTGTTTTTAGAATTATTTATTTGTCTTTGACAGTTCTACTATAACATGACTTGAAAGGGACCTTTTTGGGTTGAATCTGTTTGGGAACCTTTGAGCTTCCTGGATTTGGATATCTATATCTCTCCTAAGACTTGGGGAGTTTTCAGCTGTTATTTCATTAAATGGGTTTTTCTATATATTTTCTCGTTTGTCCTTAAACATCCATAGTGTAAATATTTGTTCACTTAATCATGCTTCACAAGTCCTTTAGGCTGCTTTCTTCATTCTTTTCTTTATTTTAAAGACAGAGTCTCACTCTGTTACCCAGGCTGGAGTGCAGTGTATGATTATAGCTTACTGCAGCCTCAAACTCCTGGGTACAATGATCCTTCCACCTCAGCCTCCCAAGTAGCTAGGACTGCAGATGCATGCAACCACACCTAGCTAATTTTTTTTCCCCAGAGGTGGGGTGTGACTTTGTTGCCCATGCTGGTCTCAAACTCCTAGGCTTAAGCAGTTCTCCCACATCAGCCTCTCAGGTGACTAAAATTACAGGCATGAGCCACTGTGCCCAGCTTTTTGTTTTTAACTTCTTATTTTTGGTGGTCTGACTGGGTTATTTCAAGTCTTTCTGAATTCTTTCAAAAGAATTTCCAAAATTATTTCTCCTGCTTGATCTAGTCTATTGTTGAAGCTCTCAACCATATTTTTTATTTTATTCATTAAATTCTTCAGCTCCAAATTTTCTGTTTTTTTTTTTTTTGATATCTATTTCTTTGTTAAATTTCCCATTCAAATCATGACTTGCTCTCCTAATTTTGTTAAATTGCCTATCTGTATTATCTTGTATCTCACTGAGTTTCCTTAAGATCATTATTTTGAATTTCTTTTCAAGCATTTCATTCATTTCCTTTTCTTCAAGTCTGTTACTAGAGAGAATCATTGTGTTCCTTTGGAGGTGTCATGTTTCCTTGCTTTTTCTTGTTTCTTGTGTCCTTACATTGATATCTGTGCATGTAGTAGATTAGTCACCTCTTCCCATTTTGTGGTGTAGGTTTCGTAGGGAAAGATTTCTTTCCTGTAGATGTGTCCTATAGTGTCAGTTGGGATGGTGCTTTGGCTTTGGTTTGGGGAGGGTGCAGTAGTATGGTCTCCATGAGATCTCTTTGGCTATAGTCAACAACAGCAATGTCTGTGAGTGTCTCAGTGGCCCAGACTGTGTTTGTGGAGGCAGTGGTGTGGCCTTGCTTGGGATGGAGACCACTGGGCAGTTGAGTTCTCAGGCCCTTGTAATGAGTAACATGTACCAGGTGCAGAGTCTCCACTAGTCAAGGGAGAAGAGTCATTGGTGACAGTGGGTGCTAAGCAGGCCAGTCTTCAGGTCCTTGGGGGACATACGTGGTAGATCTTCTAGTCAAGGGGGTGAGGCTGCCAGCAGTGGCAGACACCAGATGGCCAGCTTTCAGGCCCTGGGAAACATACACATCTGCTCCCCCAAGTCTTGGGGGTGGCCTCCCACTGTGGTGTACTCCCTGTTGCTTGGAGTATAGGGCACTGCCTGGACTCAGGTGCCAGGGTCATGGTTATACTGCTGTGTCCACTGAGGTTGTCGAATGTTGTAGCACTGGAGCCTTTTGTGTAGGCATGGTGGGATAATGACAGGACCCCAGGGATGTAAAAGCTATTGTGCCCCAGGGCAGTATGCAGTGAATCTGTTCTCAAAATGGCACCATGCCATAGCAACTTGGGTTTTGGGGACTGAGGGACACCCAATGGGATTTCCTTCTCTGGGGCAATTCACCTATGTGAACTCAAGGTAGCTCCCTATACTGGGCTCAGGGCCTGTGAAGTCTGCCGGGCTCTCCCATAGCTAAGATATCAAGTGTCCATGGTGATAATGATAAGTGCTGGAGATCTCTGGCTTACTTTCTCCCTGAAATAGGTGGTCCCTTTTGGGGACCCCAAGTGGATCCTGGACAGGTGCTTTGCTTCACTCTATGTGCTGCCTTCCCAAGTTTTCCCCACACTGTTCCTTACTGACTAACTCATTTCACAGAAAAAAAAAAAAACAAGAAGCAACAACACACTCATCTTCATGGAATAGATGGTCCAGCCACATACCAAATCACACAGAAATACTTAGACTGATCCATTCAAATAACATTAGGAGATTTTCCCTGATGCAAATTATCAAATTCCTGGAATTAATTTAATCCATGAACATTTTTTCATGCTTTTATTTTGCATTTTGCTCCTTGGGCTCTGACTCTGGTTATTAGCCTAATGCAAAGAGAAAAGACATATGAGGGAAATTATTCACTTTTTCCCACAGCACTGTCTAAATAGAAAACACAGCAACAGCAACTTAAAGCAAAGCTGAAATAGTTCCTTCATACACAGGAGTGGAGCAGCATTCTGGAGCAAGGGAAACTCATTTTGTGAATGTTAGAGGGAATGTTTAAGGGCCTTGGGGGGGTAGGAGACATCTGGGTGTTCCACATCATCCAAATTATCCCTGATATCATCATTCCAAAGGTTAAGGCTCCACTGTTTCCCAAACAATGCCTGACTTATATAGAAGATATCTGGTAATGTTAGCAATCCATGAGCCCACAGAATCAAACTCTGGATTTCCATAATCTCGGCCAGGCAACAAGAATTTTTTAATGAAAAATCATTATCATAGAAAAATCCCCAAATTTCAGTATGTATCTTTTAGCTAAAACTTACTATTTGAATTTTTTTTTTTTAGACAGAGTCTTACTCTGTCATCCAGGCTAAAGTGCGGTGGTACGATCTCAGCTCTCTGCAATCTCTGCCTTTCAGGCTTAAGCAATTCTCGTGCCTCTGCCTCCCAAGCAGTTGGGACTACAGGCACACATCACCATGCCCAGCCATTTTTTTTATTTTTTTTTAGTAGAGACGGGGTTTTGCCATGTTGGCCAGGCGGTCTCAAACTCCTGACCTCAAGTGATCTTCCCTCCTGGGCCTTCCAAAGTGCTGGGATTACAGGCATGAGCCACTGCACCCGGCCTAATTGTTATTTGATTTTTATCTTCCTCTTAAAATGTTACTCAGTGGTCTCATAATTAGCCGTCTTCTCTATACACCTGAAATTTTCACAGCCTGTTTGTTGTTCTATTTCAAAGTTTTCACTCCTAATTTATTTTGAATTTGACAATGCCAGTCTATTATTTGAAAAACACTTGCCTGATGTGTAAGCTTACTATGGCTACCATAGCAAAGTACCACAGACTGAGTGACTTAAAAAACAGAAATTTATTTTCTCACAATTCTTTTGTTTTTGTTTTTGTTTTGACATAGTTTTGCTCTTGTTGCCCAGGCTGCAGTGCAATGGCATGATCTCGATTCACTGCAACCTCCACCTCCCGGGTTCAAGTGATTCTCCTGCCTCAGCCTCCTGAGTAGTTGGGATTACAGGCATATGCCACCATGCCCGACTACTTTTGTATTTTTAGTAGAGACGGGGTTTTACCATGTTACTCAGGTTGGTCTCAAACTCCTGACCTCAGGTGATCCACCCACCTCAGCCTCCCTAATTGCTGGGATTATAGCTGTGAGCCACTGCGCCCAGCATATTTTCTCACAATTCTAAAAGCTAGATGTCTGAGATCAAGGTGCTGGCAGAGCTGTTTCTTCTGAGACCTCTCTCCTTTACTTGGCCATCTTTTCCCTGTATATTCATATCGTCTTCCCTCTGTACATGTCTGTGTCCAGAGTTTCTCTTCTTTTTTTTTTTTTTTTTTTTTTTTGAGATGGAGTCTCGCTCTGTTGCCCAGCCTGGAGTGCAGTGGCCAGATCTCAGCTCACTGCAAGCTCTGCCTCCCGGGTTTACACCATTCTCCTGCCTCAGCCTCCCGAGTAGCTGGGACTACAGGCGCCCGCCACCTCGCCTGGCTAGTTTTTTGTATTTTTTTAGTAGAGACAGGGTTTCACCAGGTTAGCCAGGATAGTCTCGATCTCCTGACCTCATGATCAACCCATCTCAGCCTCCCAAAGTGCTGGGATTACAGACTTGAGCCACCGCGCCCAGCCCAGAGTTTCTCTTTTTATAAGAGTATCAGTCATGTTGGATTAGGACCCACCCTAATGACCTCATTTTAACTTGATTACCCTTTAAGAACCCTGCCTCCAAGTGCAGTCACATTCTTAAGTATGGGGACTATCAGGCCTCTGAGCACAAGCTAAGCCATCATAACCCCTGTGACCTGCACATATACATCCAGATGGCCTGGAGCAACTGAAGAACCACAAAAGAAGTGAAACGGTCAGTTCCTGCCTTAACTGATGACCATTGTGATTTGTTCCTGCCCCACCCCAACTGATCAGTCGACCTTGTGACATTCCTCCCCTGGACAATGAGTCTCATGAGCTCCCCACCGAGCACATTGTGACCCCCTCCCTGATAACAATAAATAACCACCTTTAACTGTAATTTTCCAATGTCTAACCAAGTCCTGCAAGACTGCCCCTCTCCTATCTTCCTTTGCTGACTCCTTTTTTGAACTTAGTCCACCTGCACCCAGGTGATTAAAAAGCTTTACTGCTCACACAAAGCCTGTTCAGTGGTCTTTTCACATGGATGCATGTGACATTTGGTGCTGAAGACCCGGACCAGGGGGACTCCTTCAGGAGACCAGACCCCTGTCCTTGCCCTCACTCTGTGAGGAGATCCACCTAGGACCTCAGGTCCTCAGACCAGCCCAAGGAATGTCTCACCAATTTCAAATCAGGTAAGCGGTCTCTTCACTCTCTTTTCCCGCCTCTCTTGTTACCCTTCAATCTCCCTATCCTTCCAATTCCAGTTCTTTTTCCTCTCTAGTAGAGACAAAAGAGACATATTTTATCTGTGAACTCAAAAACTCCAACATCGGTCACAGATTTGGGAAGACAGTCTTCCCTTGGTGTCTGATCATAGCGGGGATGCCTGCCTTGATCATTCACCCACATTCCCTTGGTGGCAGGTCAATTGCGGGGACGCCTGCTTTGGCTGCTTCCCCACAGTACAGCCCAGGACTCAGTCAGGGACGCCTACTGGAAGACTGGTAGCTGCCCACCTCCATTTCTCCGTGTCTCTACCTTCCTCTTTAAACTTACCTTCTCCACTATGGGCAATCTTCTGCCATCCATTCCCCCCTCTTCCCCCTTAGCATGTGTTCTTGAAAACCTAAAACCCCTTCGACTAACATCTGACCTAACACCTAAACATTTTATTCTGTAATACTGCTTGACCCCAGTACAAACTCGACAATAGTTCCAAGTGGCCAGAGAATCGCACTTTCGATTTGTCCATCCTACAAGATCTAGATAATTTTTGTCATAAAATGGGCAAATGGTCTGAGGTTCCTGATGTCCAGGCATTCTTTACACATCAGTCCCTCCCTAGTCTCTGCTCCCAATGCAACTCGTCCCAAATCTTTCTTCTTTCTCTCCTGTCTTTTCCTTCAATCTCCACCCCAAGCTCTGAGTCCTTTGAATCCTCCTTTTCTACGGACCCATCTGACCTCTCCCCTCCTCCCCAGGCTGCTCCTCGCCAGGCCAAGCTAGGTCCCAATTCTCCCTCAGCCTCCGCTCCCCCACCCTATAATCCTTCTATCACCTCCCCTCCTCACACTGGTTTACAGTTTCGTTCTGTGACTAGCCCTCCCCCACCTGCCTAACAGTTTCCTCTTAGGTGGCTGGAGCTGAAGGCATAATCAAGGTTAATGCTTCTTTTTCTTTATCCCACCTCTCCCAAATCAGTTAGCATTTAGGCACTTTTTCATCAAATATAAAAACCCAGCCCAGTTCGTGGCCCATTTGGCAACAATCCTTAGATGCTTTTCCACCCTAGACCCAGAGGGCCCAGAAGGCCATCTTATTCTCAAATCTTATTCTCAAATGTCTTATTCTCAAGATGTATTTTATTACCCAGTCCACTCCCAACATTACAAAAAGCTCCAAATATTAGATTCCGGCCCTCAAACCCCACAACAGGACTTAATTAACCCTGCCTTCAAGGTGTACAATAATAGAGAAGAGGCAGCCAAGTGGCAACTTATTTCTGAGTTGCAATTACTTGCCTCCGCTGTGAGAGAAACCCCAGCCACATCTCCAGCACACAAGAACTTCAAAACGCCTAAACTGCACTGGCCAGGCATTCCTCCAGGACCTCCTCCCCCAGGATCTTGCTTCAAGTGCCAGAAATCTGGCTACTGGACCAAGGAATGGCCGCAGCCCAGGATTCCTCCTAAGCCATGTCCCGTCTGCATGGGACCCCACTGGAAATCGGACTGTCCAATCGCCTGGCAGCCACTCCCAGAGCCCCTGGAACTCTGGCCCAAGGCTGTCTAACTGACTCCTTCCCAGATCTTGTTGGCATAGCAGCTGAAGACTGACACTGCCCAATCACCTTGGAAGCCTCCTGGACCATCACAGATGCTTCAGGGAACTCTTACAGTGGAGGGTAAGTCCGTGCCTTCTTAATTGATACAGAGGCTACTCACTCCACATTACCTTCTTTTCAAGGGCCTGTTTCCCTTGCCTCTATAACTGTTGTGGGTATTGACGGCCAGGCTTCTAAACCTCTTAAAACTACCCAACTCTGGTGCCAACTTGGACATTATTTTATGCACTCTTTTTTAGTTATCCCAACCTGCTCAGCTCCCTTATTAGGTCAACACATTTTAACTAAATTATCTGCTTCCCTGACTATTCCTGGGCTACAGCCACACCTTATTGCCACCCTTTTCCCCAGTTGAAAGCCTCCTTCACATCCTCCTCTCATGTCTCCCTATCTTAATCCACAGTATGGGATACTTCTACTCCCTCCTTGGTGACTGATCAGGCACCCCTTACCATCCCATTAAAACCTAATCACCCTTACCCCACTCAACGCCAATATCCCATCCCACAGTAGGCTTTAAAAGGGTTAAAGCTGTTATCACCTGCCTGTTACAACATGGCCTCTTAAAGCCTACAGATTCTCCTTACAACTCCCCTATCCTACCCGTCCAGAAACCAGACAAGTCTGACAGGTTGGTTCACAATCTTTGCCTTATTAACCAAATTGTCTTATTAACCAAATTGTTAAATTGTCGTGTTATTAACCAAATTAACCAAATTGTTTGTGGTGCCAAACCCATAAACTCTCCTATCCTCAATACCTCCCTCCACAACTCATTATTTCGTTCTTGACCTCAAAGACGCTTTCTTCACTATTCCTTTGCACCCCTCATCCTAACCTCTTTTTGCTTTCACATGGACTGACCCTGACACCCACCAATCTCAGCAACTCATTTGGACTGTACTGCTGCAAGGCTTCAGCGACAGCCCCCATTACTTCAGTCAAGCTCTTTCTCATAATTTACTTTCTTTCCGTCCATCTGTTTCTCACCTTAGTCAATACATGGACGTACCTTCTTGTTCAGTCCCAACCTCGTGCCAGACACCAGCCCTCTAGGCGACTATCTTCCAATCCTCCGGCAGGCTAGACAGGAAATTCACCAGGCTGCTAATCTTCTCTTGCCTACTCTAGATTCCCAGCCATATGAAGACACCTTAGCTGGATGATCAGTTCTTGTTAGGAATCTGACCCCTCAAACTCTACAACCTGGATGGACCAGACCCTACTTAGTCATCTATAGTACCCTAACTGCTGTCCACCTGCAGGACCCTCCCCCTTGGGTTCACCATTCTAGAATAAAGCTGTGTCCCTCGGACAGCCAGCCTGATCTCTCCTCTTCCTCCTGGAAGTCACAAGTACTTTCCCCTACTTCCCTTGAACTCACATTTCTGAACAACAGTAATAACTTTATGAGCCTCATACATCCCTTCATTCTATTAGGTCTATTGGTCCTTACCCTGCTTTTTACAACAGGGCTTTACACAGTCACCCCCACTACTTGGGACTATGCCCCCAAAACTTGTCATCACTACTATCTTCTGTCTAGTTATACTCCTATTCACCATTCTCAACTACTCATTAATTCCCTGCCCTTGTTTACACTCTGCCAGTTTATACTTTTCCTCCAAACCATCATAACTGATACCTCCTGGTTTTACTTTAAACCGCCACCCTTAGCTCTCCCTTGGAGTGGATAGAAGATCTTCAGTGGCAAGGTACACTCCAATTCTTCAATCGTGAGGAAGTCCTTTTTTTACTTTTCCACTCACTTTTATCCTTGCCCCCATTCTCCAGTCACACTCTACCTCTCCCTAGTTACCTCCAGCATACTATCAATCTCACCCACTCTCTCCTCACTGCCTCCAATCCTTCTCTAGCAAAGAATTGTTGGCTATGCATTTCCCTTTCTTCCTGCTCTTACACAGCCGTCTCCGCTCTACAGGCCGACTGGGCTACCTCTCCTTTCTCCCTGCACCTCCGAACCTCCTTTAATAGCCCTCATCTTTACCCATCTGAGGAACTTCTTTAGTTTCTAGACAGATGTGGTGAGAACTCCCCAGACATTTCGCAACCAACAAGCTGTCACACTTCTCCACATCTACTTAACCCGGCACCTTTCTCCTCATGTCAATTTGATCCCTGCCCCCATATTTGGACCCCTAACCACACAAACAACTACCCCTGTTGTCGCTCCTTTATGCATCTCCTGACAACAGCCTACTGGAATCCCTTTAGGCAACCTTCCACTGTCCAAATGTTCCTTTACTCTTTATCTCCAGAACCCAGTCATACACATTACCAAACAGATGGGAGCATTCCAACTTCACATTAATGATAAGCCCTCTATCATTACTGACAAACTCAGAAACACTGGCAGTCACTATTGTTTAGGAAGACACCTACCCTGCATCTCACTCCAGCCTTGGCTACCCTCCCTCTGCTCCTCTGACTCTCCTCCTAGCCCGTCCCCTTGCTTGCTTATACCCAGCCCCATGAATAGCAGTGAAAGGTTACTCGCAGACACTATGCACTTTCTCATATACCTGATGAAAGGACTTCCTCAGGATTGAAGAATTGGAGTGTACCTTGCCACTGAAGAGCTTCTATCCACTCCAAAAGAGAGTTAAGGGTGGTGGTTTGAGGTAAAACCAGGAGATATCAGTTATGATGGTTTGGAGAACCGAACCTTTACGCAGTTGCACCATCAATCCCCATTACAACCTCTGACGGCTGCTGCCCTTGCTGGAGCTCTAGGATTTTGGGTGCAGGATTCCTCTTTCAGTACACCCTCTCACCTTTTCACTTGACATTTACAGTTCTGCCTGACACAGGTCTCTTCTTTTCTTGTGGCTCTTCCACCTACATGTGCCTACCTGCCAACTGGATGGACACATGTACTCTAATCTTCCTTACCCCTAAAATCCAGTTTGCAGATGGGAACGAACAACTGCCTGTCCCCCTCGTGACACCAACACGACAAAAAAGTCATCCCACTAATCCCTTTACTTGTGGGTCTAGGACTTTCTGCCTCCCCTATTGCACTTGGAACTGGAATAGCAGGCGTCTCAACCTCTGTCACAACATTCTGCATCCTCTCTAATGACTTCTCTGCTAGCATTACAGGTATATCACAGACTTCATCTGTCCTCCAAGCCCAGGTCGACTCTAGCTGCAGTTGTCCTCCAGAACTGCCTAGGCCTCGATTTACCCACTGCTGAAAAAGGAGAACTCCATATATTTCTTAATGAAGAGTGTTGTTTTTACTTCAATCAATCTGGCCTACTCAAAGACAGAGCTCAAAAATGCTCTAATCAGGCAACTAATTGCACTGGACCCACCTGGCCACTCTCGAACTGGGTATCCTGGCTTCTTCCAATCGTTAGTCCTCTAATACCTATCTTCCTCCTCTTATTTGGGCCTTGTGTCTTCTGATTAATCTCTCAATTCCTACGAAACCACATCCAGGCTATCACCACTCTATATGGCAAATGCTGCTGTTAACAACCTGACGATATCACCCCTTATCCCAAAATCTTACTTCAGTCTCATCTCTCCTACTTTAGGTTCCCACGCCACCCCTAATCCTGATCGAAACAGCCCTGAGACACGTCGCCCATCACCCTTCCATACCGCCCTAAAAATTTTCACCCCAGGTTTTCACTACTCTTTCTCATTTTATTTCTTCATTATTAACATAAAAAGACAGGAATGTAAGGTCCTCTGAGCTGGCCACACCATGGTCAAGCCATCCTGACATTCCCCCTGCTTGTGATAATGTACTTTGTGATATTCCCCATCCTTGTGAATGTACTTTGTAACATTCCTCCCCGCCCTTGTGATAATACACCCTCCCCGCCCTTGTGAATGTACTTTGTAACATCCCCACCCCCTCCTTGTGACAATACATCCTCCCTGCCCTTGTGACCTTGTGAATGTACTTTGTAATTTCCTCCCACACTTGTGAATGTACTTTGTAATATCCATCCTCTGCCTGCAAAAAAAAAAAAATTGCTCCTAACTCTACCACCTATCCCAAACCTATAAGAACCAATGATAATCCCACCATCCTTCGCTGACTCCTTTCTCAGACTCAGCCCACTTGCACCCAAGTGAATAAACAGCCTTGTTGCTCACACTAAGCCTGCTCAGGTGGTCTCTTATACAGACGTGCTTAACATACATATCGTGTGGAAGGCATGTAAATTATAGGAATGTACCACTTTTGTCCCATTTTATTTCTCAATTTACTGGACACATTTATTGGAAGGCACATAACAGGTCTTTGTGGGAAGAAACAGAAAGAAATCACAAAAGCAATTAAGACAGCTTAAATAATGGGATTTATGCAAGTTACATACAAGGATCCTGCATACCTCAAAGACCCCAAAGTTTGTAACATCAATTATCAGGAATAAAATTATACAAGGTTACCACCAATAAACTTATTTTACAGTTAAAACAAAAGGTTTTCTCTTTTATATCTCTGAATTGTTTATTTAAAGACAATTTCAATAGAAATATTTGATTTGGGGGAACTTCTAACCACTAAACGAATAGCAATTATCCTAGTATTGGATCATCTTTGTCTCCTATCACTATCATTTTCTTTCCTATTGTTTTCATTTTTATCTCTTTTCTTAGCCATTGTTTAAACATTAATCAAGTTTTAATTTACTTAACCCTTGTAAAAAGTCTATGAGTTAAGTGCTATCATTCTTCTCATTGTTTTGGTTGGGGCAAAATGAAATATATTCAAGCTCAGTAATTTAAGGACTACTTAATAAAAGGACCATCTAAAAGGTATGGGCAGAATGTAGGATAACCCCAGGGCACAGCAAAGTGCTCTGGGTTTCACAACAGTTAGGAGGCACTGTTACCATCCTTAGGCCTGAAAGATACAGAAAGGACGTAAATACTATTTCCCTAACATAGAGTGAACTGTTTTGGTAAGGGCTGTTGTGGGGGATATGACCTTCAGTGAAGGGACAGAGCCCTGGGACCTCATAAGAAGGGAGCTAGGGGCATAAACTCTCCAGCTCTATGCTCTTCTTTCTCTAATTTCCTTTGAGTGCTTCCCATTGCCCAGATCCAATTTGAAACTAAAAGTCAAGATAGCTTATTGATGCATTCCATATAGGTCAGTCTCTGCCTCCTAGGACACAAAACAGAGTAGAGAAGGGTGGATATTGGTCTACAGGGGCAAAATAAAGGTATTTAGCATAATCACCTTACACTACAGTACTACTACACCATTCTGTCTCCAGCGGTGGGTGGTTAGAAAGGTAGGTAGATAGTCAACTATTTTATGGAGCAAATAATAAAAATGTATACAGGCCTTTTGCAAACTAATCAAAACATAAAAATAAGAACAGGGCAAAAAAAAAAAAAAGCTTTTTATAGGCACATATCATGTTATTTTTGGAAATCACTATTAAGAACTGTAAGCTTCCTTGATTGTTACAGTGCTTAAAAGCATCCAGGAGATGGCAGCATTGCTAAGGTATTTAAAAATCAAATGTTAAAAATATTTTTCACAATTATTCTTGATAGATAATGAGCTTCCTAAATGGAATAACGTTTTAAAGTATAGTTGGTACTAAATAACTAAAAATGCAGAAATGCTAAATTAGTGTCAAATAATAGCGTGGCTTTATGCAGGTTGTAATTCAAGAGTACAGTCACATGCATTATGACGGTTCAGTAGATGATGGGACTGAAAATACAACAGATTACAACGGGGCTGAAAAATTTCTATCGCCTAATGACGCCTAGGATAATGGGTGTGTTTGTGTCTTAGTTTGTTATTTCTTTTTTCATTTTTTTCTTTTGAGACCTGGGTCTCGCTCTGTCACCCAGGCTGCAGTGCAGTGGTGCTATCTTTGCTCTCTGCAGCCTCCGTCTCTGGGGCTCAAGCGATCCTCCTGCCTCAGCCTCTGGGGTAAGATTCCAGGCATGCACCATCACGTCTGGCTAATTTCTATATTTTTTTGTAGCGACCGGGGTTTCACCATGTTGTCTAGGCTGATCTCAAAGTCCTGAGCTCAGGAGATCCTCCCACCTCAGCCTCCCAAAGCGCTGGGACTACAGGTGTGGGACTATGTGCCCGACCTGACAAAAACAAGTTTAATAACTAGAGGCAACTATTCACAAATCATATACAAAATATCATATGTAAGATGCGGTGGCTTATTAAAAACTAGATATCACGGACATCGTATCAGTTATGAGGCAAAAAAAAATCTGCCTTTAAATGTTATTTCTAAATTGTTTTAATCATTTCCAATATTGAAACATAAATTGTTAAAGATACACATAGATGTCAATATTCTGGCCCAGGTACTTAACTGGGTAGAGAAGACAAAATGCTAAAAAACAATCCGACCTTCTAAACCCTCAGCCTGAGATGGAGACAGAAAACTCCAATGAATTACAATACAATTCGATCTGACTCTAATAGCAAGGTGCCATCTAAATGGGCGGGCCAACTTGCCTAACTCCACCTTGGGAGACAGGTAAAGCTTCACCAGGGAGGGAGGACAGAGCAGATTTTGAGAGATGAGCCTGCGTTTGCCAGGATAGGGAGCAGGCCACTGCCTGCAGAAAGAAGAGCAGGTGTGGGGGAGGGTAGACATGAAATAGCACACCCTATCCCATTGGTTAACCAGAGGCAATATTGCCCCCAGGGGAGATTTCGAAATGTCTGGTAACATTTTTGCTTGTCACCACTGGAGAACTGCTACTGGCAGCTAGTGGGCAAAGGTCAGGGATGCAGCTAAACATCCCACAGTGCACAGACAGTCAACCACGACAAATGAATTATCTGACCTCAAATACCGTCACCGTTGAAAAACTGCTGTAACCGCAAATGGCATCTCTTTGAATGGCAAGGTTACAGAGAGGAATAGAAAAAAGACAAGCGATGATCCAGGAACGTTTTCTAAAAGGGGGCGGGGATAAAAGTAAGGAAGGTTTATTGACTCCCCTCCCCCAAAGAAAGAGGAAAAAAGAAAGAAAAGTTTAGATTTTATTGTAAATGTGAGAGAAAGCCAAACACAATCAGATTTGCGTACTAGAAAGATTGCTGTGACTGTGGGAAGAGAACGGACTGAGATGGCGACGCTGAGAAACAAAAGAAAATTGGTATTTTAACAATTTCACTTCTCTTTTCTTTATCAAGGGGAATATCTTACAAATGAAAAAGTAGAAGTAAGGCTGGTAAGAGGAAATTGAAACTCTAGATTGATATCTAGATGGTAAGAGGGCAAGTAGCTGCTCCAGTGATTTCAGGATTTGTGATGAAGATAAATTAAACTGCCACGTCTGCGCCTCACTTCCTGAATCCCTCCCTCCCACTGGCCTGCAACGCTGCCCCTCGCTCCTGTCTGGCGTGGTTCCTTAAAGCCCTGCATTTGACTCCATACCTTGGCTCCCATTCTTTCTTTATCCCACTAGACTGGCAACCCAGATTTGACTTGCTCTTCCAGTTCTGACTTGGAAACTACCCATTAGCCCTTTGCGCAGATGCTGAGGGTTAGAAATGCCCCACTCCTTAGCCCCAGGCACAGTGAGACTAACCCCGCAAGGGTGGCGGTGAAGGGGAGGGGAGAGTTTGACAAATCTCCTCCCAAGTGATACGAGAATTTATGGATGAGATTAGTAAAACGCTCTTGTTAGTCCAGACATCAGAGTAAGAGCCAAATTCTGTTTCCTACAGTGTCCCCACCCGATCATCCTGCCCCTCAGTCACCCAGCCCAGCTATGCTGGCCTCCGTCTGCCTCAGAGTTTGCATTGGCTGTTTCTGTCTAGACGAAAAACAGAATTCCCTAGAGAGATTTCATAAAATGCCCGGATCTGACCCTTACATCCTTTCACTTTTCCTTCTGGGTTTGGCTTTCTCTTTCTTCTTTCCTTCCCTTTCACTCATATCAGCACCTCTACCCCACCCCCAACTCTTACCACACTCATGTCAACAACTGGATATGTGTTTGTCATGTTTTCTCCTTGTTCACATAGACTATTTAAGTAAATAAGAAAAACCTGAGCAAGAGAGAAACATGAGGATGATAGCCCAGCTTTACTCTTCTACCCGTCCCCATCTCCTTATGATCCCTACTAGCTGGACCCAATTGGAACCAAGAGAGCAAGGAAGCTCATTGGTGCAAGTCACGTAGGTCAGCTTCTGCCTCAGTTTTCCCTGATGTTGCAAAATTGTAATTGCACCAATTTATACTTCCATCAGTCTAGAAGAATTCCAGTTGTTCCACATCCTTGCTAATACTTAGTATTATGATGCTTCAGAAATTTAGCTAATCGAGAGCTGGGCACAGTGGCTCATACCTATAATCCCAGCACTTTGGGAGGCCGAGGCGGGTGGATCACTTGAGGTCGGGAGTTCGAGACCAGCCTGATCAACATGGCAAAAATCTCGTCTCTGCTAAAAATACAAAAATTAGCTGGATATGGTGGCACACACATGTAATCCCAGCTACTTGGGAGGCTGAGGCAACAGGATCACTTGAACCTGAGAGGCAGAAGTTGTAGTGAGCTGAGATTGCACCACTGCACTCCAGCCTGGGTGACAGAGCAAGACTCTGTCAAAACAAACAAACAAAGAACTAAAGAAATTTAGCTAATCTAATGGATGTGTAATGGCATCTATATATTGTTTGACTTTTTGAGATGGAGTCTCGCTCTGTTGCCAGGCTGGAATGCAGTGGTATGATCTTGGCTCACTGCAACCTCCACCTCCCAGGTTCAAGTGATTCTCCTGCCTAGGTCTACCAAGTAGCCAGGACTACAGACGTGTGCCACCACGCCCAGCTAATTTTTGTATTTTTAGTAGAGATGGGGTTTCACCATGTTGGCCAGGATGCTCTCGATCTCTTGACCATTGATCCACCTTCCTCAGCCTCCCAAAGTGCTGGGATTACAGGTGTGAGCCACTGCGCCCAGCCTAATTTGCATTTATTAACAGTGAGACTAAAACTGGGCACTGTGGCTCACACCTGTAATCCCAGCACTTTGGGGGGCCGAGGTGGGTGGGTCACTTGAGGTCAGTATTTCAAGACCAGTCTGGCCAAAATGGTGAAACCCCATCTCTACTAACACAAAAATTAGCTGGGTGTGGTGACACGCACCTGTAATCCCAGCTACTTGGGAGGCTGAGGGCAGGAGAACTGCTTAAACCTGGAGGCAGCAGTTACAGTAAGCCGAGGTCACACCACTGCACTGCATCCTGGAAGACAGAACGAGATTCTGTCTCAAAACAAACAAACAAACAAACAAACAAAAAAACAGTGAGACTGAATATCCTTTCAGTCAATAGTGTATTATCTGTTTAAATCTTTTGCAATTTTTCTTTTCGATTCTTTGTCCTTTATATACTTATTTGTAGAAGTTCTTTAAATCAGCAGGGTGTGGTGGCTCACGCCTGTAATCCTATTACTTTGGGTGGGAGGCTGAGATGGGTGGATCACGATGTCAGGAGATCAAGACCATCCTGGCTAACACAGTGAAACCCCATCTCTACTAAAAATATAAAAAATTAGCTGGGCATGGTGGCACACACCTGTAGTCCCAGTGACTCAGGAGGCTGAGGCAGGATAATCGCTTGAACCCAGGAGGCAGAGATTTCAGTGAGCCGAGATTGCACCACTGCACTCCAGCCTGGGCACAGAGTGAGACTCCATCTCAAAAAAAAAGAAGTAATTTAAATCTTCTGACTAGGCCAGTTATGGTGGCTCACACTTGTAATCCCAGCACTTTGTAAGGCCAAGATGGGAGGACTGCTTGAGCCCAGAAGTCCAAGACCAGCCTGGGCAACATGGCAAGACCACATCTCTATTTTTTTGTAATTAATATATTTTATAAATTAAAAAATAAAACTTAGCCAAGTGTGGTGCACACCTGTGGTCCTAGCAACTCAGGAGACTGAGGTGGGAGGATCACCTGAACCTGAGAGGTCAAGGCTGCAGTGAGTCATGATCATGTCAATGCACTCCAGCCTGGGTAACAGAGTGGGACCCAGTCTCAAAAACAAAAACAAAAACAAAAACAAAACAAAAAAAACTTCTGGCCTGGCACAGTGGCTCATGCCTGTAATCCTAGCACTTTGGGAGGCCGAGGAAGGCAGATCACAGGGTCAGGAGTTCAAGACCAGCCTGAAACCCCGTCGCCACTAAAAATACAAAAAAATTAGCCAGGCATGGTGGCAGGTGCCTGTAATCCCAGCTACTCAGGAGGCTGAGGCAGAGAATTGCTTGAACCTGGGAGGCAGAGGTTACAGTGAGCTGAGATGGTGCCATTGCACTCCAGCCTGAGCAACAGAGTGAGACTCCATCTGGGAGAAAAAAGAAAAAAAAAAGCTGCTATGAAAATACAAATATTGCGAACATTTTCTCTCAGTCTATAGATTACATTTTCATTTTGTATGTGGTATATTTTCACGAAAAGAAGTTTTTATTTTGTTTTATTTTTTGAGACAGGGTCTCACTGTCACCCTGGCTGGAGTGCAGTGGTATGATCATAGCTCACTGCAGCCTCCAGCTCCTGGTCTCAACCAGTTCTCTTGCCTCAGCCTCCCAAGTTGCTGGGACTACAGGTATATGCCACCACATCCAGCAAATTTTTCTGTTTTGTTTTGGTAGAGATGGGGTCTTGCTTTGTTGCCCAAGCTGGTATCAAACTTCAAGCAATCCTTACACCTTGGCCTCCCAAAGTGTTAGGATTATAGGAGTGAGCACTGCACTCCAGTTAGAAGTTTTAAATTTTAATATAGTCAAATATATCAATTCTTTCATTGACTTTAGAGTTTTATTGGAAATGGGTGTTGAAATTTATCAATTATCTTTTCAAAATCTGCTAAGATTATTTAAAACTTGCTAATATAACTAATTATACTGAGAGGTTTCCTGATGTTGAACTATCCTTGAATTCCTACAGGAAGTCCTAATTGGGTTTTTTTATTTTTATTTTTATTTTTATTTTTTTTTGAGACGGGGTCTTGCTCTGTTGCCAGGCTGGAGTGCAGGGGCACAATTTCAACTCACTGCAACCTCTGCCTCCTGGGTTCAAGCTATTCCCCTGCCTCAGCCTCCTGAGTAGCTGGGACTACAGGTGTGTGCCACCACGCCCAGCTAATTTTTTGTATTTTAGTAGAGATGGGGTTTCACCATGTTGGCCAGGATGATCTTGATCTCTTGACCTCATGATCCACCCACCTCAACCTCCCAAAGTGCTGGGATTGCAGGTGTGAGCCACCGTGCCCAGCCCCTAATTGGGTATTCTTTATTATTAATACCAATTTTTAACTATTGGATTATACTCACTAATATTTTTATATAAATTTTGGATCTAATTTTGTTTTTTCCTTATTAGTCTTTGGTATTAAAATCATCTAAATTTATAAAAATAATGACAGAGATGTCCAACTTTTCCATGTCTGCCTGATAACAAAGGCCTTACTTAAGTTTATATAAAGGAATCTTCCTTGGTCAGGCACTGTGGCTCACACCTATAATTCCAGCACTTTGGGAGGCCAAAGCAGGCAGATTACTTGAGCCTAGGCATTTCAGACCAGCCTGGCCAACATGGTAAAACCCCATCTGTACTGAAAATACAAAAATTAGCCTGGCATGGTGTCTCCCGCCTGTAGTCCCAGCTACTTGGGTGACTGAGGCAGGAGAATCGCTTGAACCCAGGAGGCCAAGTTGCAGTGAGCTGAGACCATGCCACTGCACTCAAGTCTGGGAGACAGGGCAAGACTCTGTCTCAAGTAAATAAATAAAACCTTCCTAGAATTCCATCCTTTTCTGGTAAATTTTCTTACTTTCCCTTCAAATTCTTCAGTTCCAAAAAACTCTCTGACCAGGGAACACTTTGAAAACAACCTTTTCGGCCGGGCGCGGTGGCTCAAGCCTGTAATCCCAGCACTTTGGGAGGCCGAGACAGGTGGATCACGAGGTCAGGAGATCGAGACCATCCTGGCTAACCCGGTGAAACCCCGTCTCTACTAAAAAATACAAAAAAATAGCCGGGCAAGATGGCGGGCACCTGTAGTCCCAGCTACTCGGGAGGCTGAGGCAGGAGAATGGCGTGGACCCGGGAGGCGGAGCTTGCAGTGAGCTGAGATCCGGCCACTGCACTCCAGCCTGGGCGACAGAGCGAGACTCCGTCTCAAAAAAAAAAAAAAAAAAAAAGAACAACCTTTTCTTGGGGGCCTTAGTAAAACATCTCTCTCTCACTCTAGTGAGAAGACATTCCTTCCACAGTAATCTATGCAGTGATATATGGCTATATGTTTAACTGGCTCTTAAACCAGAAAAACATGATTTGTAGCATTTGCCAATAAGCCACCATGGCAAATTTTGAGCTACCATTGTGACATCACTAAACATGGACTTGGGAAGAAATGTCCATGATTGCCTCTTGGAAGCCGATGAAAGTTAGTTCCAGCATACTATTGAATCAAGGTCCTTCCTCTACAAATGTTAGAGAGTTATGCCAGATTGTGGAGAAATTAAACTGAAATTAAAATGTTACAGAAGACTGGACTTTACCCTGAAGGTAAAAAGAAGACCAGATGTTACCCTGAAGATAAGAAGAAGACCGGACTGCCCTTAGACAATAGAATCCTCTCCTAGACTGTGGACCTCCGGGCCTCCTCTCCCTGACCCCCATGCTTTGGAGTGCCTTTCTCACATAGTTTCAAGTCTTGTCCACTGCCTGAGACCAGGCAAAGTGACAGTGGCCTCATTTCCATTTAATCCCTTCAGGGCACTCTCCAACACGCTACCTGTCATGTGGTTTCTCTTCTACTCTCTCCCCCAAGTGTGGTTTCCCAGATGTCCAGAGGAGCTCCTGGACCCATGCTTACACTGTGGCTGTAGTCAGCCTACTTCTAGAAAGATGCCTAGTAAGAGCAGTATTATTTTGTGGGATCCCACAAAATTGAACTGCTGATTTTGAGTGACTCCAATTGTTTATATGGACAGGGACCCTCATATAAAAAAGTATTTGCCTTTTACAGTTAAGCTGGGTATAAAGCCATAGGGTTAGTACTAGACTACTGTAATAAATAGGAAAAGGTGACTGAAATGAAATGAAGGGCTTAAGGACTGACTAATAAATGAGTGTGAGAGTGAGGTTGGGGAAGGGACACTGATTTAAGTCATTTATATAGAAGCAACATGAAAGTCCTCACAGCAATAACTCTGTAAAGGAACTAATGTAAAGAAAAAAAGCAACAGAGATTAAGACTCAATCTTAAAGTTGTAAATACATTTGAGAAGTGGGAGAAAGGAATTGGAAAAGAATACGAAGAATGGGTAGTCAAAGGGTTAAGAATTGTTAAGGATATGGAGCAATCCTCATTAATGATGGTTTTCTTTCAATTAAATCATCTTCGTGGTTTTAAAAAAATCTTAGTATAATGTATAAAGTCAAATAATGAAAAACTGTTCCTAGGAGCATTGTTTGTAAAAACTAAAAACTGGAAACAATGAAAATATAAATGTGGTTATAATGCAAAACTATACAGCAATATGTGAGCATACACAACATTATAGATGATTCTCACAAACAACGTTGAGTGGAAAAAGTGAGGTCCAAGGGATAAAGTTCATTTTAAGTTCCAAAACAGGCCAAATTAACCTATGCTGTCAATATTCAGGATAGTTGTTTATTTTCAGGAAAGAGGAAGTGGTGATTGGCAGGAACACAAAGGGAGCTTGGGGTTCTGTTAATGTTCTATTTCCTGACTTGGGATTTGGTCAGAATGTGTTCCCCTTGTCAAAATTCATAAAATCATTGCTCTATATACTTAAAATGTATGTACTTTAGTCAGTATAAACTATGCTTAAATGGAAAGTTTACTTTATAATGTAAAAGATACCTCCAGCTGGGCACGTGGCTCACGCCTATAAGTAAACCCAGCACTTTGGGAGGTTGAGGCAGGCAGATCGCTTGAGCCCAGGAGGTGGAGACTAGCCTGGGCCACATGGCAAAACCCCACCTCTACAAATAAAAAATTAGTTGGGCGTGGAGGTGTGTGCCTGTGGTCCCAGCTACTCAGGAGGCTGAGGTGGGTGAGCCGAGCTGAAATCATGCCACTGCATTCCATCCTGGGTGACAGAGCGAGACCCTGTCTCAATAAATAAATAAATAAATAAATAGTACTTCCAACTTTCCAAGGCACCCTAACCTCTAGTCTTTTTTTTTCTTTTTTTTTCCCCCCCCCTTTTTGTGGAGAACGGGGTCTTGCTGTATTGCCCAGGCAGCTCTCAAACTCCTGGGCGCAAGCTTTCCTCCCGCCTCTGCCTCCCTAAATGCTGGGATGAAAGGCATGAGTCACTGCACCCGGTCTAGCCTCTAGGCTTAATTTCCAGAGGTAAACAATATATTAACAATGCATTATCCAGCCGGGCGCGGTGGCTCATGCCTGTAATCCCAGCACTTTGGGAGGCCAAGGCGGACGGATCATGAGGTCAGGAGATTGAGACTACCCTGGCTAACAGGGTGAATCCCCGTCTCTACTAAAAAATACAAAAAAAAATTAGCCAGGCGTGGTGGCAGGCACCTGTAGTCCCAGCTACTTGGGAGGCTGAGGCAAGAGAATGGCGTGAACCCAGGAGGCGGAGCTTGCAGTGAGCCAAGATTGCGCCACTGCCCTCCAGCCTGGGCAACAGAATGAGACTCCATCTCAAAAAAAAAAAGAAAACAAAGAAAGAAAAAAGAAAAGAAAAGAAAGCAAACCTCTCAAAATAATCCTTTGCAGTGAAGTTCAACTTTGTACTCCTTAAGATGATGGCTGGTGCATAGTTCTTTGGGGGTCCAATTTAGCATTTTTAGTAGAGAAATGTACTTCCATACACTTCATTCTTCAAAATTAATAACATATTTCTTTTACTCTTCCAGAGATGATGGAAAGAATGCTGAATTGTATAAACAATGCCAGCACTGTCCTATAAAACAATGAACCAGTATCCTTCAAGATACCCAGTGACTCAAGATTAAAGCATAATATATTGACATTAGAAGAAAATGTAGACATCACGAAGTAGTATTTACTGCATTTTGTCTGCCATCATCTGTTCCTCATTCTCTTGATAGCAACACCTTGATTTTCCTTTGGAGAAACGCCCTCTTCCCTGTTCTGAGTCTCTGTGTTTCTTTTATTTATTTATTTTTTTTGAGACGGAGTCTTGCTCTGTCACCCAGCCGAGTGCAGTGGCGCAATCTCGGCTCACTGCAAGCTCCACCTCCCGGGTTCATGCCATTCTCCTGCCTCAACCTCCCGAGTAGCTGGGACTACAGGCGCCCGCCACCACGCCCGACTAATTTTTTGTATTTTTTAGTAGAGACGGGGTTTCACCGTGTTAGCCAGGATGGTCTCCATCTCCTGACCTCGTGATCCGCCCGCCTCCTTCTCCCAAAGTGCTGGGATTACAGGCATGAGCCACCGCGCGGGACGGAGTCCCTGTGTTTCAAATGAAATACTTCACCCCCATCCTAGGTCCAGGAGTGGACATATGACCCAGGAACGAACAATCAACATATCCCATTTCCCTGGATCTAATGATTATTCCAAAGATACGCACATGTTCCTCCCCAGGCCAAGGAGGAGCAACTGCGGAATATTTTGCTAGAATCATTGAGAAAAAGATGTTTTCTTTGCATTGGAGTTATTAAATAATAAGAATATAATTTAGAGTTGTGAAAGGCAAGCACATGAAAGCCTATTTAACATGATAAGGATTGGACAGAGTCTCAATGATTTCTCATAGGTCCTGAATCCAAATGCATCTAGAAATAGTGCTATTACAGACTAGATTGTGCCCCCTCAAAATTCATATGTTGAAGCACAAACCCCCAATGTGAGTGCACTTGGAGACAGAGCCTTTAAAGAGGTCATACTGGGTGCGGTGACTCACACCTGTAATCCCAACACTTTGGAAACCAAGGCGGGTAGATCACCTGAGGTCAGGAGTTCGAGACCAGACTGGCCAACACGGCGAAACCCTGTCTGTACTAAAAAACAAACAATACAGCTGGCGCAGTGGCTCATGTCTGTAATCCCAACGCTTTGGGAGGCCGAGGTGGGCAGATTACTTGAAGTAGAGTTCGAAACCAGCCTGGCCAGCATGGTGAAACCCCATCTCTACTAAAAATACAAAAAAATTTAGTTGGGCATGGTGGCACATGCCTGTAGTCCCAGCTACCTGGGAGGCTGAGGCAGGAGAATGGCATGAACCCGGAAAGTGGAGGCTGCAGTGAGTTGAGATCACGCCATTGCACTCCAGCCTGGGCGACAGAGCAAGACTCTGTGTCAAAAAGAAAACAACAAAAATTAGCCAGGTGTGGTGGCGTACTCTGTTGTCTCAGCTATTCAGGAGGCTGAGGCACAAGAATCACTTGAACCCAGGAGGCGGAGGCTGCAGTAAGCTGCGATTGCAGTACTGTACTCCAGCCTGGGTAACAGAGTAAGACACCGTCACACACACACACACACACACACACGCACACACACACACACACACACACAAAATAATAATAATAATAATGAGGCCAAGCACAGTGGCTCATGCCTGTAATCCCAGCACTTTGGGAGGCCGAGGCAGGTGGATCACGAGGTCAGTACATTGAGACCATCCTGGCTAACTTGGTGAAACCCTGTTTCTACTAAAAATACAAAAAATTAGCCAGGCATGGTGGCACACACCTGTAATCCCAGCTACTCTGGAGGCTGAGGCAGGAGAATTGCTTGAACCCAGGAGGTGGAGGTTGCAGTGAGCTAAGATCGCACCACTGCACTCCAGCCTGGGCAACAGAGCGAGACTCCGTCTCAAATAAATAAATAATAACAGCCCCTAAAACGTGGAATTGGCTAATTGAGGTGAGGTATAAGATAGTGAGAAGTTCCCCACTCCCCAGTTAGGAATGATTAGCAATTACTTGTTTTTGGTAGAAAAATGCCTGGCTAGATTGCTGCCGATTTTATATTAGGACTCTTCATGTATTAAACAATAACAAGGCTGGATGTGAGCCACACTTTGTTTGAACCTAGCTAATCCAAAAACAGAAAATATAAAAAACACAGTTTTGCCTATGGTTAATAATCCAAGATGGCCAAGAATCAGTTCTGGCTTTCCGGGATTAGAATGTCAAAATTCTATACCCAAAAATAAAGTGAACGCTAAGGAGGCCAGGATACTGATATCCACAGATCACTCCCAATTACTTCCTGTTATTCATGCCCTGGGTGACAAAGGGGACAATTGTTCTCATTACAAAGAACCAGTCAAAAGAATGTAGCCAGAAAAGAAGCAACTGTCTCACTCTGCCTCTCCACTTCGGATAGGGCCATGATAGAAGTCAACAAGCTACAATGTAGTGGATGGTCCAAGCACCAAAGTTTGTTTTAGAAAACAAGATAAAAATAATTCTGGTTTTGGTTATAAGCTTGGGGAATGTGAATAGAAAACAAAAAAGTACTAACATTATACATAAGTCGTATTGCTTTAGAAACCCTAAGCCTGGTCAGGCGCAATAGCTCACTCCTGTAATCCCAGCACTTTGGGAGGCTGAAGTGGGTGGATCACCTGAGGTCGGGAGTTCAAGACCAGGCTGACCAACATGGAGAAACCCCTTCTCTACTGAAAATACAAAATTAGCTGGGCGTGGTAGTGCATGCCTGTAATTCTAGCTACTCAGGAGGAGGCTGAGGCAGGAGAATCGCTTGAACCTGGGAGGTGGAGGTTGCAGTGAGCCGAAATCGCGCCATTGCATTCCAGTCTGGGCAGCAAGAGCGAAACTCCCTTTAAAAAAAAAAAAACAAAAACACCCGGAGCCTAAAAAAGAGGGGAACTCTATTCTAATGGCCGCCTCAAACCTTTCTCTTTTTTTTAATATGGAATGCTGGAATGCTTCACAAATGTGTACGTAATCCACACAGAGGGACCATGCTAATCATCTCTGTGTGGTTCCAATTTTAGTATATGTGCTGTTGAAGCAAGCGTTCTTTCTTCTCTTTTGAAAACGGTAGTTTTTTACTGTGGTAATCCTGTTTTCCTTTCATTTTTGTGCAATAGATGTTTCAGGATGATCAAATATATTATTTAGCTATAAGTTCCAAAATCATGAGGCCTTTTAGAATAGTGCTATTCAAAGACTATAAAGCTTTGTTGCACTTTTGCAACTATAGACATATATGTGATACTTCTGAGAATTTTTATTTAAGCCAAATAAAATAAAGCAAAACACCATTATCTCTTGAACGTTGTCATTGTCACTGTATGTTTTCATGGCCAAGCCAAAATTCTTTCAGAGAGGCTAATAGGAAAGATAGTATTTCATACACAGGTGAGAAAATTATGGATGACTAGTACAGATGAACTAAATTATGCAAAGGCATGTATCGAGGTAATGACACAATAAAGACAGGAATTCGGGGCTTTCTCTGTTTTCATTCAGGGGCAAGAAAAGACTAGGCAGCAAAGCTGGGCATGGTGTTTCACACCTGTAATCTCAACATTTTGGGAGGCTGAGACGGGAGGATCACTTGAACCCAGGAGTTTTAGATCAGCCTGGGCAACATAGTGAGACCTCCATCTCTACTAAAAATCAAAAATCAGCTGGGCATGATGGCATGTGCCTATAGTCCCAGCTACTAGGGAGGCTGAGGTAGAAGAACTGCTTGAGCCCAGGAGGTTGAGGCTGCAGTGAGCCTTAATCATGCCACTACCCTCCAGCCTGAGTGACAGAGTGAGGCTCTGTCTCAAAAAAAAGAGACCAGGCGGCAGTTACTGACACCCTACCTTACTACCCATCTCTGGGCAGTATCTCTTATTAGCCTATCTTTGAATTTTTATTAGGGTGACACCAGCAACAGTCCCATACTCCTAATCCAGGTAAGGGGAGAGAGAGCTGCAGCCAGAAACAAGGAGGGAAGGGATGAAGATGGAAAAGAGAGAAAAAAATGAATGCCAATTAGTCTTCCTCTCCTCACTTTGGTAGTGATAAACTCTTGCTCACTCCCTTTGTGCACTCTGGTAGAGAAGCAGCACATTCCATTTAGTTACGCCTCTGTTAGCGTGGTGAGTGTTATTTAATTGCAGAAAACAAGTTGGAGATAAGAGTGAGATTCAGGAAGGAAATTAGTCTCCTTTCTTTTCAAAAATGGTACAAAAATGGCCGGGCGCGGTGGCTCACGCCTGTAATCCCAGCACTTTGGGAGGCCGAGGCGGGCGGATCACAAGGTCAGGAGATCGAGACCACGGTGAAACCCCGTCTCTACTAAAAATACAAAAAATTAGCCGGGCGCGGTTGTGGGCGCCTGTAGTCCCAGCTACTCGGGAGGCTGAGGCAGGAGAATGGCGTGAACCCGGGATGCGGAGCTTGCAGTGAGCCGAGATCGCGCCACTGCACTCCAGCCTGGGCGACAGAGAGAGACTCCGTCTCAAAAAAAAAAAAAAAAAAAAAAGGTACAAAAATAACAACAACAAAACCATACTTAAGGAAGGAAGTAGATGGAACACGATAATATGGAGAACCATTATTCCTTCCCAGGTTAGGCAGGAGAGCTAGGATCTAGTCCTATCTGGCCACACAAAACACATGGTTCGAGCTTTTTGGAGTTCCGTTTCCTCATCTGAAAAGGCAGGGGGGTTGGAAGGTTCAAATTTTGTATTAAGATACTTTGAAGAAGTAATAACTATTTTTCATGAAAGTTAAAGGGAGGATATAAAAAGAAACTAAGATTTATCAACACTTATCTTGTGCCAGGTAATTAGCACTAGGATTTTTAAAGCACAGGCTCAAACATCCTGGGTTTGTTTGTGTTCTGCCTTCTACTAGCTGTGTGACCTGGGGCAAGTTACCTAACTTCTCTGTGTCTCCTTGTCCCCAGCAGAAAATGGGAACAATGGGCCAGGCGCAGTGGCTCATGCCTGTAATCCCAGCACTTTGGGAGGCTGAGGCAAGAGGATCACTTGAGTCCAGGAGTTCAAAACCAGCCTGGGCAACATAGCAAGACTTCATCTCTACTAAAAATTTAAAAGTTAGCCGGAAGCGGTGGTACAAGCCTGTAGTCCGAGCTACTCTGGAAGCTGAGGCAGGAAGATCACTTGAGCCGCAGAGTTCCAGGCCACAGTGAGCTATGACTGTACCACTATACTCCAGCCTGAGCAACAGAGAGAGATCCTACCTACAAAAAATAAAAATAAAATGGGAACAACGGTACCTTCTCCAAAGGGTGGCTATGAGGATGATGGTTTATATATACAATGTGGTTTATACATACTATATATACATATATATCATAACAGCAAACTGGCACAAAGTATTGCTCTGTAATTGCTATTATAATTATTACAACTTGCTGGGCGCGGGGGCTCACGCCTGTAATACCAGCATTTTGGGAGGCTGAGGTGGGAGATCATGAGGCCCGGAGCTTGAGACCATCCTGGATAACACGGTGAAACTCCGTCTCTACTAAAAAATACAAAAAAATTAGCCTGGTGTGGTGGCGGGCGCCTGTAGTCCCAGCTACTCGGGAGGCTGAGGTAGGAGAATGGCGTGAACCTGGGAGGTGGAGCTTGCAGTGAGCCGAGATCGCGCCACTGCACTCCAGCCTGGGCAACAGAGCAAGACTCCGTCTCAAAAAAAAAAAAAAAAAAAAAAAATTATTACAACTTTATCATGATATTTTTATAGATGAAAAAACAAAATAGATGAGGAAACCATGGCTTCAGAGCTCTAAGTTTTTCTGACCTCAATATTCAGTCTCTCAATTATTGATTACCCCTGTACCAGTTAAAAGAAGTGAAAGTTGGCCGGGCCCAGTGGCTCACGCCTGTAATCCCAGCATTTTGGGAGGCTGAGGTGCACAGATCACCTGAGGTTGTGAGCTCGAGACCAGCCTGGCCAACATGGAGAAACCCTGTCTCTACTAAAAATACAGATTAGCCGGGTGTGGTGGCGCATGCCTGTAATTCCAGCTACTCAGGAGGCTGAGGCAGGAGAATCTCTTGAACCCCAGAGGCAGAGGTTGTGGTGAGCTGAGATCGTGCCATTGCACTCTAGCCTGGGTAACAGGAGCAAAACTCCACCTCAAAAAAAAAAAAAAAAAAAGAAGTGAAAGTCACAGAATTTTGCAGTCAGTTAGGGAAATCCTACCAGTTTCACAACGAGTCAATCAAAACCTTGCAATAAATACACAATAAAGCTGTGTTTCAAAAGTCCTCCAACACCTAGCATAGCTTTTAGAACAGCTAATTTGTTTATGTGAAGAAATGCTCCAGGCAGTGTGCAGTGGCTCATGCCTGTGATCCAAGCACACTGGGAGGCAGAGGTAAGAGAGTCACTTGAAGCCAGGAGTTTGAGGGCAGCCAGAGCAACACAGAGAGACCCTGTCTCTGTGAAAAACAGAACAAAAATAGGCCAAGTGTGGTGGCTTATGCCTGTAATCCCAGCACTTTGGGAGGCCCAGGGGGGTAGATCATTTGAGGTCATGAGTTCGAGACCAGCCTGGTCAACATGGCGAAACCCCATCTCTACTAAACATACAAAAATTAGCCAGGCTTGGTGGTAGGCACCTGTAATCCCAGCTACTCGGGAGTCTGAGGCAGAAGAATCGCTTGAACCAGGGAGGTGGAGTTTGCAGTGAGACGAGATTACACCACTGCACTCCAGCCTGGGCAACAAAGTGAGATCCTGTCTCAAAAAGAAAAATAGAAAAAAATAGCCAAGTGTGGTGGTGCATGCCTATAGTCCCAGCTACTCTGGAGGCTGAGGTGAGAGGTTCGCTTGAGCCCAGAAGTCAAGGCTGCAGGGAACCAGGATCAGGCCACTGTACTCTAGCATCAGTGACAGAGTGAGACCCTATCTCAAAAAAAAGAAAAAAGAAAAACAGCCCCAAAGACATTACTCTTGTGTTGGGCTGAAATCCAGTGAATTGGTAGTCTCTCTCTCTCTCTCTCTCTCTCTCTCTCTCTCTCCTGAAGGTTTTCAGGGATGCAAATTGCCTACTTGAAATTCTGTGGCATTAAATCTCTGCTCAGATGAGCCTCTGGCCAGAAGTAGAATCCATTTTTTTTTTTTTTTTGAGACAGAGTCTTGCTCTGTCGCCCAGGCTGGAGTGCAGTGGCGCGATCCCAGCTTACTGCAACCTTTGCCTCCCGGGTTCAAGCGATTCTCCTGCATCCCCTTCCTAGTAGCTCAAATTACAGGCACCTACCACCATGCCCAGCTAATTTTTGTATTTTTAGTAGAGACAGGGTTTTGCCATGTTGGCCAGGCTGGTCTCAAACTCCTGACCTCAAGTGATCCACCCACCTCAGCTGGAATTACAGGCATGAACCACCTTGCCCCGCTAGGATACTTTTTTTTTTTTTTTTTTTTTTTTTTGACACAGAGCTTCACTCTCTCACCCAGTCTGGAGTACAGTGGCACGATCTTGGCTCACCGCAACCTCTGCCTCTTGGATTCAAGCAATTCTCTGGCCTCAGCCTCCTGGCTAGCTGGGACTACAGGTGCGTGCCACCACATCCAGCTAAGTTTTTGTGTTTTTAGTAAAGGCAGGGTTTCACTGTGTTAGCCAGAATGGTCTCAATCTCCTGACCTCGTGATCGGCCCACTTTGGCCTCTCAAAGTGCTGGGATTACAGGCGTGAGCCACCATGCCCAGCCTGTGTGTGTGTGTGTGTGTGTGTGTGTGTGTGTGTGTGTGTGTCTGAGAGTGATGAAGTTTTGCTCTTGTTGCCCAGGCTGGAGTGCAATGGCATGATCTCGGCTCACTGCAACCTCCACCTCCCAGGTTCAAGCAATTATCCTGTCTCAGTCTCCTGAGTAGCTGGGATTACAGGCGCCTGCCACCACCCCTGGCTAATTTTTGTATTTTCAGTAGAAACGAGGGTTTCTCCATGTTGGCCAGGCTGGTCTTGAACTCCTGACTTTCAGGTGATCCACCTGCCTCGGCCTCCCAAAATGCTGGGATTACAGGCATGATCCACTGGGCCTGGCCGCCAGGATACTTTCTTAAAGGAGGAATTGGTAAATTCTTTCCCTGTGGTGATAGGGACAGTTTTGATAAAGGTAGGAAGGGGAGAACCGTGTGCATGACTCCAGACTCAGAAACCAAAACCCAAGTTGAATTCCATCTCAGAGTAAAATCAAGTACTACAGATGAGAAAACACAGATTCTTAAGAATTATAGGACCAGCGTGTCTTCTCTTAGGGGATAAAAGCTGTTTGACAGCGTCTGCAACAAGTGGTTCACAGACACGTCCATCATCTACTTCCTCAACAAGCAAGAACTGTTCGAGGAGAAGATCACACACAACCCCTGACCATCTGCTTCCCTGAGTACACAGGGGCCAACAAGTATGATGAGGCAGCCAGCTGCATCCAGAGTAAGTTTGAGGACCTGAATAAGCACAAAGACACCAAGGAGATCTACACACACTTCACATGTGCCACCGATACCAAGAACATAGTTGGTGTTTGATGTCATCACCGACGTGATCATCAAGAACAACCTGAAGGACTGTGGCCTCTTCCGAGGGGCAGTGAGACCTGACGGGATGGGCCACCACCAACTCTGTACCCCGCAACCCCTGAGGAAGATGGGGCAAGAAGACCATGCTCCCCGCCTGTTCTGCAGCCATTTTTCTCTTCTTTCCTTTGTTCTCAGCTCCCCCTGTCCCCTCAGCTCCAGACATAGGGGAGGGATTGCCACAGGCCTCCCTGTTTGAACCCTTCCCTTGTCTGATGTGCTGGTAATGGCCATGGTACTCCCTTTCTGGGCATCTGTTCTGGTACCCCCCAGAAGTTGTGAAGATTCCATTCTACTTAGTAGCTCTCATTATGTAAAGAGAAATCTTGAAATAAATCAGTTGTTCCTGAAAGTTCACAAGAGTAAGAAAATAGACTGAGTCTTGCTGGCTGGGCCCAGTGGCTCACGCCTGTAATCCCAGCACTTTGGGAGGCCAAGGCGGGCGGATCACGAGGTCAGGAGATCAAGACCATCCTGGCTAACACGTTGAAATCCCGTCTCTACTAAAAATACAAAAAAACAATAGCCAGGCATGCTGGCGGGCGCCTGTAGTCCCAGCTGCTGGGGAGGCTGAGGCAGGAGAATGGCGCGAACCCGGGAGGCGGAGCTTGCAGTGAGCCGAGTTCGCGCCACTGCACTCCAGCCTGGGAGACACAGCAAGACTCCGTCTCAACAAAAAAAAAAAAAAAAGAAAGAAAGAAAGAAAAGAAAACAGACTGAGTCTTAAAAGAACTACATGGTATAAAAGAAGAATCCAGAAAGTAGTAGACTGGGACCAGAGAAATAATATTTGAATTTAACTCATCTGTTCAACAAATATTTGCTCCTTGCTAACATTTTGCCAGGTCCTGTGCTTGTTATACAGTTTTGACCACATAGACATGGCCTTAGGGGACCTGAAAAGCTAGTTGCCAGTGAAGGGGGAGAGTCAATATACAAGAAAACAAATATATATAATTGTAAGTTACAGTGGTACTACAACAGAAAAAAAGAGGTTGCCATGTAAGACGATAAGAAGATACAAGAATTTACTTTGGACCAAGCGTTCAGGAAGGCCTCTGAGGAAGGCAAATCTTGACCAGAGGGTAGGAGGAACTCAGGGGACAGTGAAAGGAGGAAGGAATATCGGCGGGGCAGGGGTGGGGAGATTTCAAGCACGTGGAGTGAAAAATGCTAAGATCCTAAACTAAAAGCAACTCTAAGAATCAGAGGGCCAGTTTGGATGGCTTGACCTCTACCCCTCTTGAATCCCCTTTGATACCAAACATTTTGGAAAATCCCATGTAGCATATACTGCATGCCTTCCCACAATCATTTATGACTCTTAAAGCTCACAAAAACAAATTCAACTGATGAATTCACATCTTTTTAACATACATTTTGAAGATTATCTTAGCCCAAACCTGCACCCACATCCTTCTGAGCGTACTGACTCACTAGACAAAGCCAACTCCTCCCCTCCTGCGTATAAAATTAGCTTTTCCAGATCTACTGTTGTAATTGGTTTTTTTCCAGGGCTTTATGCTCTACTGAAACTAAACACTTAAATGAGCAATTTCACTCTAGTTTTAAGCTCAGGGGAAATGACAACGGTTTTGTTTCTGTTTTGAGACTTTGGGGCAAATTTTAAATCGTTAATATATAATTAATCCTATGTAACATCATAGAAGCAAAACATGTGATTCCTTTTTCAGTACATTGCACACATCAAATGAACATGAAACCAGGTTTGGAGAGTGATTCTTAGTAACGTAGCCTTGCATTTGTGCTTCGACATAAAATTGAGACATTCTCAAGAGGCCTTGGGACATGGTGACATGTTGCGCAGTTTGGCCAGCAGAGGGAGACCAGAGAGTCGTGAAGCTCCCAACGAAGCCACACCCAGATTAGGGTTGCTTATTATCTGTCTCTTCTCTGAATTTTCAAAAAACACAAAAAGAAAATGAGACATTCTTGAAACAAAGCCCCTTTTTTTATTGAAGCAAAATCCGCATAACATAAAACTAGCCCTTTTAAAGGGTGCAATTAAGTGGCATTTACCTCATTCACAGTGTTACGGAACCGTCACCTCTATCTAGTTCCAAAACGTAAGAAATGCTTAAATTTTCTATAAAGAGAACTTGCAAAAGCCCAGGCCTGTTGTATCCTCCTTATTTCGTCACATTCCCAGTTTTGTGTCCACCGGCATTCTGTCAGGAATTGTCCCCATGCGTTCCCCCAACAGCCTTCGTCACTGTACAATTCATGGACTCGGATTCAGGGTTACAATTACAGGTTCGAAAACCAAAAACATCCCAATCCTTTAGTTCTTCCTCTAGGAATTGCACAGTTGCAATAGACAAGCCAGTATAGGTGACTTTTAAAAATTCTATACATACTATGTTTGTCACTTCTCAGCAAAGGAATGAATAAATTGTTTTAATTTAAATATGGTTACAAAACGGAAATGAACAATGTACTACACCAAAGCCCTTCAGTCTTTGATGGGAAATTTAAAGTTATTCCCATCCAGAGTGAAAATTAAAGTTATTTCTAGGTTGGGATGCGAGCCAAGATTTTAAGGGCACCATGTCAACTGGTTAGATAACAACTTTGAGGAAAGCAGAACTTAATGTAATAAAAGCAGAAGGTTTACAATCTAAATCCACTTTTTTATTAAAGAATTTAATCTGCTTTATGGGGTCTTGGCCCAGGGAAGGGTAAAAAAAAAGAAATGCCAAACTGGAGAGGCCGGGGGAGGGGAATGGCTGTAGATGACTCTGGGAAAACAGGAGGGAGGGAAACTGAAGCGCGAATGAGGCCGGATCCGCCCTAACAAAGAGGCAGAAACTGTGTCTCAACAGCCACCAAATCCAGTTCAGGGCGGTTTGAGCCAGTTTCTGAGCTGGATTGAGAACAACAGCCTCGGCAGAGACTTCACTAGGGTGAAACAGAAAATCCAGCATGGACTTCACAGAAAGACCTGGATTTGGCCTGGACTCGCTGGAGCCTAAAGCTGCTTCCTGTAGTGGCAAAGTCAGATAAAATATAAGGCCTGGAGCATGGACAGTGGCCTCTTCCAGAAAGAGAAATCACACAGCACTGTCTCTGTGCCATAATCCAGTCCGCATTTTCTGTCTTGCTGCTCCTAATTGCGGCTGGTAAGGGAAAAAGGGCCTCAGGGTATCAGTTTTCAGAGAAAGCTGGCTGCAATGTTGGGGGAGGGGAAGATTATGTGTCTCCCGTAGTTTAATGTGTGTGCCTGGTGGGGGGGAGGGGGGGAAATGTGCGAGAGGGTCTGAAGGAGAGGGAACAGCACTTCACACCCTGCAGTTCACACCACCTTTCCAACAGCTTTGCTGCATTATTGCACAACCTCAAAATACACTGAACATAGGCTTTGTGGGAGCGCCCCACATACAAGTGGCACTTGTACAAATAATTATCAGACCTCCTTCAGCCCTATGCATGAAATGGCAGTAGCCATACCCAATACTGTCAACATTCTCTTTTCACCTGCGTCCAGAAATACATACAAGCCGTACATGCCTTTCTCAACTGAGAGACACAGCAGTATTAGGTAACAATGGAATGATAATCCTGTCCTCCGCTCCCTTCCCCCAAGCGCCAGAAGCTCCCAAGATCTGATCAGTCCCACCCTGAAATGGCTCCTCTAACACTGTCTAGTAGACTGAACTGTGGCCTGCAGCTGTGGAGGGTGTGCACTGCCTGCGGCCAAGTTTGGCTCAGAACCTTCCCGAACCAGTACAGCCCTTCCCCACCAAAAATTCCTAGGAGTTCTACACAAAGTCCAGGTCGGCCTGGTGGGACAATGTGTGTGTGTAAATTCCCTCTCCCCTAAGTGTCCAAAGATGTTTAGAATCTTCCAGAGGCACTAATTAAGTGCCTCCAGACCCAGGGCTTCTCTGACTGGAAGTCAGCCCTGGTGCGAGCTGGGGGGCAGGGCACGGAGCTTACAGCTCTCCCATGCACAGGCTCAATTACAAGCAGGGCTGTAGGTTTCAGAAATACTCCTAAGAGACTGGGGAAGGGAAAAGGAAGAAGGTCAGCTGAAAGATGTGAAAATGCTATTTTATTCCTTTACCATAGATACATAGATGGAAAATTGGAACACAATCCACTCTGCATTATTAATGTGCGAAAATCAAACACACGAAACATGTTGCTGACATTTTCTATTTAATGTTTATTACACAAGTAAGTAACTCATGAAGCTCTTCTACATCTATTTCACTCACTATTAAACCTGGACTGCTGGGGATTCTGCTAGGTCTTTCTTTTAGGATTTGTTTCTTTTTTGGTAGGGGACAATGAATTGCCCCACATGAAGATGCAGTAGGCTGGAGAGGATAACAGTAATAACCGCCGGGTGCCGTGGCTCACGCCTGTAATCCCAGAATTTTGGGAGTTCAAGGCGGGCGGATTGCCTGAGGTCAAGAGTTTGAGACCAGTCTGGCCAACATGGTGAAACCCCGTCTCTACTAAAAAAAATACAAAAACTAGCTGGGCGTGATGGTGTTCGCCTGTAATGCCAGCTACTCGGGAGGTTGAGGCAGGGGAATTGCTTGAACCAGGGAGGCAGAGGTTGCAGTGAGCCGAGATTGCACCACAGCACTCCAGCCTGGGCGACAGAGTGAGACTCCATCTCAAAAAAATTAAAACAAAAATAAATTTAAAAAAAAAAAACAGTAATAACCATAATACTGAGAGCTCACTATAAACCAGGCAGTACCGAGTGTTTCATATCTTAAATTATAACACACACACCGTACATTTCCGAGTTAGGAATTAATGTCCCCATTTCAGAGATGAGGAAAATGAAGTTTGGAATGATTTGGTACTTTACCACGTTACACATCTCTAATGTGGCAGGCAAAGATTCTGGCTCCAAAATCCATACATCTAAGCTGATGCTATACCCGCCACCTCACTGGCAACGGGTTATAAACCCTTTTTCAGATCTTACTACGTGTCAGCCTACTTCCGGCTGGGGGAAGATGGTCATAGCGAGAGGGGAAGAATTGGTTCAGTGATGAGAACATGGTTGGTTCCTGCCTTCAACAAGCTTTCAATCTAATGACTGTTTTTTTCAAGGACAATTCAGAACAGTCTGACAGGGATTTTTTTTTTTTTTTTTTTTCCCTGCCTTTCGGCCTCAGAGGCCATCTGGGAAAAAGAGTTTAGAATTTCCCTGCCATTTCCGTGCTGTGCGGGGAGGAACATTTGAAATCGGGCCTGGCGGGGTACCAGCAGGCAACACAAGCAAGCGGGGTGGAGAGGGGCAGGGCGAGGCCCCGGGAGCCGTCACCATGGCAACCCAGCCTGCTTTCCAGAACAATGTCTGTAACCAGGAAAACAGCTCCAGAGAGCTTGCTCTTCATAATCCCCGTGGCCTGTCGGGCCAGGGAATGCACAAGGGGGATTCTTTCTCCGTAGAGAAATGGCTCTTTACAAGGCGGGAACAAAGGGGAAACATTTGTTGTATAGATCTCTCTTTGTTATCTGGCTGAAATAAAATCAACAAAGTGCAATTACTTAGTTCCTCTCCACTCTTCACAGGAAATGAACGCTGTATTGTTAGGCAAGGTTCCTTTTTCTGAATAATATTTGCTGTAATTTTTCTTTTATCCCCATTTTATAGATGAGAGATTAGTAAGCATGAATGAACTTGACCTCTGCAAAACTATAATTTGAAAACCAGGGCGTCTTTTAGAAGGCTTTGTGAAGGAGGCCCCGCCTTTGCCTTCTTTGTGATAAACCTACCAGATAATGTGAAGAGAGTTGGTGCCCACGTGCTCGGGGCCTTGGGAGCCACCAGCGCTGGCTGGACTCAGCCGCTGCACTCTGTTCCCTGCGCTCGCCCCTCCCCCGCACTCGCAAACGCAGCCAGGAGGAAGAGGCGAGGAGGAATGCAGGAGGCATTCCAGCCCCACCCCCGCAAGCCTCCTCCAGCGCGTTCTGAAACTACTGCTAAGTGGGCTGCAAGGAAGACAGTGAACCAGCTGGTGACTGTACTCCTCCAGGCTTTCACATGATCTACAGCCTGACTACACCCTGCGCATTGAAGGTTGTCCCTTGCTCCCTCTGAGCTAGGGTGTGACAGCCCTTAAAGATGAGGGTAGCATCGCGGTAGTCAGTCCACACCTGCAAGACCAGGAACAACAGCAGTTACTGTATGCCTAACAACCGACGATTTTCCATAAATGTCCACACTTACAAATAATGGCATTTTTAAATAGTTACGTAAACCAGAAAGGTTAAGAGTTCAGCTACCTCGTGGCAATAAAAGTTCTGCTCTCTGTGTCTGGGTGTGCCCGAGGAGGCCAATCCATGACAAAATCGGAAAAGCCAAAAGAACTAGACCTACACCTTTGCGTCAGTCCCTTTGTGCAGTGATGAAGGAGGGAGGACCCCTCATGACTGGGGAAGTCATGGGTGGCACACTTTCCAGTCTACGCTAGAGATTTTGTGGCTCTAAGGTCACTTGGTGATAGGAAATGCGGTCCCTGCCCATCTTCCACCCCCAGGGACTAAGTTGAGAACCATGCCAGAGAAGCCTTGGAAGGAGTTAATTGGATGAACTATCGATATTAAATTAAGGCCTAAATATGTTGTCCATCCCACAGACATTTTTTTTTTTTTTTTTTTTTTTTTTTTGACGGAGTTTCGCTCAGTCACCAGGCTGGAGTGCAGTGGCACGATCTCGGCTCACTGCAACCTCTGCCTCCCGGGTTCAAGTGATTCTCCTGCCTCAGCCTCCCAAGTAGCCGGGACTACAGGCACCCGCCACCACGCCCGGCTGATTTTTTTTGTATTTTTAGTAGAGACGGGGTTTCACCATATTGGTCAGGCTGGTCTTGAACTCCGGACCTCGTGATCCACCCGCGTCGGTTTCCCAAAGTGCTGGGATTACAGGCGTGAGCCACCGCGCCCGGCCTCTTTTTTTTTTTTTTTTTTTAGACAGAGTCTTACTCTGTCACTGGGCTGGAGTGCAGGGGCGCTGATCTCGGTTTACTGCAACCTCTGTCTCCCAGGTTCAAGAGATTCTCCTGCCTCAGCCTCCGGAGTAGCTGGGATTACAGGCACCCGCCACTACACCCAGCTAATTTTTTGTATTTTTAGTAGAGACGGGGTTTCATCATGTTGGCCAGACTCGTCTTAAATTCCTGACCTCATGATTCGCCCACCTTGGCCTCCCAGAGCGCTGGGATTACAGGCGTGAGCCACCCCGCCCGGCCAGAAAAACAGACTTCATTCCAGATGTATTAACAAACAGGTCAGCTACCAGTCAGAAATAAAAGAACTCAAACGCTAAGACAAAGCAAGGAGTCTGAAGTCCACTAGGTCAGTAGCTTTTCAGGACCTGAAACAGGTGGACTAGCCCAGCAGGAGAATTGATCTGTTTCCTTACCCAGAAGCGTCCAAGCATCCCATCAGGATAATAACTAAGCCACAAGCACGAAAACCCTGAGAAAAGGTGAGCTATTGACATGCAGATTTCAACATCCAAAGCACTTTAAAATTTCAACATATTATTTATAACTTTAGAATTATTAGCAAAACTACACATTATTGGACCTAATATCAGAAGAGTAATTATCAGATACATGATCATGAGTCAGCACTAATGTTTTCACTAAAGTTTTCAAGTAGTCTGCTAAGATCTGTTCACACATGCTAGGCTAAAATCTAGCAGCAATTAAGCTAGGACTTATCCCAGTACCATATACCATAACATCCAATCTATTTAACCACTTCAACTCTTTTTTTTTTTTTTGAGGTGGAGTCTCACTCTGTTGCCCAGCCTGGAGTGCAGTCCCATGATCTCGGCTCACTGTAAGTTCCGCCTCCCGGGTTCACCCCATTCTCCTGCCTCAGCCTCCCGAGCAGCTGGGACTACAGGCGCCTGCCACCATGCCCGGCTAATTTTTTGTAGTTTTAGTAGAGACGGGGTTTCACCGTGTTAGCCAGGATGGTCTCGATCTCCTGACCTCGTGATCCGCCCGCCTCGGCCTCCCACTTCAACTCTTAAAGGGCAAAGAAGAGAGATACATTCCTTAAGAGATAGGGGACTTGCAGGGGCTGAAGTAGAGAAAGTTTGTTGTTACTGTAACATCCCAATTTCCAGTCCCTTAGTAAGCACATTTTCCAGACCCTGATTTTCTTTTCTTTGTTTCTTTTCTCTTTTTTATTTATTTATTTATTTTTCTTGAAACAGGATCTGGCTCTGTTGCCCAGGCTGGAGTGCAGTGGTGTAATCACAACTCACTGCAGTTGCCTCTCAGGCTTATGCAATCCTCCCACCTCATCCTCCACAGTAGCTGGGACTACAGGCATGCGCCACCATGCCTGGCTAATTTTTCTATTTTTTGGGTAGAGACAGGGTCTGGCCATGTTGCTCAGATGGTCTCGAACTCCTGACTCAAGCTCTCTACCCACTTCAGCCTCTCAAAGTGCTGGGATGACAGGCGTGAGCCACCACACCCGGATCCAAACCCTGATTTTCCCTTGCTGGTACTCATCAGTGATGTTAAAATATTTCAGTTTTCGGACCGGGTACGGTGGTTCACGCCTGTAATCCCAGCACTTTGGGTGGCTAAGGCAGGGGGATCACGAGCTCAGGAGTTTGAGACCAGCCTGGCCAATATGGTGAAACCCCGTCTCTACTAAAAACTACAAAAATTGGTTGGGCGTGGTGGCACACACCTGTAGACCCAGCTACTCAGGAGGCTGAGGCAGGAATCACTTGAACCCAGGAGGCAGAAGTTGTAGTGAGCCGAGATTGTGCCACTACACTCCAGCCTGGGTGACAGAGTGAGACTGTCTCAAAAAAGGAAAAAAAAAAATCCGTTTCTGGTCACAGTGTAATAGTGTGTTACCTGACTTCTTTGAAATTAGACCTTCTGTCAATAAGGTAAAAGAGGAGGTAATATGATATGTGTAACTTCCAGGAAAAAACTTTAAGATCTAATAAACAATGTGTTACTGTTGGAGAAAGGATGCACCGTTCTCCCTCTGGATGTTTTTATGACAATTATTTTATTATCTCACAGTTCTGTGAGTCAGGAATTCAGGAGTAGCTTAGCTGGACAGTTCTGGCTCAGATTCTCACATGAGGTTCCATTCCAGACATTTGCCAGGGCTGCATTAATCTGAAGGCTTGATTGGGGTTAGGGAATATACTTCCAGGATGGCTTATATGGCTGTTGGCATAAGTTCTCAGTTTATTGCTGGCTCTTAGTAGAAGACCACAGTTACTTACCCTGTGAATCCACTCCATGGGGTTACTTGAATGTCCTCCTGTCATGGTAACTGGCTTTCCCCAGAGTGATCCTAATAAAAAGAACAGGAGGAAACCATTATATTTTATATTCTAATTTTAGGAACAACACACCATCATTTCTATTTCATTTTATTCATTAAAGGAAGTCACTAAGTCTAGCCCACATTTAAGAGGAGGGGAATTAGGCTACACTTTTGCAGGGAAGGAGGAATAGTAAGGAATTTGTGGACACGTTTTAAACCACCACAGATGTGACAGCAGGAAGTGCTGTTTGCCATATTGAGTAACAAGAGGCTCTAGCCTGAGGGTAAACACTCACAGAGAGGAAAGCAGAACAGACATGGAAAGAATTTTGATGACATCACTGAGCCACTGATCTTACCATGCCTGGAACCTACGCTGCACTACTTATAGTTATGTGAAAAAACCACATTTCTTCCCTTGCCATTTCAGTCTGTTTGAATGGGGCTTGCTTATATTTCCTCTAGGGAATGAAATCGACGTATCTAATCCACAATACATTTTGTAAATTCACCTAGATATCAATATATAAATGTAAACATTTGAAAAATATGATCTCCATTTCTAAATTATTTAAATTATATATGTATAAAACTGCTTATTCAATTACATATATAGTTATACGTGTGTGTGTATAAAACTGCTTACCATACGATAAAAGTTTTGTGCAATTTAAAAAAAATTATTCTAATAATTTCCAAATAATTTGTTGATTTTAAAAAACCTTTGGTGTGGTCAGGCGCGGTGGCTCACACCTGTAATCCCAGCACTTTGTGGGGCCAAGGCAGGCGGATCACCTGAGGTTGGAAGTTCAAGACCAGCCTGACCAACTTGGAGAAACTCCGTCTCTACTAAAAATACAAAATCAGCCAGTCCCCCAAAGTGCTGAGATTATAGGCATGAGCCCTTGTGCCCAGCCACCAGATACATTTTAAATAATTCTTTTGTGCCTTAGGTTTTTCATCTGTAAAATAGGGTACGGTTGGTGAACATAATTTAAATTCACAAATGAGTTAATATGCTTTTATTTATTGATATTTATTTATTTATTTATTTTTGAGACAGAATGTGTCGCCCAGGCTGGAGTACAGTGGTGTGATCATATTTTACAGCTGCCTCAAACTCCCGGTTTAAGGGATCTCCCACCTAAGCCTCTTAAGTAACTGGGATAGCAGGCACACAACACAATGCCTGGCAAATTAAAAGAAAAAAAATTATAGGCACAGGGTCTTACTATGTTGTCCAGGTTGGTCTTGAACTCCTGAGCTCAGGCCTCCCAAAGTGCTGGGATTATAGGTCTGAGCTACTACACCTGGCTAATATCCTTTTAGAAGAGAACCATACAGAGAAGGTACTATGGAGGTGTTAATTTTTATTTTTATTAATAAAATCAATGTTAATGTCTTCAATCAATAGTCATTCAGTGAAGGATGGGCGCAGTGGCTCATACCTGTAATCCCAACACTTTGAGAGGCCAAGGCGGGCAGATCACCTGAGGTTGGGTGTTCAAGACCAGCCTGATCAACATGGAGAAACCCCGTCTCTACTTATAACATAAAAATTAGCTGGGTGTGGTGGTACTCGCCTGTAATCCCAGCTACTCGGGAGACTGAGGCAAGAGAATCGCTTGAACCCAGGAGGCGGAGGTTGCAATGAGCAAGATCGTGCCACCAAACTCCAGCCTGGGAGACAGAGCCAGACTCTGTCTCAAAAAAAAAAAAAAAAAAAAGTACTTGAAAAAAACAGAAGGGTTGGGCATGGTGGCTCACACCTGTAATCCCAGCACTCTGGGAGGCTGAGGCTGGCAGATAACTTGAGGTCAAGAGTTCATGACCAGCTGACCTGGTCAACATGGTGAAACCCTGTCTCTACTACAAAATACAAAAATTAACCAGGTGTGGTGGTGGGAGTCTGTAATCCCAGCTACATGGGAGGATAAGGCAGGAGAATTGCTTGAACCCGGGAGGTGGAGGTTGCAATGAGCCGAGATCGCGCCATTGCACTCCAGCCTGGGCGACAAGAGTGAAACTCTGTCTCAAAAACAAACAAACAAAAAAACAAAAATACAGTGCTTCCACACTAGTGCAAAGCACGCCTTGACGCAGAAGGAGCCTTGTGTTTGTGGATGATAGGTATTTATTTACCTTCGCAAACCCTTCACCACATCTCAGATTGCTCATTGGGAAAAACGTGTATTTTGTGAGATATTTTGGAAGGTCTCCATGTGAAGTTTGGTCCTGGTCATGTAATTATTATTTTCTAATTTCTTGTTCTGTTATTTGTGTTTTTTAAATTTATAAACAAAGAGTACTAAAATATCAGGATTGTTATTCACTCTGTCATCCAGGCTAAAATACAGTGGTGTGATCATAGCTCCCTGTAGCCTCCAACACCTGGGCTCCAGGGATATTCTCATCTTAGCCTCCAGAGTAGCTGGCACTATTGCCTACCCAAAGGACTTTTTTTTTTTTTTTTGAGACGGATCCTAGCTCTGTCATCCAGACTGGAGTGCAGTGATGTGACCTCAGCTTACTGCAACCTCCACCACCCAAGTAGCTGGCACTACAGGCACCCGCCCCCCGTCCCCCCGGCTAATTTTTTTGTATTTTTAATAGAGACGTGGTTTCACCAAATGGCCAGGCTGGTCTCGAACTCCTGAGTTTGTGATCTGCCTGCCTCAGCCTCCCAAAGTGCTGGGATTACAGGCATGAGTCACCGCGCCCAGCCAGGACTATTATTCTTTTTTTTTTTTTTTTTCTGATACAGAGTCTCACTCTGTCGCCCAGGCTGGAGTGCAGTGGCAGGATCTTGGCTCACTGCAACCTCTGCCTCCCAGATTCAAGAGTTTCACCGTGTTAGCAAGGATGGTCTCAATCTCCTGACCTCGTGATCCACCTGCCTTGGCCTCCCAAAGTGCTGGGATTACAGGCGTGAGCCACCTCACTGGGCTGCTATGAATCTTAAATAGAGTAGATCAAGGTCACCAAGCCCCTTCTTGGAATATATTTGCATATCTGTGCTCAGGGAGAATGAATAATCTATGCAAATCCACTGCCAGTGTTTTTTTTCTCTAAGGCAGATATCTTCCCAAAGAAATAAGAGGGAAACTTGTTCCTTTATATTTCAAGTAAAACAAAACAAAGAAAGATACCCTGAGATTCTACTATGGTGGAATTTTAACTGGATTTCACCAAGAAAGGATCCTATCATTTATTATGAAATTAAGGAGGATAAAAACCCACTCCTGGCATTTCAACCAGTAGAGATTTAAATAAAGAAATGAGTTAATGTTGGAAAGTCCAGAGAGGGCGAGAAGCTTACTCAATGAGTAGCAACTACTAACCATTTCTAGACTGGGGAAGCAAAAATCACTGAGCAGAGGCCAAGGGTGTGTGCAGCTAAGGCTTCTGTGAAGCCCAGCTACCTGAACTGGAGCCCAGGAGGCTGCTGTCGGAGTCCCTGTGGCTTCATCTGCCCCAGACTTCACTACTAATGTTGCCTCTGCCATCAGTGCTATTGCCGCCTGTTCTTTTATCACCGGTGTGTAGTGCTGGAACTGCTGGAAACAGCTGCTTTTTCAACTGCTCAAAACTAGAAAAAGAGAGTCACGATTCCCTCCCTGTTGCCTTTTAATCTCCTTCCATTGGCAGAATCTGACCAAAAGTTTGTAATGTAGAATACAGTTTGTAAATGTAGTTTGTAAATGTTTGTAAATGTAGAATACAGAATCTAACACACAGCAGAGCACAGAAGTGTGAGAATGAAGGTTGAAAACGTGAAAGGGAAATAAATCTTGGGGTCTCAAAAACCATTAAGCTAAGGGGAAAAGTCAAGCTGGGAACTGTTTAGGGCAAATTGCCTCCCATTGTATTCAAAGTCATCCCTCTGCTCACTGAGATAAATGCATATCTCATTGCCTACTTTGGAAAGGCTAATTAGAAACTCAAAAGAATGCAACCATTTGTCTCTTCTCTACCTATGACCTGAAAGCCTCCTCCCTGCTTTTGCTTTTTGGCCAGTGGTCCCGCCTTTTCCTACGTATGTTGATTGATGTCTCATGTCTCCCCAAAATGTATAAAACCAAGCTGTGGGCTGGGAGTGGTGGCTTACGCCTGTATCCCAGCACTTTGGGAGGCAGAGGCGGGTGGATCACGAGGTCAGGAGTTCGAGACCAGCCTGGCCATCTTGGTGAAACCCCATCTCTACTAAAAATACAAAAATTAGCCAGGTGTGGTGGCAGGCGTCTGTAATCCCAGCTGCTCGGGAGGCTGAGGCAGGAGAATCGTTTGAAACCGGAAGGTGGAGGTGGCAGTGTGCTGAGATCGGCCACTGCACTCCAGCCTGGGCTAAAGAGTGAAACTCTGTCTCAAAAAAAAAAGAAAAGCAAGCTGTGTTCTTCCCACCCTGGGCACATGTCGTCAGAACCTCCTGAGGCTGTGTCACGGGTGACACTTTGGCAAAAGAAACTTACTAAATCGACTGAGACCTATCTCAGATATTCAAGGTTCACAAGAACAAATAAATAACCAGTCTGGTAAGTCGTAAGAAAGTTACACTGCATTTCATGGACCCTAACAAGGCCAAGACACACTCGCCTTCCCAAGAAGAGTCTCTGTAGAGACTCAATGGTAAACCTGTAGGCAGTCAAGAGGGTTTCATATGTCCTTTTCCCCACTATCAAATGCAATCACAAAACAATATTTCAGTATTATCAGACACCTAACGAGCAATGCTATGTGAAGGTTCTAGGAAACATTAAATGATTGAAGATTCTCGCCTTCAGGTAAGGGATAAGAACAAAAGCAGTACTGATAATACTGAAATATTGTTTTGTGATTGCATTTGATAGTGGAGAAAAGGACATATGAAACCCTCCAGCCTTTTTCTCTTTGGTGCCCTAAAACTTCTAGCTCCTTGAGATTAAAAGGATCAAAATGCAATCTTATCCAGGGATAAAAGGCATCTTTACAATTGGAACTCTAAAATAGTATGTCATCCACTTCAGCACAAAGTGGATGGAGAGAATAAGGCATAATATCAAATATAAGCCCCCCAAATAGAAAGTTACAAGGGTGGACAGAATGTGGAAATAAACTAAGACAAATCAAATAGAACAAGCAAAGTCTATTTATTCAGAGATTGCTATAGCAAGGGGGTCAACCACTGTCACTTGTATTCTGGTCTAGACTCCAAGGCAGGCAGAGGAGTAGGAAAGTTTTACTGTAGGAAAAAGGAAAGGCTTCAACTCTGCCCCAGTTGGAGGCTGTTGACATGAGGAAGCTGTAAGCAGGTGAACTAGAAACAGGAATTTCTATGTGATTGGTTAGGGGTGCATATTGCCTTTCTCTGATTTTTTTTTTAATTTTTTAATTTTTTAATTTTTTTTTGAGACTCACTCTGTCCTCAGGCTGGAGTGCAGTGACGCAATCTTGGCTCACTGCAACCTCTGCCTCCCAGGCTCAGGCAATTCTCCTGCTTCAGCCTCCTGAGTAGCTGGGACTACAGACATGCGCCACCATGCCCAGCTAATTTTTGTATTTTTTTTTTTTTTAGTAGAGACAGGGTCTCGCCATGTTGGCCAGGCTGGTCTCAAACTGCTGACCTCAGGTGATCCACCTGCCTCAGCCTCCCAAAGTGCTGGGATAACAGGCATGAGCCATTGTGCCTGGCCGGCTTTCTCTGATTGGTCCTAATTTGGAAGCAGGGACAAAAATTAGAAAAGCGGTCAGTTATTAATCAAGTCCTGGCGATACTGGCTTATTGTCACAGGAAACAACTGTTATTGTCTAGCCTCTTAGACTGTCACTAAAGATGTGTGACTCCCAACAAATCTGACTTATAGCAGACTGTCTTGCTGGTTGGCTATTGAAAATAAGTGATTAGTTTCCTGGATAGGTTGCTGCATGTTGTCGATGAAGGAAGGAAGAACTTTACCCTCTTATGTTATTAGGTACCTGGGGCCTGCAAATTAAACTGACAAATACTATAATAAAAGGAAAAATATATGCAATTTCATTTGATGTTAATATTTTTATATGGCATAGAGGGCTTTACAGAGAAGATGTGAAAACCTCGAAACGTGGATACGGAGGCTTATATACCATTTTAACAAAAGGCAATAAATTGTGAAGACATAGGTAGATAAAGGACAGGGGTTTGGGCTTCTAGAGGTGGTAAGTTGTTGGAAAGTACCTAGGAAGTATATGAGGAAAACTAATGGAAGATAAGGGCTATATTAGTAAGGTTTGTTTGTGCAGACAATCAGTGTCAATTCTCCATTTCCATTGATAAGAATGCTTTATTACTGCTCATGGGAGAGCACCTTTCTCATGGAAAATGTATGTCCTGCTTTTAAGAACAGTGGAGGTCAGGCCAGGTGTGGTGGCTCACACCTGTAATCGCAGCACTTTGGGAGGCCGAGGGGGGCAGATCACAAGGTCAGGAGATCGAGACCATCCTGGCTAACACCGTGAAACTGCTTCTCTACTAAAAATACAAAAAATTAGCCAGGTGTGGTGGCGGGCGCCTGTAGTCCCAGCTACTCTGGAGGCTGAGGCAGGAAAATGGCATGAACCTGGGAGGCGGAGCTTGCAGTGAGCTGAGATCGCACCACTGCACTCCAGCCTGGGAGACAGAGCAAGACTCCATCTCAAAAAAAAAAGAAAAGAAAAGTGGAGGTCAGAGGCCATTTGCTGTTTCTCAATTGCCTTCAGTTCAAATTAATCAATATGCTACACAGCATATTTGGGGGCAACATGTTCTGATCCCCTTCATGGGTCAGAGTTCCATTGTTATGTATGGTTCAGCCACTGCCCATTTGTATTTCAACTTCAAATTGCAGTCTTTCAATTTCGAATTGCAGATGTACACTTGAGATCACACTCCTTCAAACATAAGCCTGCTCCAGAATGAGGCAGTGAGAATTGACTTACTTTATGATGGTTAATGATTCTTTTGAGCAGCCAATAATTTTAGCCAATTATTTTGGGTGAGATTAAATAGTAATAAGAAAAAGCAATGTCACCAACCATTTTCCCTAAGATACGGTGGAAAAAAATGATGGTTGCTTCATAACCCTTCAAGGAGTATTTGAATTTCCCAAATTGATACCTGACACCCCACATGCATCTCTCTTTTTTTTTTTTTTTAAACAGGGTCTCACTTTGTCACCCAGGCCAGAGTGTGGTGGCATGAACACAGCTCACTGCAGCCTTGACCTCCCAGGCTTAAGCGGTCCTCCCACCTCAGCTGCTTGGTAGCTGGTACTACAGGAATGCACCACCACACCTGGCTAGTTTTTGTATTTTTTGCAGAGATGAGGTCTCACTATGTTACCCAGGCTGGTCTCGAACTCCCAGGCTCAAGCAATCTACCCACCTCAGCCTCCCAAAGTACTGGGATTATAGGTTTGAGCCACCATGACTGGCCCCCGATATGCACCCCTAATGGATAGAATTTGAAACTTGAAAAAATTGAGAAATTTAGCCAATTATTTTGGGAAGGAGTGCTTTCCCCATAATTGGGCTGTCTTCTGCCAGATTCTTTCAGGGGTCAACCCTAAGCAAAAGGTTTAAACTAAGTACTTTGAGAGGTGATCATAGGAAGCACTGACAGGGGAAACGGGAAGTAAGACGGGGAATTGAGGGAAGCCTAGACCATTACGTTACCAATGGGGGCAACCGAGGGTCAATCATGCTGGGAGTCTCTGGGAGTTGTCCCACCTGAGTGGGAAAGGAAGCTGGAGTTTGTCCTCTCATTCCCATCAGTCATTAGTCTATAATTGCTTCCGGGGTGCTAACTCTACAGCGCTGAGAACTTATTCTACACGTGAAGTGAGAAAAAGCCCTCGGGCAGCATCATGTACTAGCAGTAGGATACCTTCTGCACATACAGAAACAGTAAGTATTGAAGGGATATGAGCATGGCACCGACAGGATCTTCCACACTGGCCGAAAAAAAATGAGGACTCTGATTCCCTATAAAGTGCTGAGATCTAAGAGAATCCAAAAGTGTATTATAGTTGACCTTCTTTCTTCCTTCTCTGTGGATATATGTTTAGTAAATCCCGAAAATGTTCCCTAGGTCTGACTTAATTTTCTTTTCTTTTCTTTTCTTTTTTTTTTTTTTTTTTTTGAGACAGAGTCTCCCATTGTTGCCCAGTGCTGCTGGTGCAATCTCGGCTCACTGCAACCTCTGCTTCCCAGGTTCTAAGTGATACTCTTGCTTCAGCCTCCAGAGTAGCTGGGATTATAGGCATGCACCACCACGCCCGGCTAATTTTGTATTTTTAGTAGAGACGGGGTTTCGCCATGTTGGCCAGGCTAGTCTCAAACTCCTGACCTCAGGTGATCCACCCACTTCGGCCTCCCAAAGTGCTGGGATTACAGGTGTGAGCCACCGCACCCGGCCCTGACTTCATTTTCATTTACACCCCAATATTAAGCTCCAACCTGTTCTTTTGTTCCTTCAGAATTAATTGTTGGCATCTGAGCCTACAGTCTCTGCTTTAGTAGGCATATGCCAAGGGTGTGGTATTAATCTTTCCTCAGCTTTTAAATATTAAATAAGCCTCCCAAATGGACCCTGGTGCTTGCCTGAAGTGCAGCTCTACTTGGCCAAGGGTTTTACTTTTAAAGAGCCGTAGTGGAAATAAACAAAGAGACTGTCAGTAACACTGACACTTTCCAAAGCTATTAAGTAAACCCTGTTGACACTAGCAATCTTTATTGTTTGTTGTTCGTACATTATGGTTGTCTGATTAGGTAGCATGATTGACTTTAAACACAAAAACACTAAAGCAAGAAGGAATATGAATTAGAGTAGAACTTCTGGATAAGAAGTACATATGCATTAAGGTATTGTGGTTAAGCTCTCAGGCTCTGGCAGGAGGCAGATTGAGTTACAAACTTGGAATCCCCACTTACTTGCTGTATGCCAGTGAGAATATTATTTAACTTTTCTAAACCCATTTCCATGTCTGTAAAATAGAGATAACGACAGTGCTACCGTCCCATGGCTCTTAGGAAGATTTAGCAGGATAATGTATGTGACTCTGTTAGAATACAGGTGATCTACATATCATAAAATCCAATATATCAGTCAGGGTTCAGTGAAGGAATAGAGCCCCTGTGAGTGTTATTAGGCAAGGGATTTCGTATAGGAACTAGTACTTACACAACTGTGGGAGGAGTTGAGAAAGTAAAGATCCGGAAGGGGAAGTTGGAGAAATAGTCACTAAGCAGTCCCCTAAAGCCCTGGGGTGAGTAGACAAGTCGAAGCTTGCAAGGAAATCTGAGAAATCCAGGACATTCATCCGCCAAAGTGGGACTGCAAAAAGGGAGCTTGCTAAACACTGTATGGGAAACTATGCCTCTCTTAAGACACCTCCGTGTATGCTAAGTGTCTGGTGGTGGACCTGCTGCTATTGACCAGCAGGGCTAGCATTTGGGAAGAACAGCCTGGTGTGGAACAGAGGAAAGTGGACAAGCTGGACTCACTGGGCACCTTAATATCTGCCTATCACCATGCGGCACAATGACGATCTTTGGAGAGGCATGGCTGCTGTTTCACTTCTGCCTTGCAAAGTATGAGCAAGCTCCTCTTGAGGTCAACTCTAACCTAGGTCATATGGGGGATTCCAGAAAACATTCTGCCTAGATTAGTCACGTTGACGACAGAACAATCCAGCACACCCCAAATAATATTGGCTTTACAAGTATAGTTTATTTCTGTCTCATGCAATAAAAGTCTAGACGAAGTCATTCTACAGTGACAGGAGCCTAGCTCTTTAGATCTCTTTGCACTAATATCCACAGCAAGCAGCTTTACTCTATAGTCTAAAATGGCCAATGGAGCTCCAAAAATCATGTCGTCATTCCAACCAGCAGGAAAAAGAAAAGAGTAAAGTTGGGCTCGCACATCGTTTTTTTTTTTTTTTTTTTTTTTTTTTTTTTTTTTTTTTTTTTATTGAGAGAGTTTTGCTCTTGTCTCCCAGGCTAGAATGCAACGGCATGATCTCGGCTCACTGCAACCTCCACCTTGCAGATTCAAGCGATTTTCCTGCCTCAGCCTCCCAAGTAGCTGGGATTACAGGTGCGAGCCACCACGCCTGGCTAATCTTTGTATTTTTAGTAGAGACAGGGATTCTCCATGTTGGCCAGTCTGATCTCGAACTCCTGACCTCAGTTGATCCACCTGACTCAGCCTCCCAAAGTTCTGGGATTACAGGCATGAGCCACCATGACAAGCCTTCACACATTCTTTTTTTTTTTTTTTTTTTTTTGAGACAGAGTCTTGCTCTGTTGCCCAGGCTGGAGTGCAGTGGCGTGATCTGTGCTCACTGCAAGCTCTGCCTCCCAGGTTCACGCCATTCTCCTGCCTCAGCCTCCCGAGTAACTGGGACTACAGGCGCCCGCTACCATGCCCGGCTAATTTTTTGTATTTTTGGTAGAGACGGGGTTTCACCATGTTAGCCAGGATGGTCTCGATCTCCTGACCTCGTGATCCGCCTGCCTTGGCCTCCCAAAGTGCTGGGATTACAGGCATGAGCCACTGTGCCCGGCCGCCTTCACACATTTTTTTAAACAACAGGTCCTAGAAATCTCACAGAGCTGCAAGCGATGCTGGAAAGTGTAGCCTTTATTTTAGGCATTGTTATATCCAGCTAAAACTTGAAAGGGGAAGAGAGAACATATCAAGGGAGAAGTAGCAGTCCTCGCCACAGTCCTCTCATCCATAAGCTCCTTCTTTTTACATAGAGCCCTTCTCTCTGGGAGAGGTAACTCCAAAGTGTCCTCTAGTTACTGCTTTAAGCTCAAAGTCCAGAAACTGGGTGATATGGAGTCATCTCCATCTTGTCTAGATGTAGTGGCTCGTGCTCCAGAAACTCATAAACAGAAAGTTATTTGTCCTGCCTTTTTGGTCATACTCAATAAACTGTATAGTGGTAAAACAGAAATATAGAAACCTTAATTAAAATTTCAACTGAAGAACAGGAAAGCAGGAAACATGTAACACTCACTGGTACTGGTCCATAGAAGTTATCAAACCCTGCTGAGCAGTAATTGCAGAGAACCCCCTGGCCTGAGAAGGGAGTTCCTTGATTAGCTAGCTCACCAGGCAGTCCTTGGTTCTGCTCTCTGAGATGAGCTTTTTCAACCACTGTCTTTGTTGTGGACTGGATTGGGTTCTACCCCAAATTCACATGTGGTCGTCCTAACCCCCAATGGGACTGTTTTTGTTTCGTTTGTTTGTTTGTTTGTTTGTTTGGAGATAGAGCCTTTAAAAAGGCAATTAAGGTTAAATGATGTCATAAGGCTGAGGTCCTAATCATATATGGCTAGTGTCCTAAGAAGAAGAGGAAGAGACCTTAGGGATGTACATGCAGAGAGGAAAGGCCATGTGAAGACACAACAAGAAGGCGACCATCTGCAAGCCAAGGAGAGAGACCTCAGGAGAAACTTAACCTGCTGATATATTGATCTTGCACTTCCAGCCTCCAGAACCATGAAAAAATAAAGAGTTGTTTAAACCTCCAATCTGGTATTTTGTTATAGCAACCATAGAAGACTGATGCAGTTCCTGGTCCCTAGCTCTGCTCTCTCAGAAGTTCCTGCTTCATCAGCATCCTCCATGGCCATATCTGAGACTGGCTTTGTAGAGTCATCCCTTTCTTGGGAGATACACTGTTTATTAAATCCACTTCATTTTTGTACAGGCTTGGGGATTGGTATAGGGGTATAATAGTTACAGATTTTTGCAGGCAATATAATTATTTCAAATATAATTTTTAAAAATTTACTTTCATTCAATTCTCTGTCCTTGTAATTACAGCCAAAGATCTTATCTAGCCATAGTGTTTTTGCTTGTTTAAAGCCTGAAGACAGATCTTTTTTGTTTTGTTTTGTTTGAGACAGAGTCTCTGTCTCTTGCCCTGGCCAGAGTGCAGTGGCACAATCTTGACTCACTGCAGCCTCCACACCCAGCTAATTTTTGTATCTTTAGTAGAGACGAGGTTTCACCATGTTGGTCAGGCTGGTCTCGAACTCTTGGCCTCAAGTGACCCACTTGTATCAGCCTCCCAAAATGCTGGGATTACAGGCGTGAGCCACCGTGCCCAGCTTTACTCTCAATTTTTAAACTTTTTGAGACAAGGTCTTACTCTATGCCCAGACTCATTGCAGCCTCAACCTCCCCAGGCTCAGGTGATTCTCCTGCCTCTGCCTCCTGAGTAGCTGGGACTACGGGCACACACACACCATGCCCAGCTAATGTTTTATTTCTTTGTAGAGACATGGTTTTGTCATGATGCTCAGGCTGAACTCGAACTCCTGTGCTCAAGCAATCCGCCTGCCGGGGCCTCCCAAAGTGTTGGGATTACAGGCATGAGCCACTGCACCCGGCCTTATCCCTCAATTTAATGGCAACTACCTTGAAAGTTGTTTAAAACACACTTGGATGGGAGAGAAGTACCCTTGATCTACTCTTTGCCAGCAGGTCAGTGCTTTTGTATGAGGGGTCACTAGTTTTCTCTCTTACTGAGGTTGCAGGCTTTCAACCACTGCTTATAACTGGTTCAATTTTGAGTGCAAAAGCAGTTGCCCTTTTATTCTTGCAAGGGTCCAAATTATCAACTTTGATTGTAGACCCGAGAAAAATAGCACTCTTTTAGCAAAGCTGTAGTCCCTTCTATCTCTGCTTCTCCACTGCCTGCTTGCCTGTAAGGCTTTCTGAAAGCATCAATAGGCAGCCAATACCCACAAAAATCATTAATCTTTCCTATGATTTCCCCTAAAGCTACAACTTCAGTCAGCATGTGGTCCCCTTTTCAAGTTAAAGCAGGGAAATGTTTGCCACAAAATGACCAGCCTGTGATATTGAGTCTATACCACCTGCCACTCAACTTCTAAGCCTAGTATCATGTTTTTGGTTTTTCTTAGTACTCCACTTCCAAGTTCTTAATCCTGTATCCATTAGGAATCCATTTAGCATGAAACACAGCAACCTAAAAATGACACTTATTTAAACAAGATGGAAGTTTTTCTCTTTCACGTGTACTAAATTGGAAGGAAATAAAGCAGGGCCTGAAAGCAGCTCAGCCATCCTCCAGGACTCAGTCTTCTATTGTTTTTCCATCCTCAAAAATATTCCTCAAATCTGCTGAAGCTTCTAGCTGGTAAAAAGAAGAGAGTTGGGAAGACTATGTTACCTCCCTTTAAAGACAATTTTCCAGAAGTATACATGATAGTACTTTTGTTTACACCTATTGGTTAGAACTTAACCCTATGGCACACCTAGCTGAAAGGGATGCTTTCAGCCAGTTGTGGGAATACAGCTGAACTGCCAAGCTGTTAGGAAGAAAAGGCAAAAAAAAAAAAAAAAAAAAAAAGAAAGAAAGAAAGAAAGAAAAAGAAGAAAAAGAAAAATAAGTATGCTCTGTCTCTTTGGGTACACTGCCCAGAAAAAATACTCACCAATTCCAGTTGTGTCGTATATTTGTGCCAGAAATTTAGTCACTTGGCACACCTACCTGAAAGAGCAGCTACAAAATGAAGCCTCTGTACTAGGAAGCCAAATGTCCAACTAAAAATTGAAGGTTTTATTACTAAGGGGGAGGCAAGAACACATATTTAGTCATAAATAGCAGTCTTGGCTCTAGCAGGTGAATCACATTGCACAGTATCCATCATATTTTTAACAATTCACTGTGTTAACTATCTTTTGTGTCAAAATGTGGCCCAGGCAGGAGCCTACACAGTCAGTTCTTTGTTGTTTCACTCTGACTTGGGTAACATTTTTTTAAAAATAGACTTTTTTTTAGAACAGTTTTAGTTCACAGCAAAATTGAGTGGAAAGTACAGAGAGTTCCCATGTACCTCTGCCCCCACACCCGCACAGCCTCCCTACCTTCTATGGATAAGTTTTTATAATCACCATATAGAAGTGAAACCTAGCCTTCTAATTCTTTGTAGTCCTTCACTGGCATCACCAGCACGAAATCTAGTTGATATTTTGAGTATGAAGCTACTTCACTGTGACTTAAAGAAACCTTAGAGAATAAACCATATACATACAGAAAACTGGAATGGACTTTTATTTGAGACAGGGTCTCACTCTGTCACCCAGGCTGGAGTGCAGTGGCATAGTTATGGTTCACTGCAGCCTCTACCTCTTGGTTCAAATGATCCTCCTGCCTCAGCCTCCTAAGTAGCTGGGTCTATAGGTGTCTGTCACCACACCTGGCTTGTATATATATATTTTTGTGTGTGTGTGTGTGTGTGTGTGGTAGAGATGGGGTCTTACTATGTTGCCTAGGTTGGTCTCGAGCTCCTGGACTCAAACAATCCTCCCACCTCGGCCTCCCAAAGTGCTGGGATTATAGAAGTGAGCCTCCACACCTGGCCTGGAATGGACTTTTACGGAATAAAATCTATGGGCTGGGCACGGTGGCTCACACCTGTAATTCCAGCACTTTGGGAAGCCGAGCTGGGTGGATCATGAGGTGAGGAGATCGAGACCATCCTGGCTAACATGGTGAAACCCCGTCTCTACCAAAAATACAAAAAATTAGCTGGGCGTGGTGGTGGGCGCCTGTAGTCCCAGCTACTCTGGAGACTGAGGCAGGAGAACTGCTTGAACACAGGAGGCGGAGGTTTCAGTGATCTGGGATGGTGCTACTGCACTCCAACCTGGGCAACAGACCAAGACTCCGTCTCAAAAAAAAAATCTATGTCCTGCATACTTTCTTAAATTTATATTATTAGCATATTTCTTGAATGCTAACCAATAAAAGCCAAGCACAGATCAATAGTGTATTTGTTGTACCACTGAGGATTTGTGCAGTATGAATAAGTATATCCTATATGCTAATTTCTCTATTTAGGGAGCAAATAAAAATTAATATGATTTTAATAACTGTATTAATTTGTACTCATGCTGTTAATAAAGACATACCCAAGACTGGGTAATTTTTAAAGGAAAGAGGTTTAATTGACTGAAAGTTCAGCATGGCTGGGAAGGCCTCAGGAAACTTACAATCATGGAGAAAGTGGAAGCAAACACGCCTTTCTTCACATGGCAGCAGGAAGGAGAATGAGAGCCGAGAAAAGGGGGAAGCCCCTTACAAAGCCATCAGATCTTGTGAGAACTTACTATCATGAGACTAGCATGGGGGAATCCCCCACCATGATTAAATTACCTCCCACCAGGTCCCTTCCATGACACATTGGGGTTATGGAAACTACAATTCATCATGAGATTTGGGTGGAGATACAGCCAAGCCATATCAATAACACAAAGAACAACATGTAAAATTTGACCAGTTCTGGCTGGGCGTGGTGGCTTACACCAGCATTTTGGGAGGCCAAGGTGAGTGGATTACGAGGTCAGGTTTTTGAAACCAGTCTGGCCAACACAGTGAACCTCCATGTCTACTAAAAATACAAAAAATTAGCTGGGCGTCTTGGCAGGCACCTGTAATCCCAGCTACTTGGGAGTCTGAGACAGCAGCTTGAGCCTGGGAGGCGAAGGTTGCAGTGAGCCGAGATTATGCCACTGCACTCCAGCCTGGGCAACAGTGCGAGACTGTCTCAAAAAAGAAAAAAAAAATGACCAGTTCTTTGCTAATGGTAAAAAAGATTTAGTGATTCTCAACTGGCTATGATGCCATGAGTCAGAAAAGTAACATGGCCCATGGAAAGGTTATCCTACTCATTATTCCACTCCTCAAATACTCTTCTCTCTGTCCCTTGACACTTGAAATTTCTTTGAAAAGAGATAAAGGCTTCTATTTCACAAAGATGTTGAAGAAAAACATATGACTATTAGAGAGCACAGACGGAGAGCTTAGTGAAAAGGTGTTTACTGCCAGAGAGTTCATTTTAGCTCTTCAAGTAGACTTGGGAATGAGGCTTAGGGGAGAAAAAAATGAGATAGTCTTTGAAGTCAAAATACAGTAAACTGGATCTACCCCATATTAAGAAAGCAAAGTCTCTGAATGATGTAATTGGCTATTGATTCATGGGTTCATGAGTTATACAAACCCAGAGCTGGTTGAAAGTGGTCTGTTGTGAGCATTTGGTGCCCATCTCAGGATTATGGCATCCACCTGCCTTGGCTGAGTACGTGAGGACTCCCTTGAGATTAGAGTGCCCAGCTTTCATTTAACATAAATTGGGATTATTTGACTCAGTCAAGTCTGAAAGAGGGTTGGCAGGCCAGGTGTCCAGGTCTATTAGGTGAAAGTTTATCACAAGTACAAAACAAAGAAAACTGAAGCTGAGAGTGGCAGAATAAAGTGAAAGTTTCAGTCAAGGTATAAATAACGGATCATAGATCCTGCCGTATTTCTTTCTTCTTTTTTTTTGAGATGGAGTCTTGCTCTGTCGCCCAGGCTGGAGTGCAGTGGTGTGATCTCAGCTCACTGCAACCTCCGCCTACCCGATTCAAGTGATTCTCCTACCTAAGCCTCCCGAGTAGCTGGGACTACAGGCGCCCACCACCACGTCCAGTTTTTTTTTTTTTTTGTATTTTTAGTAGAGACGGGGTTTCGCCATGTTGGCCAGGCTGGTCTTGAATGCCTGACCTCGTGATCCGCTGGCCTCAGCCTCTCAAAGTGCTGGGATTACAGGTGTGAGCCACTGTGCCCGACCAGATCCTACCATATTTCGTTTGGAAGATAAGAAAGGAAAACAAGAATTTAACAACATTTCTATAATTCAAACTGTAAGTGAGGCAATAGCAATTGTAGAAGATTGTGTGGCAGTGACTAAGCATCTAAGTAGAAACCAGATGCATATCACAACATGAGGCATTCACTTACAGATATCGCTTCTATAGGTGATCACGTTGCTTCGATTCTGCCAGGAGTCTTTCCTTCACACCCTCAGGTGTTTAAGAATCCACTTTTAAATTATAAAAATAACATCACTAGAGATTAGCTAACTGAGAAGGACTTGGAAAATAAAGATGTTTGAAAGTAGGGAAACATGAAAGGGATGAAAGCATTAGAAAGTGAAGAACATAAGCCTCACCTATTTCATGATCCAATCTACAACTCTCCTGGTAGTTAAGTTGTGAGGGTTTTTTTTGTTTTTGTTTTTTGAAACAGAGTCTTGCTCTTGTCACCCAGGCTGGAGTGCAATGGTGTGATCTCAGCTCACTGCAACCTCCACCTCCCAGGTTTAAGTGATTCTCTTGCCTCAGCCTCCCGAGTAGCTGGGATTACAGGCATCCACCACCACTACTGCTAATTTTTGTATTTTTAGTAGAGATGTGGTTTCACTATGTTGGCTAGACTGGTCTTCAACTCCTGACCTCAGGTGATCTGCCCGCCTCAGCCTCCCAAAGCTTAGGAATTACAGGTGTGAGCCACTGCACCCGGCCAAGTTGCAGTATTGACACATGCATGAGTATGTTCATTGCAGCACTATTCACAATAGCCAAGATGTAGAATCAACCTAGATGCTCATCAACAGTGGACTGGATAAAGGAAACGTGATATATATACACCATGGAATACTACACAGCCATAAAAAAGAAGAAAATCATGTCCTTTGCAGCAACATGGATGGAGCTAGAAGCCATTATCCTAAGCAAATTAACTCAGGAACAGAAAACCAAATAATGCACGTTCTCATGTATTCGTGGAAGCTACACACTGAGTACACATAGACACAAAGAAGGGAACAACAGACACCAGGGCCCACTTGAGGGAGGAGGGTGGGAGAAGGGTAAAGATTGAAAAACTACCTATCAGTTATTATGCTGATTACCTGAGTGACAAAATTATCTGTACACCAAACCCCCATGACACACAATTTACCTATGAAACAAACCTGTGCATGCACCCCTTGAACCTAACATAAACGTTGGAAAGAAAACAAAAGTTACAGTCTTGAATGACTAAATTTACTTTGCTATAAAATCACACAAAGCATTGTTTTTATGTTGGTCAAGTATCAGGTCGTATTCCCAACTTAATGCTAAAGTAATGTCTTTAGTCACAGAAGAAAAAGGATTTCTCTGACTCCAACCCAAGAAGGCCCCCTTTTCCCCAAGGGAACTGCTAGCCTGGTTAGGCTCTTGTAACCCAACTTCACCTCAATTTGTGAAGAATTTATTAAAATAATTCTCGTATTACTGAGCAAAATTTTCCAAAATCAGAATTCTTTAGTTCCTTAAATCTTTAATTTTAAAGATGTTTAGAGGTTTTCCTGAAACCAAACTTCTAAAAAATTACAAATTTCCTTATAATCGCACTTGTTTTAGGGAGCCAGGTCTTTACATACAGACTTCTCCTGAATAACAAAATTTGCAATTCCAAATATCAAACGGAAGTTTTTCTTCTACTCTTTCCAAAAGGAGGCAAGTAACCCATTTGAGATTATACTGGTCCCAATTTTGCACAGAAGATTCCCCCTGGGCAAGAAAAAGTTCTAGGGGTTTTGAAAGATGTAAACTGCCACATGTACCAAAGGGATGCTTATGGTTGGACCGGAATTGTTTCTTCAGGCCTAATTTACATCTAAATGTGGAGCAAGAGAGTGATGCAGAAGGAAAACTCCACCTTTTCGTCCATTGGAGAAATGAAGGTAAGAGGGAAAAAATTCTAAAATTGTTTTCCACTTGTCATTTACTAAGTCGGAAACTGGGGGGCTATTGTGAGAATACTGCAACTTCTCATTTTTCTGTCATGGTTTTTCACGCTCATTGGTTCCTGGTGGTGGTGATTAACAACAGAACTCTTAAAGAGAAACAAAACAAGGCCGGGCGCGGTGGCTCAAGCCTGTAATCCCAGCACTTTGGGAGGCCGAGACGGGCGAATCACGAGTTCAGGAGATCGAGACCATCATGGCTAACACGGTGAAACCCCGTCTCTACCAAAATACAAAAAAAAAAAATTAGCCGGGCGAGGTGGCGGGCGCCTGTACTCCCAGCTACTCGGGAGGCTGAGGCAGGAGAATGGCGTGAACCCGGGAGGCGGGGCTTGCAGTGAGCTGAGATCCGGCCACTGCACTCCAGCCTGGGCAACAGAGCCAGACTCCGTCTCAAAAAAAAAAAAAAAAAAAAGAGAAACAAAACAAAACAAAACAAAAAACAGAAAAAAAAAAACCCTCCTGTCATGGGTTTGTCTTTAGAGCCTGAAAGAAAAGTGAAGGATGGGGATGCAGGGGAGGAAAGAAAATGTTTTTCCTCAACCCTCCTAAGCTCTTTGTTGGAATAGACGTCTGTAACAAAAGACACATTAACACGATAAAAACAGTTTATTAACGCATGCAGCGCACACCTCAAGGGAGAAACGTCAATGAAAAGTAACTCAAAATGGTGGCTTAGAACCCCACTCACAAGGCATCTTCAACAAGGGAAAACAAATGTGTAGAGAAATGACAGGACAAAGAAAAGTGGTTTTAGGTTTCCAACCAGGGGAAATTCTAGGAATGTAAATAACATGGGAGTCCAGTTTGTTTGCAGACTCCCCGGGGCCTCTCAGGGCTGATCGGAATGTAGAGTTGTCTCCAGTAAGGGAGACTCTATATCCTGTCTTCAGGGAGAAAAGCTGGAGGACACAGAGTTTTTTCCCCGTTTGCTGCTTCTTAATTGCCTTCAGCTCAAAAATAATGTTTATGTCAAAGAAGCATATTTGGGATGAAATAATCTGGGTTCCTTCAGAGGGGCCGTGTGGTCAGACGAGAAGACAGGAGTTGTGCACACAGCGGCAGCACCTTAGGGCGAGAAGGAAGTCCACAGCCTATACAACCAGGAGGGAAGGAGAATGCAGCCGGCACTGAGACAGGGCCCTTGGCTGAGCAGTCCTCAGGCCCATGTGTGAGTTCTCAACTAGCTGTCATAACATTCTGAATGTATTATCTATGGTCATTAGTCTCATATTTATCTCCCCAAGCATGCCTAAGCATTCATGCAGCTGTTGGAGATGGTGGAACCCTGGTCAGTGATTGGCCTCCTCATGCAAACTGGGCCAGCGAATCTCCGTGGAGGCCACGCTTTCCTGACCCCAACAGTCAGCTCCCAGGAAGAACTCCTCCTTCCTTTTCAAGGTCTCATTCTTAGCTGTATTTCGGTGGGTGCTTAGCTGCCTCCACTATCAGGTATCTTTTATCATTTCCTGCTAGCAGTAGCTTCCTGGGGATGGGAGAGATGGTTGAGAAAAGGAACAAGAATGATACAATCAGCCCACTTTTCCTAGCACTTTGTACGTGCAGCTTGCGACATTTTTACAGGCATTTTACAGACAGTTTTCTTTTATACATAAAAAAGCATACCACATAAGTGACATTTGTTGTATAATTGGTCATATGTGTTGCAGGGATTTGTTAATGTTCCTGAAATATGATAATGGCAAAAAGCCTCTAAGGTTTGATTTGAGTTTATCGGCACTCATTAGATGACAAGACTCTTCAATTCCTGACTAACTGCAGGCTAGGAAAAATATTCGGTTTTAGGTTGTGTGTTTTTATCTTTCCTGTTTTAAATCTTCAACCGGGATCACAAGTTTCTTGTTTCAATTTGCTGACTTTGAGCAATCAATTAGCAAATATTTTTATTTCCTTCTTTTCTCTTCTCTTCTCTTCTTTCTTTTCTTTCTCTGTTATCTAGGCTGGAGTGCAGTGGTGTGATCTCGGCTCACTACAAGCTCCGCCTCCCGGGTTCACGCCATTCTCCTGCCTCAGCCTCCCGAGTAGCTGGGACTACAGGCGCCCGCCACCACACCTGGCTAATTTTTTTTTTTTTTTTTTTAGTAGAGACAGGGTTTCATCGTGTTAGCCAGGATGGTCTTGATCTCCTGACCTCGTGATCCGCCTGCCTTGGCCTCCCACAGTGCTGGGATTACAGGTGTGAATCACCACGCCTGGCAGCAAGTATTTTTCTAACCCGTTTTTTACCACGTACTTTGTGAGAGTAAGCTAGGCGTAAGGCAAGTTTTCTGCGTTAGGTGGCTTAATATTTGGTTAGAGAGGTTTTTTTTTGTTTTTTGTTTTTTGTTTTTTGAGACAGAGTCTCACTCTCGCCGCCCAGGCTGGAGAGCAATGGCAGGATCTTGGCTCACTGCAACCTCGGCCTGTTGGTCTCAGCCTCACAAGTAGCTGGGATTACAGGCTATTTTTAGAGACGGGGTTTTGCCATGTTGGCCAGGTTGGTCTCAAGTGATACACTCGCCTCGGCCTTCCAAAGTGCAAAGTGCTGGGATTACAGGTGTGAGCCAGGCACCCAGCTGGTTAGAGAGATTGGATTCAAAGGATTCTATTATCCTTTGGTTGCTAGGATTGATTCAGCCATTGTTAGCAGCAGTGGTTCCCTTCTTTTCTCTCTCCACCTGTGCAGATCTTTCACAAAGCAGATGAGTTTCTCATAGAGATAGGAGAAACACTCGCTTTAGGCAAGGATCATTCGTTTACCGGTATAATGAAACACATAACATTGTAATAAATGAAAGAGATTTCAGGCCGGGCGTGGCGGCTGACACCTGTAATCCCAGCACTTTGGGAGGCCAAGGCGGGCAGATCATGAAGTCAGGAGTTCGAGACCAGCCTGACCAACATGGCGAAACCCCATCTCTATTAAAAATACAAAATTTAGCCAGGCGTGGTGGTGCGTGCCTGTAATCCCAGCTACTTAGGAGGCTGAGGCAGGAGAATCGCTTGAACCCGGGAGGCAGAGGTTGCAGTGAGCTGAGATCATGCTACTGCACTCCAGCCTGGTGACAGAGTGAGACTCTGTCTCAAAAATAGAGAGAGATTTCTAGATATACTTTCAGTGGAATGGTACAATGCTTGGATTATCCAACAATCTAAGGATATTTACTTGGCTTTGACTGCACAGTTTTACAACTCCTTAGAGACTAAAATTAACTTGCAGAAAACAAGTAGCAATGCAAATCATTCTTCTCCATAGCCATGCGGATGAATTCTGTCCAGGGAGGGGACAAATCTCCTTCTCTCCCAGAAGTCAGTTTTACATCCACTTGGAAATTTAATCTTCATGATTTATACATATTATCTGTTGTTTGGATTCCGCTTTGGACCTGTTGTAATATCTTACTGTTTTCCTCATTTAACCAAAGAGTTAGTAAAATCTTCGAAACATTCTTTTTACATTTATACAGGGTCTCACTCCGTCACCCAGGCTGGAGTGCAGTTGTGCGATCTCGGCTCAGCGCAACATCCGCCTCACTGTTTCAAACAATTCTTCTGCCTCAGCCTCCCAAGTAGCTGGGACTATAGGCGTGCGCCAGTATACCTGGCTAATTTTTTTTTGTATTTTTAGTCGAGACAGGGTTTCACCATGTTGGCCAGGCTGGTCTTGAACTCCTGACCTCAAGTGATCTGCCCGCCTCAGCCTCCCAAAGCACTGAGATTACAGGTGTGAGCCACCTGCACCTGGCTGAGACTCATGATTTTGTCATTAGAAAAAATCCTTTAACATTAGGAGCAGAAAAACTCTCAAAATAACTTGGTCAAATGGAGAAATGTAATGGGAATATACAGACCCATTTCAAGGGAAACTAAGGCAGGATGCATCAAGGCTTCACTAGATCTAGAATAGAAAAATCTTTAGGAGCCCCCAAGAAGTTATCTTATCATTTTTCCAAAGCCATATGATCTTTTGTCTCTGCATCTCACTTTGCATCTGCTTTGTCTTACTCCTTTTGGACTCTTATAACAAAACATCTTAGGGCCAGGCACAGTGGCTCACGCCTGTCATCCCAGCACTTTGGCAGGCCGGGGCGGGCAGATCACCTGAGAACAGGAGTTCAAGACCAAACTGACCAACATGGAGAAACCCCGTCTCTACTAAAAATAGTAATAATAATAATACAAAATTGGCCGGATGTGGTGGTGCATGCCTGCAATTCCAGCTACTCGGGAGGCTGAGGCAGGAGAATCACTTGAACCTGAGAGGCGGAGGTTGCAGTGAATGGAGATCATGCCATCGCACTCCAGTATGGGCAGCAAGAGCGAAACTCCATCTCAAAAAAAAAAAAAAAAAAAAAAATCTTAGAATGGGAAATTTATAAACAACAGATATTTATTGCTTATAGTTCTGGAGGCTGAGGAGTCCAAGATAAAGGCATCAACAGATTCAGTGTCTGGTGAGGGCTCTCTGCTTCATAAATGGCATCTTCTCTGTGTCCCTACATGGTAAAAAGGGTAAACAACTCACTTGAACCTCTTTTTTTTTTTTTTTTTTTTTTTTTTTTAGTAGAGACAGGGTTTCACCGTGTTAACCAGGATGGTCTCGATCTCCTGACCTCGTGATCCGCCCGTCTCGGCCTCCCAAAGTGCTGGGATTACAGGCTTGAGCCACCGCGCCTGGCCTCACTTGAACTTCTTTGTGAAGGTTCTGCCTTCATGATTTCATTACCTCCTAAAGGGCCTAAGTCTTTTTTTTTTTTTGAGACAGGGTCTTGCTCTGTCACACAGGCTGGAGTGCAGTGACATAATCTCGGTGCACTGCATCCTCAACCTTTTGGGCTCAAGCAATCCTCCTCCCTCAGCCTCCCAAGCAGCTGGGACCAGAGGTGCCTGCTACCATGCCCGGCTGATTTTTGTATTTTTTGTAGAGACAAGAACTTGCTACATTGCCCAGGCTGTTCTCGGACACCTGGCCTCAAGTAATCCAACCTGGCCTCCCAGAGTGCTGGGATTACAGGTGTGCTCCACCACATCTGGCCCTAACCCTTAATATAATTACATTGGTGATTGAGTTTCAACATACGAATTTTGGGGGGATATAAACATTCATGCTTTATTCTCTTCTCTTTCAGAAGACTGATTTTCTCTGCTTTTCCATGTACATAGGAGAAATGGCTATCAAAGCCCTGAAGTTACAGACACTTCCTTCTTTTTTTTTTTTTTTTTTTTTGAGACAGAGTCTTGCTCTGTTGCCCAGGCTAGAGTGCAGTGGCATGGTCTTGGCTCACTGCAACCTCTGCCTCCCGTGTTCAAGTGGTTCTCCTGCCTCAGCCTCCCAAGTAGCTGGGATTACAGGCACCTGCCACCACGCCGGCTAATTTTTTGTATTTTTAGTAGAGGTGGGGTTTCACCATGTTGGCCAAGCTGGTCTCGAACTCCTGACTTCATGATCCACCTGCTTCGGCCTCCCAAAGTGCTGGGAATACAGGCGTGAGCCACCGTGCCCGGCCACAGACACTTCTTTCATTTACTCGTTCAGCAAAAATCTGCTGGATACTTACTATGTGAGATACCTGTTGTTCCAGTACCACCAGCCAATATATGAACTTTTCAGTATTCCTATACACATTTCTGAAAGAATCTTTGTATCTCAGCTACAGCTAGGTCATGTATGCACTCTGAATGGTTGTGCCCAGGGGGGAAAATTACATAGTCCACTGCTATGGGAGAGAATTCCCAAGACGGCTGGATAAAGCAGACAAAAGAAGTAACATGTTTTCTTCATATATAACACGTAGACTTCTTAAATAAAATAGTGTTCAATATGTACTGTGTTTCAGTCCCAGCTGGAGTATAGTGCCAAACAGTTCTGCCACTAACCACTTGGAGGTAGTGCACATGTCACAGGTTCATGGCTCAGTCTTCCTTAAGACTGTCCTTACTTCAGATGCCAACACAAATTCCAGAGGTCCCCAGGCCACCCATACATTTGACTAACTTGGCTTCACATTTCAGGTTTTTAATAACTCCTTCAGGTTTGAGAATTTACTAAAACAGTTCAAGAAAATTATCTACTTATGATTAGCTTTATTATAAAGATACAGCTCAAAAATTGTCAATTGAAGACACACATAAGGAAAGTTCTGGGAGGGAATGCAGAGCTTTGGTCACCTCTTCTAAAAACATTTGGATGAGTTGTCCTCTTGGTACATCAAGGTTCACCAACCAGGAATCTCCACTGAGCTCCAGTATTCAGAGTTTTTATTGGAGATTCATTGTGTAGGCATGATTAATTGAGTAATTCGTTGACCTTGTGATTGAACTCAATCAGGTCAGCCTGGCTCAAAGTCCCAAGCATCTAATCCTCTAATCACATGGTTGATCTTTCTGATGACCACTCACCCATCTTGAGGCTAGTGGCCTAAAATGAGTCATCACCCTAGTATTACAAAGACATTTCTGTCACTCTGGAAGTTCCAACAATTTTTGAAGCTCTATGCCAAGAACTGAGACAAAGACCAGATATAGTCTTTATTATACCATAATATATCTTTATATTGTAGTAAATGCTATAAGTGTTCAGGTACCCACTTTCCACTGGGGGCTACTGGCTGAGATAAAATGAACTGGCCTGAAGGAATAGACATTCCAAGAAGGAAAAAGAACAGAGAAAGCCATTCAGATGAGATTAAAAAAAATTTTTTTAATATGATAAACTGGTAAAATAAAATAATTACAGTATTTTTGCTTGGCCTAAAAGAGATTTGTGTAGACTATAAGGTTCTAAAGGTGCTTGGAGCTCAATAGTCAAGGACTGTGACTGATGACTTTTGGAAATTTATCTTGTTGATAGGAGGTTTCAGCAAAAAAGGGAGTTAGTGACATAAGTGATATTTTAGGAAGACCACACTGACAGCAGTATGTAGGTTGAATTAGAAGAGAGAAATCAGAGAAGCTGTTAAGAAGTGTCAAAGTATAATTTTAAAAGTGTATAAGTTTTAAAAGCATGGCTTTCATACAAATATAGAATGAACACATGTCACTGATTATTACTTAAATCATTAATCATAATAAGTTAGCTTAAAGAAGAATTATAAGAACAAGAAATATGTAATGCATAGAGAAATATATTTGCTAGGTTTGAGATAAAACTTCGAAGGTTTTTTTTTTTTTTTTTTTTTTGAGACAGAGTCTTGCTTAGTCACCCAGGCTGGTGTGCAGTGGCACGAACATGCTCACTGTGGCCTCCATCTCCCAGGCTCAAACAATTCTCTCACCTCAGCCTCCCAAGTTATGGGGACTACAGGCATGCACCATCATGCCTGGCTAATTTTGCATTTTTTGTAGAGACAGGGTTTTGCTATGTTGCCCAGGCTGGTCTCAAACTCCTGGGCTCAAATGATCCTTCCTCCTTGGCCTCTCAAATTGTGGGGATTACAGGCATGAGCCACCACACCCAGCTTGAAAAAGTAGTTTTCTACATTCAGAGTTGGAGATAGAATTTGAAGGAAAATAAAGGGCTTCCCATATACACATCAGAAACTAGAACATAAGGAATAATATGACAATATTCCTCATCAAACAAATGGTCACTCTTAGATTTTCAGTTCTATGTAAATCTTGCTCCACAGGATATTGGGTTAGCTGGTTTCCACAGAGTCATCTGCTTCTGATCTAAAAATAATCTTGAAACCACAGTTAAGTGCCCTGATACAGTGAGACAGAATATAAGCAATGCCAGCTTGAAGCCTATACCCACGAGTTTATTCACTGCAGTATTAATAATTAGAGTATCTGGTACCGTCTTGTTCATAAGGCTCTGAGGATGTTCTTTGATGAGGACCCAATTTTTACTTATAGCTTATGACAGAGCATTTAAACGAGCATGAGAGAAAAGAACCACATGTTGGTGGTAAGACTGAATGGACTCTGATTAATTAGTAAGAGTAGCGAATAATATCAGAATGGAATATAAAATTCTTTTTTTTTTTTTTTTAAGACAGAGTCTCACTCTGTCACCCAGGCTGGAGTGCAGTGGCTTGATCTCAGCTCACTGCAACCTCCACCTCCCGGGTTCAAGCGATTCTCCTGCCTCAGCCTCCCGAGTAGCTGGGATTATAGGCAAGTGCCAACAAACCTAGCTTATTTTTGTATTTTTAGTAGAGATGGGGTTTCACCATGTTGACCAGGCTGGTCTCGAACTCCTAACCTCAGGTGATCCACCCACTTTGGCCTTTCACAGTACTGGGATTATAGGCATGAACCACCATGCCCGGCCGAGAATAAAATTCTTTGTTGCTGTTGTTTTGTTTTTTTTGAGATGGAATCTCACTCTGTTGCCCAGGGTGGAACGCACTGGCGTGATATCGGCTCACTGCAACATCCACCTCTTGGGTTCAAGTGATTCCCCAGCCTCAGCCTCCTGAGTAGCTGGATTATGGGCGCCCACCACCATGCCCGGCTAATTTTTGTATTTTTAGTAGAGACGAGGTTTCACCATGTTGGCCAAGCTGATCTCAAACTCCTGACCTCAGGCGATCTGCCTGCCTCAGTCTCCCAAAATTCTGGGATTACAGGCATGCGCTACCATGCCCGACGGAGAATACAATTCTTTATAGGAAAAAATATATAACAATTCTATTAAATATTAATAAACATTTTCTTGAAGATAAGAACACGTTAGGGACAGTGAGAGCACTGCCAATTCTCCTACCATATAAAGTATATACATGGTACCTGAAATGTATTTATGTATTTTGTTTGTTTCTTTGTTTGTTTTAAGTCAAGGTCTTATTTTGTCACCCAGCCTGGAGTATAGTAGCACAATCATGGCTTGCTGCAGGCTCCACCTCCCGGGCTCCAGCAATCCTCCTACCTCAGTCTCTCATGTACTGTGGGACCACAGTTGCACGCCGCCACATTCACCTAATTAAAAAAAAAAATATTGGTAGGGATGGGTATTTTGTATGTTGGTTAGGTTGGTCTTGAACTCTTGCGCTCAAGCAAGCCTCCTGCCTCAGCCTCACAAAGTGCTGGGATTACAGGAGTGAACCACCATGCGTGGCCTCATATTTATCTTAGTAATATTTTACCTGTTCAAAATTAACCAACAGAAAGTCACACTTCTGTTTTGATTTGACAGTTCTTACTATGTGCTTCTTAAAATAGTGTTGAAATAATTACAAAATATAAAGGATACCAGACAAACTTCCATTCTGGCCTTCCCTTCTAATAGGTTAAAAAAACACATCTTTGTGATTGCCAAGGGACTCTCTGGGAAACTTTAAGATGGTAGAAGTTTAAAAGACTTCCTGAAAAAGACTTCCTGACATTATTATTATTTTTAATTTAGGCTCTAATCTTGGGAATTAAAAAACAGAGGAGACTTGGCCACTTGATAAAAGTAGAATTATATGCTCCCATATTAGTCAAAATTCTCTTACAGGGACAGAACTAATAAGATATATACATGGAGTTTATTAAGTATTAACTTATAGGATCCACAGGGTCCCACAATAGGCTGTCTGCAAGCCAAGGGGCAAGGAGAGTCAGTCCGAGTCCCAAAACGGAAGAACTTGGAGTCTGAGGACAGGAAGCATCTGGCACGGGAGAAAGATGTAGGCTGGGAGGCTAGGCCCATCTCTCTCCTTTTCACATTTTTCTGCCTACATTATTATATTTACTGACAGCTGATTAGATTGTGCCCACCAAGTTAAGGGTGGATCTGCCTCCCCCAGCCCACTGACTCAAATGTTAATCTCTTTTGGCAACAGCCACAAAGACACCCCCAGGATTAATATTTTGTATCCTTCAATCCAATCAAGTTGACAGTATTAACCAAAACAGGTTCACCCCTTGTCAACTTGAACCCACACACATCTCCTGAGATCATACGTAATCTTAAAATAAAGACAATAATAAGGTCATAATTACACCTAACATAATACAACTATCGTTTGTACAACCAGAAATGCACCAATCCCCAACCCAAGTAGTACTACATAAAGTTAACATTACGTAAATGCTGATAGGAAGTCAATAAATCTCATGTCACATGATAAAGGAAAAGGAAATAAAATGAAGATATTTTAGTACAAGGGTCTACATGCACAAACATGTTTTTAACAAAAGAAGAAAGAAATACACATGACAGTTACAGTCCTCATTTCTGCAGCTGGTCACGTGGCCATAGCTAGTTTTGATGACTACCTTTTTCTACTGCCCATTCTGTATTCCCTTTGCCATCAGCAAGCACCTCAGCAGGTCGTGGTTTTTTTCCTGGTGGAGTGACCCATACCTTCATTCCTGAAGGCTCTGGGCCATTTGTAGTTCTGCCTGAATTGGGCTGTTGTAGTTTCCCATTGACCTTAATCACAGGGCATGGTGATACTAAGAGACGCCCTAATGGATCTCCTGTATTCCATGCATAACTCTTCCTTACCTCTGTTGTGGAGGAGTAGACTGATTTATTTAGTAGTCCAGGCCAGTCACCCCAGCCAACACTGTAACACCCTTCTTTGCCTATTGACTTAAAGGTAGGAAGAGCCCAAAGTGTCCAGGTGGGAATCCTTTTTTTTTTTTGAGATGGAGTTTCTCTCTTGTTACCCAGGCTGGAATGCAATGGTGCGATCTCTGCTCACCGCAACCTCCGCCTCTCAGGTTCAAGCAATTCTCCTTCTTCAGCCTCTCGAGTAGCTGGGATTACAGGCATACACCACCATGCCCGGCCTCCCAAATTTTGTATTTTTAGTAGAGACAAGGTTTCTCCATGTTAGTCAGGTTGGGCTCGAACTCCTGACCTCTAGTGATCCGCCAACCTCGGCCTCCCAAAGTGCTAGGATTACAGGCTTGAGCCACCCTGCCTGGCCTCCAGGTGTCAATCTTAACTTCCAGTGTAATGGAATCATTGTTGTGTCTCTGTGTGACAGCATTCCTCCCTCTGGAACTAAGACCTCTAGGCCAGTAGAATGTAATGTCACAGGAACAGGAAGCAAAAATTTTGCTAGTGGATCCCTAGGGGTGATGGTGAGTGATCAATCCACTTCCACCTCCAACCCTTGATTCCTGGACCCATGAATCCTGGCCGTGGGAGAAACAGTACCATACATTGGATGCTGATTCAGAGCATACACAGCCTTCTGGAGAACTTTGCCTCAGCTATGCAAAGTATTGTCACCTAGTTGGCATTGTAATTGTGACTTCAAAAGGCCATTCCACCATTCTGTCAATCCAGCTGCTTCAGGATTATGGGGAACGTGGTAAGACCAGTGAATTCCATGAGCATACCCCCAATGCCACACTCCTTTAGCCATAAAGTGAGTGCCTTGGTCAGAGGCAGTGCTGTGTGGAATACCATGACAGTGGATAAGGCATTCCGTGAGTCCGTGGATAGTAGTCTTGGCAGAAGCATTGGGGGCAGGATAGGCAAACCCATATCCAGAGTAAGTGTCTATTCCAAGAAGGACAAACCTCTGCCCTTTCCATGATGGAAGCGGTCGAATATAGTCAACCTGCCACCAGGTAGGTGGCTGATCACCCCAAGGAATGGTGCCATATTGAGGGCTCAGTGTTGGTCTCTTGCTGCTGGCAAATTGGGCACTCAGCAGTGGCCGTAGCCAGGTCAGCCTTGGTGGGTGGGAGTCCACAGTGCTGAGCCCATTTGTAACTTTCATCCCTGCCACCATGGCCTCTTTGTTCATGGGACCACTGGGCAATTACAGGAGTGGCTGGGGAAAGAGGCTGAGTGGTGTCCACAGAACGGGTCATCCTGTCTACTTGATTATTAAACTCCTCCTCTGCTGAGGTCACCTGTTGGTGAGTACTCACGTGGCATACAAATATCTTCACAGTTTTTGACCACTCAGACAGGTTGATCCACATACCTTTTCTCCAAATTTCTTTGTCACCAATTTTCCAGTCATTCTTCTTCCAAGTCCCTGACCATCCAGCCAAACCACTGGCTACAGCCCATGAAATCAGTATATAATCTCAAATCTGGCCATTTCTTCTTCCATGCAAAGTGCACAACCAGGTGCCCTGCTAAAGTTTTGCCCACTAGGAAGATTTCCCTTCACCACTGACCTTCAGGGATGTCTTAGAAAGGGGCTGTAGTGCTGCAGCTGTCCACTTCCACGTGGTGCCGCCATATTGTGCAGAACCACCTATGAACCAGGCCCTAGTCCTCTCTTCCTCTGTCAACTGATCACAGGGAACTCCCCATGATGCCATCAGTGAAGGCTGGGGAAGGGAAGGCGGGGTGGCAGGAGTGGAGACCATGGGGATTTGAGCCACCTCCTTATGTAACTTACTTGTGCCTTCAGGACCTGTTCAAACCCAATCACGTATATACTACTTCCATTCGATGATGGGATGCTGCTATGCATGACCCCCTGTATGGCTAGATGGGTCAGAAAGCACCCAGTTCATGACAGGTAGTTCAGGTTGCATGGTGACTTACTTGATGACCCATAGTCAAATGTTCAGTTTCCACCAAAGCCCAGTAACAGGCCAATAGCTCTCTCTTAAAAAAAAAAAAAAAAAAAAAAAAAAGAGTAGTTATCTGCAGAAGATGGCAGGGGCTTGCTCCAAAATCCTAGAGGCCTCAGGCCTATGGGAGACTGCCAAGGGCTCCAAACAGCATCCCTATCTGCCACTAACACCTCAAGCACCATTGGCTCTGCTGGGTCATATGGCTCAAATGGCAGAGCAGCTTGCATAGCAGCCTGGACCTGTTGCAGAGCCTTCTCCTGTTCTGAACCCCACTCAAAACTGATAGCCTTTCATGTCACTTAATAAATGGGCCAGAATAACACACCCAAATGAGGAATGTGTTGCCTCCAAAATCTAAATAGGCCCACTAGATGTGCCTCTTTCTTGGTTGTAGGAGGGGCCAAATGCAGCATCTTCTCCTTTACTTTAGAAGAAATATCTTGACAGACCCCACACTGCTGGACCCCCAGAAATTCTACTGAGGTAGAAGTTCCCTGAATTTTAGACAGATTTATTTCCCATCCTCTGGCACACAAATGTCTCACCAATAAGTCTAGCGAGTTTGCTATTTCTTGCTCACTGAATCCAGTCAGCATAATGTCGTCTATATAATAGACCAGTGTGATATCTTGCGGAGGTGAAAAGCTATCAAGGTCTCTCTGAATAAGATTATGACACAAAGTGGAGAGTTGATAAACCCCTGAGGTAGGACAGTAAAAGTATATTGCTGTCCTTGCCACCTGAAGGCAAATTGCTTCTGGTGGGCCTTATGAAAAGGAATGGAGTAAAAGGCATTTGCAAAGTCAATGGCTGTACACCAGTAGCAGGATATGTGTTAACTTGCTCAAGCAATGAAACTACATGGTACAGCAGCTCAAATTGCAGTCACCACTTGCTTAAGCTTATGATAATCCACTGTCATTCTCCAAGATCCAGCTGTCTTCTGCACAGGCTAAATGGGAGAGTTGAACAGAGATGTGGTGGCAATCATCACCCCTGCATCTTTGAAGTCCTTGATGGTGGCAATAATTTCTGCAATCTCTCCAGGGATGCAATATTGTTTTGATTTACTATTTGTCTAGGTAGAGACAGCTCTAATGGCTTCCATTCGGCCTTTCTCACCATAATAGCTGTCACCCTACCAGTCAGGGAGCCAAAATGGGGGCTCTGCCAGCTGCTAAGTATGTCTGTGCCAATGATGTATTCTGGCACTGGGGAAATGACCACAGGATGAGTCTGGGACCTACTAGACTCACCGTAAGTCAGATCTGAGCTAAAACCCTATTAATTATGTTACCTTCATAAGCCCCTACTTTACCTGGAGGATCACAGTGATGCTTTGGGTCCCCTGAAATCAAAGTCAGTTCAGAACCAGTGTCCAATAATCCCCGAAATGCCTGATCATTTCCCTTCCCCAAAGCACAGTTACCCTGGTGAAAGGCCAGAGGTCTCCTTGGGGAAGGATGGGAGAAGGATTCACTGCATAAAGTGTTGGTAATATAGTGCAGTCCTTCCTCAAGAGGACCCAGGCTCCCCTTCATTCAAGGGGTTCTGGGTCTGTAAACTGGCTCAAGTTTGAAAATTGATTGAGGGGCCATGATTCTCTGCTTTTATAACTCAAGTAAGTCTTGTCCCTTTGACCTAGAAGTTTTCTGTTTGTATAATTTAAATAGGAATGCAGTAGACTTCCTATCAATTTAAGTTCTAGGTACGCCGACATTAATTAGCCAATGCCTGAGCTCTACAGGAGTCAGTCTATTCTGATTGTCACTTTGCCTCTGCTTTCCTTTATGGTAGCTACACCCACCTTGCCTTTGAGGGTTGGCACTTGGCCCCTGCTACCTCAGGATCCAATTATTCCCATTGTATTTAAATTTTGCAGTCGAGTGACTGCAGCTGCCACCGTTAGATGTGACATACAGTGAAGGGCAATTACAGGACTCTTCAAAGATGCAGGTGCTGTCTGCACAAATCTATTTCACAAGGCATTGGTCAAGGGTGTATCTTCTGGACCCTCCCAGCTGGGATGAGCAGGTCTAAGATGACTAATCCACTCCATCCTCCCAATCTGCCTAAGCTTTCGGATCCCTTCCTCTACATTAAACCAAGGGAGATCAGGCACTTCCAACTCCTCACAGTGGGCCTTCTTGTAAGTCATATTTCAGCTAACCAAGCAAATAAACTCTTAGAATCTTTTTTAACTCCCTAACATGATCCAGCTCTATGTTCCTTCTACCATTATCCCATACCTTTAATGTCCATCCCCAGCCAGGCACGGTGGCTCATGCCTGTAATCCCAGCAGTTTGGGAGGCTGAGGTGGACATTTCACCTTAAGTCAAGAATTTGAGACCAGCCTGGTCAACATTGTGAAACACTGTTTTTACTAAAAATACCAAAATTAGCCTGGCTTTGTGGCATATGCCTGTATTCCCAGCTACTCAGGAGGCTGAGGCAAGAGAATCGCTTGAATCTGGGAGGTGGAGGGAGGTGGAGGTTGCAGTGAGCCGAGATTGTGCCATTGCACTCTGGCCTGGGTGACAGAGTGAGACTCTTTCTAAAAAAAACAACAACAAAAAAATCCATTCCCGTGCCTGTTCTCCCAGGTTGCTATTTATATAAATTAGAGAACTCAAACAGTTCTTTTCTTTTGGCGTGTAGTACGTCTCCTGATGGGTCACACTCTCAACCTCACCTCTAGGGCCTTGCTGCGACTTTAGTTATAGGTCTAGAAGCAGACAGACATATTAGGGTGGCTTCTGAGGGGACTCAACATTATCTTGCCTGCCTGGCAACTGCCTCAGGGGAGGCTGTCACTGTTGTACAGGAAGCACAGGTTTATCTCTTCAGACAAAGGTGGAAAGACAGCGTGGGTCAGGGAGGGGACGTTGCCACTACTGGAGATGGGGAAGCTGTTCCTTCTGGGAAAAAAGGTTGATCCGAGTTTACAAACTCAGTGTCCTCAGCTTCATCAGGGTTCTCCCATGTCCTCATTCCAAGTATCAGTGTCTTATTCTTTTCCAATTAATGCCCTCACTTTAACAGTAGACACCTAGTGAGGCTGCGCATGCATCTTTCATTTCAGGTCAGCCATTCACTCGCATGACAAGAGTTTGTGTCTGTGTTTGCACAATTTCAGCTCTTTTTCTACAGGAGATAAGACTCTCACTCAGGGCAGTCTTAGCAGATTTGATTCTCAGTATCTGCTTCTGAAGTCAGAGACAGAATCCCTGAGTTCATCATTTTCTTTCTTTTTTTTTTTTTTTTGAGACAGAGTCTCACTCTGTTGCCCAGGCTGGAGTGCAGTGGTGCGATCTCAGTTCACTGCAAGCTCCGCCTCCCGGGTTTCTGCCATTCTCCTGCCTCAGCCTCCCGAGTAGCTGGGACTGCAGGCGCCCGCCACCTCACCCAGCTAATTTTTTTTTTGTATTTTTAGTAGAGACGGGGTTTCACCGTGTCAGCCAGGATGGTCTTGATCTCCTGACCTCGTGATCCGCCCGCCTCGGCCTCTCCTAGTGGTGGGAAGAGTTCGTCATTTTCTTTCATCACTTTTTCCACTGAAATTAGGAGCAACCAACCAGCTTCATTGTGTTCCTCAGTTCTCCACATATGGTCAAAGGTATTCTGTATAGGGTCACAAAACTCCTTGCCTCTCACGAGCGGTGAATAAGGAGTGTCAAATGCATTTACTCTGCGTAACTCTCTAAATAGTTTTCTCCAAGGTCTATTAGTGTTCTCCACACTATTAGAAGTAGAGTCCTTAGCATTTTTGGGTCTAATCATATTAAGCAGCCAACTCCAGAAACTCCAAAACCAATAAAAGAACTCCATCCTTAATATTCTGTTCCTCTAGAAGTACTCCTGGTACCAAAATTTGTATATGTATATCCTATTGGGGGAGTTTATTAACTTTCACAATCACAAGGTCCCACAATAGGCTGTCTGCAAGCTGAGGAACAAGGAAAGCCAGTCCCAGTACCAGAACTGAAGAACTTGGAGTCCGATGTTTGAGGGCAGGAAGCATCCAGCATGGGAGAGAGATGTAGGCTGGGAGACTAGGCCCATTTCTCCTTTTTACATTTTTCTGCCTGCTTTATATTTGCTGGCAGCTGATTAGATTGTGTCCACTACATTAAGGGCAGATCTGCTTTCCCCAGCCCACTGAGTGAAATGTTAATCTCTTTTGGCAACACCCACATAGACACACCCAGAATTAATACTCTATCCCTCAATCCAGTCAAGTTGGTTAACACTCAGTATTAACCGTCACAGCTCCTTAGAAAATAAACGGTTAAAATAAACACAATTAGGAATGATGAAGTGATACTACTATTGACCCCACAGAAATAAAAATATTTATTAGACTGGCCGGGCGCGGTGGCTCACGCCTGTAATCCCAGCACTCTGGGAGGCCGAGGCGGGCGGATCACAAGGTCAGGAGATGGAGATCATCCTGGCTAACACAGTGAAACCCTGTCTCTACTAAAAAAAAATACAAAAAATTACCCGGGTGTAGGGCGGGCGTCTGTAGTCCCAGCTACTCGGGAGGCTGAGGCAGGAGAATGATGTGAACCTGGGAGGTGGAGCTTGCAGTGAGCCGAGATCGCGCCACTGCACTCCAGTCTGGGCCACAAAGTGAGACTCCATCTCAAAAAAAAAAAAAAAAAAAAAAAAAGATATGTATATATTAGAAACTACTACAAACGGCTCTATGCACACAAACTAGAAAACTTAGAAGAGATGAATAAATTCTTGAACACATACACCCATCCAAGACTGAACCTGAAAGAAATTGATTCCCTTAACAGACCAATAATGAGCTCCAAAATTGAATCACTAATAAACAGTCTACCAAGCAAAAAAGCCCAGGACCTGATGGAGTCACAGATAAATTCGACTAGATGTACAAAGAAGAGCTGGTACCATTCCTATAGAACTATTCCAAAAAATTGAGGAGAAGGAACTCCTCCCCAACTCTTTCTATGAGGCCAGCATTTTCCTGATATCAAAATCTGGCAGAATAAAAGTAAATAACAAACAACAACAAAAACTGTCAGAGACACAACAAAAAGAGAAAACTTGAGGCCAATATCCTTGATGAAGATAGATGCAAAACTCCTCAACAAATATTTGCAAACTGAATCCAGTAGCATATTAAAATGCTAATTCTCCACAGTTGTGTAGGCTTCATCCCTGGGATGCATGCTTGGTTAAACATATACAAATCAATAAATGTGTTTCATCACATAAACAGAACTAAAGACAAATCCACATGATTATCTCAATAGATGCAGGAAAGGTGTTCAATAATATTCAACATCCCCTCACGTTAAAAACTCTCAATAAAATAGATATTGAAGGAACATACCTCAAAATAATAAGAGCCATCTATGACAAACCTACAACCAACTTCACAGTGAATGGACAAAAGCTGGAAGCATTTCCCTTGAAAACTGGCACAAGACAAGGATGCCCTCTCTCACCACTCCTATTCAACATAGTATTGGAAGTCTTAGCCCTAGCAATCAGGCAAGAGAAAGAAATAAATGGCATCCAAATAGGAAGAGAGGAAGTCAAACTATTTTTGTTTGCAGATGACATGATTCTATACCTAGGGAACTCCATAGTGTCAGCCCCAAAGCTCCTTAGGCTGATTAAAAACTTCAACAAAGTTTCAGAATGCAAAATCAATGTACAAAAATCACTAGCATTACTATACACCAACAACAGCCAAGCCAAGAGGCCAAATCAGGATGGCAATCCCATTCACAATTTCCAGAAAAAGAATAAAATACCTAGGAATACAGCTCACCAGGGAGGTGAAAGATCTCTGCAATGAGAATTACAAAACCCTGCTCATATAAATCAGAGAACACACTAACAAACGGAAAAACATCCCATGCTCATGTATAGGCAAAATCAATATCATTAAAATGGCCATACTGCCCAAAACCATTTACAGATTCAGTGCTATTCCTATCAAACTACTAATGACATTCTTCACAGAACTAGAAAAAAATTACCTTAAAATTCACATGGGACCAGAAAAGGCCCAAATAATCAAAGTAATCTTAAGCAAAAAAGAACAAAGCTGGAAGCATCATGTTACCTGACTTCAAACTATATGATAGGGCTACAGTAACCAAAAGAGCATGGTACTTGTACAAAACAAGGCACATAGACCAATGGAACAGAATACAGAGTTCAGAAGTAAGGCCACACACCTATGGCCATCTAACCTTCAACAAAGTTGATAAAAACAAGCAATGAGAAAAGACTCCCTATTCAGTAAATGATTCTGGGATAACTGTGTAGCCATATGTAGAAGATTGAAACTAGAGCCCTTCCTTATGCCATATACAAAAATCAACTCAAGATGAACTAAAGACTTAAATGTAGAAACTAAAACTATACACTTTGGGAGGCCGAGGCGGGTGGATCACTACGTCAGGAGATCGAGACCATCCTGGCTAACATAGTGAAACCCCGACTCTATTAAAAAAAAAAAATACAAAAAAAATTAGCCGAGCATGGTGGTGGGCGCCTGTAACCTCAGCTACTAAGGAGACTGAGGCAGGAGAATCGCTTGAACTCAGGAGGTGGAGGTTTCAGTGAGCTGAGATCGTGCCATTGCACTCCAGCCTGGGCAACAAGAGCAAAACTCCATCTCAAAATAAAAATAAAAATAAAAAAGTCAAAAAATAACAGATGCTGGTCAGGCACAGTGGCTCACACCTGTAATCCCAGCACTTTGGGAGGCCAAGGTGGGCGGATCATGAGGTCAGGAGATGGAGACCATCCTGGCTAACATGGTGAAACCCCATCTCTACTAAAAATACAAAAAAAATCAGCTGGGCGTGGTGGCTGGCACCTGTAGTCCCAGCTACTCAGGAGGCTGAGGCAGGAGAATGGCGTGAACCCAGGAGGCGGAGCTTGCAGTGAGCCGAGATCGCACCAATGCACTCCAGCCTGGGCGACAGAGCGAGACTCCGTCTCAAAAAACAAAAACAAAAAAAACCAGATGCTGGAGAGGTTGCAGAGAAAAGGGAACACTTATATGCTGTTGGTGGGAGTGTAAATTAGTTCAACCACTGTGGGAAGCAGTATGGCAATTCTTCAAAGAGCTAAAAGCAGAACTACCATTTGACACAGCAATTCCATTACTGGGTATATAACCAGAGGAATATAAAGCATTCTACCATAAAGACACATGCACATGAATGTTTATTGCAGCACTATGTGTAATACCAAAGACATGGAACCAACATAAATGCTCATAAATGGCAGACTGGATAAATTAAATGTGGTACGTGTACACCATACTATGCAGCCATAAAAAAGAAAAAGATCATGTCTTTTGCAGGAACATAGATGGACCTGCAGGCTATTCTTAGCAAACTAATGCAGGAACAGAAAACCAAATACTGCATGTTCTCACTTATATGTGGGAGCTAAATAATAACTTATGAACACAAAGAAGAAAACGACAGACACTGGGGTCTATTTGACGGGGGAAGGTGGGAGGAGGGTGAGCAGCAGAAGAGGTAACTGTTGGGTACTGGGCTTAATACCTGGGTGATGAAATAATCTGTACAAAAAAATCCCATGGCCGGGCATGGTGGCTCATGTCTGTAATCCTAGCACTTTGGGAGGCCAACGCGGGAGGATCACTTGAGGTGAGGAGTTTAAGACCATCCCGGCCAACATGGTGAAACCCTGTCTCTACTAAAAATACAAAAATTAGCTGGGTGTGGTGGTGCATGCCTATAATCCCAGCTACTTAGGAGGCTGAGGCTGAAGAATTGCTTGAACCCAGGAGGCGGAGGTTGTACTGAGCTGAGATGGTGCCACTGCACTCCAGCCTGGTGCCAAAGCAAGACTTCGTCTCAAAAAATAATAATAATAATAAATAAATAATAAATAAAAATTAAAAAAAGAAAATACATGGTTTTAGCTTGGTTGCTTATTAATCAAAGTGACAATGAAATCATTTAAACATGACAGAAGATAACATAATTGCAGGAAAACATAGGGGTTTCAGGGTGATGTTTTAGTCCATTTCCTGCTGCTATAACAGAATAGTGCAGATTAGGTAATTTATAAAGAAATTCATTTATTTGGCTTATGGTTCTGGAAGTGAGAACTCCAAGATCTAGGGCCACATCTGATCAGGGACTTCTTGCCATGTCATAACATGGCAGAAGGCATCACATGGCAAAGAAGCATAAGACACACACAGAGAAAAAGGTAGCTGAACTTCCACAAAAACCCAATCCCACAATAATGGCAGTAATCTGCTCATAAGCATAAACCATCATGACATAATTACCTCTTGAAGGTCCCGTCCCCTAATACTGTCATGATGGTAATTTAATTTCCACATGAGTTTTGGAGGGGACATTGAAACCACAGCAGAGAAACTAAAAAATATAATAATAATAAATAAGACAGCACAAAGCACAGAGCATGATTTTGGAGAGATGCCAAATCTCATTACACTTTTTAATTTTTTTTAGCAATAGAAATCTATCCTAAAATTCACATGAGGAAGATAAAGAGAAGTTGACTAGTGGGTATAAATTGACGGTTTGATAGAAAAAAATAAAGCCTAGTGTGAGATCAGTAAGGTCACTATAGTTTACAGTAGTCAACTGTACATTTTAAAATAACTAGAAGAATTTAAATGTTTCTAGCATAAAGAAATAACAAATATTTAAGGTGATAAATATTTTAAGCACACTGATTTGATCTTTACAAATTAAATGAATGTATTAAATTACCACATGTAACTTGAAAATATGTACATTTATCATGTATCAGTTGAAAAAATGTACATGCAATGTCAAGGAACCCTGAGTAGCCAAAGCAATCTTAAAAAAGAAGAAATTTGCTGGGCGCAGTGGCTTATGCCTGTAATCCCAGCACTTTGGGAGGCCGAGGTGGGTGGATCACGAGGTCAAGAGATCGAGACCATCCTGGCGAACATGGTGAAACCCTGTCTCTACTAAAAATACAAAAATTAGCTGGGCATAATGGTGTGTGCCTGTAATCCTAGCTACTCAGGAGGCTGAAGCAGGAGAATCACCTGAATCTGGGAGGCAGAGGTTGCAGTGAGCCAAGATCAGGCCACTGCACTCCAGCCTGGCAACAGAGTGAGACTCCATCTCAAAAAATAAATAAATAAATAAAAATAAAAAGAAATTTGAAGGTCTCATACTTCCTGATTTTAAAACTTACTATAAAGCTATAATAATCAAAACAGTGTGGTGCAGGTTGAGTATCACTTATTTAAAATGCTTGAGACCAGAAGTGTTTCATATTTTTTCATATTTGGGAATATTTGCATTGTACTTACCGGTTGAGCATCCCTAACCCAAATCCAAAATCCACAATGCAGATCCACAATGACCGTTTCCTTTGAGTACCATGCTGGCACTCAAAAAGTTTCAGATTTTGGAGCATTTAGGATTTTGGATTTTTTTGATTAGGGATACTTAACTTACATTGGCATAAAGGCAAACATATAGACCAGTGGAATAAAATAGAGAGGCCAGAAATAAAAACCCAGAAGTATACGGTTAAATGATTTTCTTTTTTTTCTTGAGACACAGTCTTGCTCTGTTGCCCAGGTTGGAGTGCAACGGTGTGATCTCGGTTCACTGCAACCTCCACCTCCCAGGTTCAAGCAATTCTCCTTCTTCAGCCTCCTGAGTAGCTGGGATTACAGGCAGGCACCACCATGCCTGGCTAATGTTTTATATTTTTTAGTAGAGACAGGGTTTCACCTTGTTGGCCAGGCTGGTGTCAAACGCCTGACCTCATGATCCGCCTGCCTTGGCCTCCCAGAGTGCTGGGATTACAGGTGTGAGCCACCGCGCCCGCTTTTTTTTTGAGATGGAGTTTCGCTGTTGTCTCCCAGGCTGGAGTGCAATGGCATGATCTCGGCTCACTGCAACCTTCACCTCCCAGGTTCAAATGATTCTCCTGCCTCAGTCTTCCTAATAGCTAGGATTATAGGCATGCGTCACCACGCCTGGCTAATTTTTGCATTTTTAGTAGAGATGAGTTGTCACCATGTTGACTAGGCAGGTTTGAGCTCCTGACCTCAGGTGATCTGCTCACCTCAGCCTCCCAAAGTGCTGGGATTACAGGCGTGAGCCACCATGCCTGGCCGGTCAAATGGTTTTCAAGATAATATCAAGACCATTCATTTGGGAGAGGACTGTCTTTTTAACAAACGGTGTTGGTAGAACTTGATATCTACATGCAAAATAATGAGGTTGGACCCTTAGCCCATATACAAAAATTAATAGAAAATCCATGAAAGATCTAAGAGCCAAAACTGTAAAACTCTTAGAAGGAAATGTAGGATGAAAGCTACATGACATTGGATTTGGCAGTTTATATATATACATATACCAAAAGTACAGACAACAAAAGAAAAAAAATAGATAAAGTACATCAAAATTTAAAACTTCTGTGCATCAAAGGAAACAATCAAGAGTGTAAAGGTGGCCGGGCGCGGTGGCTCAAGCCTGTAATCCCAGCACTTTGGGAGGCCGAGATGGGCGGATCACGAGGTCAGGAGATCGAGACCATCCTGGCTAACACGGTGAAACCCCGTCTCTACTAAAAAATACAAAAAACTAGCCGGGCGAGGTGGCGGGCGCCAGTAGTCCCAGCTACTCGGGAGGCTGAGGCAGGAGAATGGTCTAAACCCGGGAGGCGGAGCTTGCAGTGAGCTGAGATCCGGCCACTGCACCCCAGCCTGGGCGACAGAGCAAGACTCTGTCTCCAAAAAAAAAAAAAAAAAAAGAGTGTAAAGGTAACCAATGGAATGAAAGAAAATATTTACTGGCTGGGCATGGTGACTCATGCCTGTAATCCCAGCACTTTGGGAGGCCGAGGTGGGCAGATCACCTGAGGTTGGGAGTTTGAGACCAGCCTGACCAACATGAACATAGAGAAACCTCATCTGTACTTAAAAAATTAGCCAGGCATGGTGGCACAAGCCTGTAATCCCAGCTACTCAGGAGGCTGAGGCAAGAGAATCGCTTGAACCTGGGAGAGGGAGGTTGCAGTGATCCGAGATTGTGCCACTGCATTTCAGCCTGGGCAACAAGAACAAAACTCTGTCTCAACTACATACATACATACATACCTACATACATACATACATAAAATATTTGCAAATTATATATGGTCATGGTCATGCATCGCTTAATGATAAGGATGTATTCTGAGAAATGGAACATTAGGCATTGTGTCCTCACAGCTATAAGAAAATGCGCCCTCACTTGACACAATCTGCTGATATCTGGATCTTGGACTTCCTAGACTCCAGAACTGTGAGAAATAAATTTCTATTGTTTTTTGTTTGTTTTCTTTTGAGACAGGGTATCACTCTGTTGCACAGGCTGGAGTGCAGTGGCACGATTATAGCTCACTGTAGCCTTGACCTCTCGGGTTCAAGCGATTCTCCTGCCTCAGCCAGCCAGTAGCTGTGATTACAGGCACACGCCACTACGTCCGGCTAATTTTTTGCATTTTTGTAGAGACGGTGTTTCGCCATCTTGCCTAGGCTGGTCTCAAGCTCCTGAGCTCATGTTATCTGCCCACCTCAGCCTCCAAAGTGCTGGGATTACAGGCGACGGCCACTGCATCCAGTCAGACTTATTTCTTTTTCAGACATTATAGGTATTAGAAACCACAGCAAAATAAAATTGATGTTCGCATGTCACTTGCAATTTTCTGTAGCCATTTCAGCTTTATCTTTAGATCTCCTTTCATATTCTGGATCAACCAGGAATATTACTTTAGAACAGAACTATTCTCAATTTCTCTTGATAAGCAAAAGCACATCCCATTACCTTGCGTACCGAGTCTGCCACTGTTGCTTCTAGGATAGTGTGCCAGTTATGAAATTATCGTCTCCCAGCCCCAAGCCCACTTGCATGTTTTGCTTTGTGACTTTATAGCTTGTGTTCTTCAAAAATTTCTGCTTTGCCAGATGGCTCTTTTCTAGACTCTGTCAATAGAGTATTAAACGGCGACTGCAGACTTGGTGCGGTGGCTCACGCCTGTAATCCTAGCACTTTGGGAGGCCGAGGCGGGTGGATCACGAGGTCATGAGATCGAGACCATCCTGGCTAATCCGGTGAAACCCCGTCTCTACTAAAAATACAAAAAATTAGCCGGGCGTGGTGGCGGGCACCTGTAGTCCCACCCACTCGGGAGTCTGAGGCAGGAGAATGGCGTGAACGCGGGAGGCGGAGCTTGCAGTGAGCCGAGATCACGCCACTGCACTCCAGCCTGGGCGACAGAGCGAGACTCCAGATCAAAAAAAAAAAAAAAAAAAAAAAAAAAAAAAAAAATAATAATAATAATAATAAAATAAAATAAAAAATAAAAAATTAGACAGGTGTGGTGGTGGGCGCCTGTAGTCCCAGCTGCCTGATAGGCTGAGGCAGGAGAATGGCGTGGACCCAGGAGGCGGAGCTTGCAGTGAGCCGAGATTGCGCCACTGCACTCCAGCCTGGGTGACAGTGGAGGCTCCGTCTTAATAATAATAATAATAAAGAGAACCTGTAAGGCTAGAGGAAGAAGAAAGGGCCTGCCCTTTGTATCTGCTTGTGCTTCCTGTGACCATCACCCTAGCAATGCTTCTTTACACTTGCAATGGCCGTTTCTTTCTATAACATCAACTCCCTCTAGTTTTCCTAACAGGGGCATAATGAATATCCATGTACCTCCAATACCCTCAGAGACATCAGCACCAGCTGACTGGCACTCCTTCAGCATCCCTTCAGAAGTCTGGATTTTAGCTCCACAGAACCTCGCCTTTAAATTTCTAAGTTTTAGGTTGGGTGTGGTGGCTCATGCCTGTAATCCCAGCACTTTGGGAGGCTGAGGCGTTTGGATCACTTAAAGTCAGGAGTTTGTGACCAGCCTGGCCAATATGGTGAAACCCTGTCTATATTAAAAATACAAAAACAATTAGCCAGACGTGGTGGCACATGCCTGTAATCCAGCTACTTGGGAGGCTGAGGCAGGAGAACCACTTGAACCCAGGAGGTGGAGGCTGCAGTGAACCGAGATAGTGCCACTGCAGTCCAGCCTGGGCAACAGAGTGAGACTCTGCCTCAATAAATAAATAAATACATTTCTAAGTTTTAATCATTCCAACCTCTTCCCTTTGTTGTTTTAGTGCTAGGGTGTTAGCTGTTTATTGCAATTGCCACTTCTATGATATCTCAGAGTTTTCTTTTTACGTTTTCCAGGATAGTTAAGAAATTCATACTTCGTAATAATTTTTTATATTAAATCTACTTGTTCAAGTTTTCTATTTTCTGATCAGACCTTAATACATGTGAGGACAGACCTTGCTTTGTATGGTAGTACAAGATCATAAAAATGATTGGGGAAGCCAAAAGTGAGCAAAATCATCTTACCAATCAATGGATATAGCAAGATGAAAAAGTTCTAGAGATTGCTTCACAACAATGTGAATATGCTTAACATTGCTGAATTGTATGCTTAAAAATGGTTATGATGATAAATTTTGTTGTGTTTTTAACCATAATTAAAAAAAAGTGGAAAAAATGACAATTGTCTTTCGACCTTCAAAAACTTTTATCAAGATGTTAAAAACAGCCCGGTGTGGTGGCTCACACCTGTAATCCCAGCACTTTGGGAGGCCAAAGCAGGAGGATTGCTTGAGCCCAGGAGTTTGAGCCCAGCCTGGACAACATACTGAGACACTGTCTCTACTGAAAAACAAATGAAAAAAGACATTAAAAAGTTTATGTCCGTCTAAATGTATATAGGGGAAAAAAGAAATGAAATTTTTTTTTTTTTTTTTTTTGAGACGGAGTCTCGCTCTGTCGCCCAGGCTGGAGTGCAGTGGCACTATCTCGGCTCACTGCAAACTCCGCCTCCCGGGTTTACGCCATTCTCCTGCCTCAGCCTCCCGAGTAGCTGGGACTACAGGCGCCCGCCACCTCGCCCGGCTAATTTTTTTGTATTTTTAGTAGAGACAGGGTTTCATTGTGTTAGCCAGGATGGTCTCGATCTCCTGACCTCGTGATCCGCCCGTCTCGGCCTCCCAAAGTGCTGGGATTACAGGCTTGAGCCACCGCGCCCGGCCCGAAAAATATTTTTAGTACACCATACTTCAAAATATTAGAAACATTGAAAAACTACAGTGTTATATTTATTTGCTAAAAAAAAAAAAAAAGTATCAAGAGTAATTTGAACAAGGAACTGATATCCAAGGATAATCTGCTACAAAAAAAAAAAAAAAAAAAGAGTAGTTTCTACAGTGCATGTCATCTTCTTCTGTCTTGTAACTTACAATATGGAGGAACATATTTTCCATGCCTTGGAAAACTGTAATATACCCTTCCAACATTTTATCTTTTTTGCTTTCAAGGTTATATCTCCAAGATTTTATTTTAATATGAAGATTTTTTTGATAGCATCACTTCCTCTGAGACATAGCCATCTTTTTTTTTCTTTTTTTTTTTTTTTTACCACAATCACTTTCTTAATTATGTCAATAAATTCACATTTACTAAGTTCCTCTGGCTGAGTATCTAGAATCTCTTGAACAGAAGCAATGTGAACATCCCCGAAGTCAGCTATTTCTTCTATAACTCCATTATGTTTGATTTGCATTTCACTTCTGGCATCATCAACTTTAGTTTCTTTGCTGCACTTTCATCTTTGTTGGCCAACTTCCTTTTCTGATTATCTATTTTTGTAAAATGCTATATGAGTTTATCACTGGGAGAGAAGAAAGTAACACAACTACATGCTTTGGTGTCTGTGGGTGAAATGAACAGAGGCAAAGTGATCAATCACCGACAGATTTTGGAAGAAGAGACATGATGAATCCCTGATAATCGTGTGCATGTTTTATTTACATAGTGATTTTTGGACTAAACAGCAGCAAAATTTTTACTTCATGCAATTATTCCCAATTAATATACCATCATAACTGAAATTGAGCCATGTTGTTGGGGCATTGGTATTATTTTTTTAGACAGAGTCTCACCCTGTCGCCCAGGCTGGAGTGCAATGGCACGATCTTGGCTCACTGCACCCTCTACCTCCTGGGTTCAAGTGATTCTCCTGCCTCAGCCTTCTGAGTAGCTGGAACTACAGGCACCCGCCACCATGCCCAGCTAGTTTTTGTATCTTTAGTAGAGATTGAGTTTCACAATGTGGACAGGCTGTTCTTGAACTCCTGACCTCGTGATCCTCAGCCTCCAAAAGTGCTGGGATTACAGGCGTAAGCCACCACACCTGGCCTTGGGCACTGGTATTATTTGACTAAACCTTAGTGTTGTCTGTTGGATTGTGACCCCAAAAAACAATTTGAGTCCTTACTCTCAGTACCTCTGAATGTGAACTTATTTGAAAATAGGGTCCTTTCATATGTAATTAGTTAATATGAGGTCATACTTGAGTAGAGTGGGGCCTTAATCCAACATGAATAACATCTTTATAAAAAGACAATGTGAAGATAAAAGAGAAAAAGACCATGTGAAGATAGAGGCCGAGATTGGAGTTATGCTGCTATAAGCCAAGAAACCCTTAGAGCTACCAGAAACTAGGAGGAGGAAAGGAAGGAAAGAGCCTTGCCAGCACCTTGATTTCAGACTTCTGGTCTCTACAACTATGAGAGAAGAAATTTGTATTGTTTTAAGTCACTCTGTTTGTGATATTTTGTGACAGTGGCCCCAGGAAACTAATACACATGGTAACTAAAATTTGTGCATATCAGAACTGTGCAAAGCAAGGACTGCCTATAGTCTCAATTACGTATATTATTGTTACTATATTATATATACTATTTTTTTTTTGAGACGGAGTCTCTCTCTGTCACCAGGCTGGAGTGCAATAGCGCAATCTTTGTTCACTACAACCTCCACCTCCCCGGTTCAAGCAATTCTCCTGCCTCAGCCTCCCAAGTAGCTGGGACTACAGGTGCATGTCACCATGCCTGGCTAATTTTTTTGTATTTTTAGTAGAGACGGGGTTTCACCATGTTAGCCAGGAAGATCTCGAATGCCTGACCTTATGATCCACCTGCCTTGGCCTCCCAAACTGCTGGTATTACAGGCGTGAGCCACCATGCCCAGCCTATATATATATTTTTTAAATCAAATTAGCTAATGCTATTTCACAGAGAGAACCAGGAAGTAGGATGTTGATACCTGTCACATGTAAGCATTTTAACAGATTGGTGGAGCATATCTAAGATGACCCTTATGGCCACACACACATCATTTTAACACTTTCTTAAGGTGATGAAAATGAACACTTTCAGCTGCTTAATAACATACAAAACAAGATGCAAAAGTATATATAAAAATTGTATTTGATGACCAATGTTTCATTATTCTATCATTTGGGTAATATCCAGGTTCAAATATGAACCATTAATTAATAGTAGTAGTTCAGAGTCTTAAAGTTCTTAGATATTTGTCTCAAGACTAAGAATCCTGGAGATTATGTTTAAGCTGACATAGTATGGAACATAATTACTATTGATATGAAAGTTTGTCAGTATTATAATTCAATTTAGTTGAATATATAATTTTACATATTTTATAATATTAAATGCTTATACTCAATATATATTAATAAATATTACTGATCAAATCAAGAAGACATATCATTCTTTTTTTTTTTTTGAGTCAGAGTCTTGCTCTGTCACCCAGGCTAGAGTGCAAAAGCGTGATCTCAGCTCACTGCAACCTCCACCTCCCAGGTTCAAGTGATTCTCCTGCCTCAGCCTCCCGAGTAGCCAGGATTACAGGCGCCCGACACCATGACTGGCAAATTTTTGTATTTTTAGTAGAGACGGGGTTTCACTATGTTGGCCAGGCTGGTCTCTTTGGCCAGGCTGGTCTCTAACTCCTAACCTCATGATCTGCCCACCTTGGCCTCCCAAAATGTTGGGATTACAGGTCTGAGTCACCGCACTCAGCCTTTTTTTCTTTTTTTTTTTGAGACTGAGTCTCACTCTGTCACCCCAGCTGGAGTGCAGTGCCACAATCTTGGCTCACACAACCTCCGCCTCCTAGGTTCAAGTGATTCTCCTGCTCCAGCCTCCTGAGTAGCTGGGACTACAGACATGTGCCAACCATGTCCAACTAATTTTTATAATTTTAGTAGAGACGGGGTTTCATCATGCTGGCTAGGCTGGTCTCGAACTCCTGACCTCAGGTGATCTGCTTGCCTCAGACTCCCAAAGTGCTGAAATTATAGGCATGAGCCACCACACCTCGTCATATAGGCTATTTTAAACTATACACGTGAAGACACATTAAGAACTGCAGATTCCATTCCACAATGTTAGCCATGGGTAAAAAAATTAATACAGAGCACAAAAACTCACCAATCCAGATATCCAGTTTTTCAGTGGGCACAAAATATTTGCTTATTTAATTTGAGTTCACAAATAATTAGACAAGCAAATAAAAACGAGATTAACAGAAACTATACAAACATATGGAAATTAAACAATATCTTCTTGAACGATCAGTGGGTTCATGAAGAGATTAAGAAGGAAATCGAAGTTGGGTGCAGTGGCTCACGCCTATAATCCCAGCACTTGGGGAGGCCGAGGCGGGTGGATCATGAGGTAAGGAGATTGAGACCATCCTGGCTAACACAGTGAAACCCCTTCTCTACTAAAAATACAAAAAATTAGCCAGGCGTCGTGGCACGTACCTGTAGTCCCAGCTACTCGGGAGGCTGGAGCAGGATAATCGCTTGAAACCAGAAGGCGGAGGTTGCAGTGAGCTGAGATCGCGCCACTGCACTCAAGTCTGGGCAACAGAGCAAGACTCTGTCCCAAAAAAACAAAAACAAACAGAAAAACCAAAAAATAAAACAAATGATAATGGAAACACAACATGTCAAAATCTGTGGAATACAGCGAAAGCAGTACTAAGATGGAAGTTTATAGTTATAATCACTTATATCAAAAAGAAGAAAAACTTCAAAGAAACGACCTAGTGATGCATCTTAAAGAACTGGAAAGGCAAGAGCAAATCAAATCCAAAACTAGAAGAAAAAATAATAATAAAGATCGGAGCAGAAATAAATGAAATTGAAACAATCAAATGCAAAGATTAATTTAAAAGTTGGTTTTTTTAAAAAAGATAAAATTGACAAATCTTTGATCAGACTAAGACAAAAAAGAGAAGACCTGAATAAATAAATTAGAGATGAAGAAAGAGACATCACAACTGATACTACAGAAATTCAAAGGACCATTAGTGGCCACTGTGAGCCACTATATGCCAATAAATTGGAAAATGTAGAAGAAATTGATAAATTCCTAGACACACGAATCCTATCAAGATTGAACCATGAAGAAATCCAAAACTATAAAACATTGATGCAAGACAATGAAAATGACATCAAAAAAAAAAAAAAAAAAGGAAAGATATTCCATGTTCATGGATTGGAAGACTCAATATTATTAACATGTCCATAACTAAAAACCAGTAACAAGGAACAAGATCAAAGCCATAATTAAAAGTCTCCCAGCAAAGAAGAGCCTGGGACCAGATGGCTTTACTGCTGAATTCTACCATACATATGAAATGGAACTGATACCAATTGTACTCAAACTATTGTAAAAAATAGAGGAGGAGGGAAAACTTCCAAACTCATTCTACGAGGCCAGTGTTACACTGATAACAAAACCAAAGAAACATCCAAAAAAAAAAAAAAAAAAAAAAAAAGAAAGAAAAAAAAGAAAGGAAACTAGCCAAATATCACTAATGAATATTGACGCAAAAATCCTCAGCAAAACTCTAACATAAAAAATACATTAAAGTCCGGGCATGGTGGCCCATGCCTGTAATCCCAGCACTTTGGGAGGCCCAGGCGGGTGGATCACCTGAGGTCAGGAGTTCCATCTCAGCCTGGCCAACATGGTGAAACCCCATCTCTACTAAAAATACAAAAATTAGCCTGGCATGTTGGTGGGTGCTTGTAATCTCAGCTACTTGGGAGGCTGAGGCAGGAGAATTGCTTGAACCTGGGAGATGGGGTTTCACCATGTTGGCCAAGCTACTCTCGATCTCCTGACCTCAGGTGATCCTCCAACCTCAGTGGGAGGTGTGTGCCACTGCGCCCAGCCCTAATTGTACTTTTTTTTTAATTTTATTTTTTGGAGTCTGGCTCTGTCACCCAGGCCAGAGTAGAGTGGCCACAATCTCAGGTCACTACAACCTCTGCCCCCTGTTTTCAAGTGATTCTCCTGCCTCAGCCTCCCAAGTAGCTGGGATTACAGGCTGCGCCACCATGCCTGGCTAATTTTTGTATTTTTAGTAGAGACAGGGTTTTGTCATGTTGGCCAGTCTGATCTCGAACTTCTGACCTCAAGTGATCCGCCCACCTTGGCCTCCCAAAGTGCTGGGATTATAGGCGTGAGCCACGGCACCCAGCCTGGATAATTTTTCCTTTCCTTTTTTTTTTTTTTTTTTGAGATGGAGTGTTGCCCAGGCTGGAGTGCAGTGATGTGATTTCAGCTCACTGCAACCTCCGCCTCCCAGGTTCAAGCCTCTTTGCCTTAGCCTCCTGAGTAGCTGGGATTACAGGCGCCTGCCACAATGCCTGGTTAATTTTTTTTTTGTATTTTTAATAGAGACAGGGTTTCACCACCTTGGTCAGGCTGGTCTTGAACCCCTGACATTATGATCCACCCACCTCTGCCTCCCCAGGTGCTGGGATTACAGGAGCCTGGCCGATAATTTTTCTTAATAAGAGAGAGTACCATGGTAAAGTGTGGGGAAAAAATGCTTCAAATTTATTTCTTCTTTAGAATTCTGTTTATATCTTAGTTACGTCTGCTACATTTTTGCAGGTTGTTGGAATCCCAAGCCAGGTAGAGCTTGCGGGTCATTTACAATTGCTTTCACTGAGAATTTTCTCTTCATTTGTTGGCAAGGCTTCTAACACGTTTGATTTCCTTTTAAGCAGATAAATGCCAGTTTCCTTCAATGGGAACACTTAGCTGAGTTTCTAAAAATAGGAATGGGATTTAAAGCAGGTTAGGTTCTCTTACAACTCCTACATTTCCCCCCTTTCCACAAATACATATGGATACTCTTTTTACATGTATTTATGTTTGTATCACATGGAAAACTTCCTTTTGGTGTTCCACTCAAGTAAAACTTACATGTCTTGAGGCATTTATTCCCTGGTCTACCTTAAGACCCTATGTCTTTCTGAATAGAACAGTGTTTAAGAGGGCAGTGATGGTAACAAGATCTCAGTGTGAATCTTGGCTCAGCTCATGCTACCTCTGTGATCTTGAATAAGTACATTAACACTTTTTGTCTTAGTTTCTTTACCTGGTTTATGCTGAAACATTTCTTAGGCAGTTTGGGCTGCTATAACAAAGTGCCATAGACTGTATATAAATAACAGAAACTTATTCCTCACAGTTCTGAGGGCTAGAAGTCTTAGACCAAAGTGCCGGCACGGCTGTGTTCTGGTAAGGGCACTCTTCCAGCTGCAGACAGCCAACTCCTTGTTGCATCTTCACATGTCAGAAAAGGAGTAGGCTAGCTCTCTGACCTTTTTTTTTTTTTTTTTTTTTGAGATGGAGTCTCGCTCTCATTGTGCAGGCTGGAGTGCAGTGGCACGATCTTGGCTCACTGCGACCTCCACCATCCGGCTTCAAGCGATTCTCCTTCCTCAGCCTCCACAGTAGCTGGAATTACAGGCATGCACCACCATGCCCAGTTAATTTTTGTATTTTTAGTAGAGACTGGGTTTCACCATGTTGGCCAAGCTGGTCTCTAACTCCTGACCTCAGGTGACCCACCTGCCTCAGACTCCGAAAGTGCTGGGATTACAGGCCTTGAGCCACTGCGCCCAGCTCTGGCCTTTTTTTTTTTTTTTTTTTTATAAGGACAGTAATCCAATTCATGAGGGCTCCACATTAGGTCATGATCTAATGACCTTCTAAAGGCCCCACATCCAAGTACCATCACATTGGGATTTAGATATCAACCTATGAATTTGTCGGTGGAGACAAACATTAGCCCACAACAAAAGGGAATACAGGAAGGAATATTATACTGGTTCTTTCACTGCCCTATCAAATTCATCCATCAAGGTTCAATTATTCACCCATGTCTCCAGCCATTAGGAATTAATTGATAAAAGAAGCAATCCAGACAATGGTTCTTACTATACATAACACTTATCTAATAAACTCATTAAAATGAAGATTCCTTGCCTTACACTCAGATACTCTAATTCTATAGAACTGAGATTAGCTAAGAAGACTGCATTTTTACCTAGACCTCCTAGGGAATTCTTATGCATGTGGTCCTTAAAACACATTTTTGGAATAGAAATGGAAAGCCAGGGTGGGTGTGGTAGCTCACGCCTGTAATGAGCACTTTGGGAGGCCAGGGTAGGCAGATTACTTGAGCTCAGGAGTTCAAGACCAGCCTGGGCAACAAGGCAAAACCTCGTCTCTACAGAAAATACAAAAATTAGCCAGGCATGGTGGCACACATCTGTAATTCCAGCTATTTGAGAGGGTGAGGTGGGAGGATCACTTGAGCCTGTGAGGTTGAGCCTGCAATGAGCCACGATTGCACCACTGTACTCAAGCCTGGGCGACAGAGTGAGACCGTGTCAAAAAAAAAAAAAAAAAGAAAGAGGGAGAGGAAGGAAGGAAGGAAGGAAGGAAGGAAGGAAGGAAGGAAGGAAGGAAGGAAAGCTATCTTTCTATACCGATTGGTATAGAGGCAGAAACCATCATAGAATTATTGTTTTTGTTTTGGGTTTTTTTTTGAGATGAAGTCTCACTCTGTCACCCAGGCTGGAGTGCAGTGGCGTGATCTGGAGTCACTGCAACCTCTGCCTCCTGGTTTCAAGCAATTCTCCTGCCTCAGCCTCTCGAGTAGCTGGGACTACAGGTGCATGCCACCACATCCGGCTAATATTTTTGTCTTTTTTTTTAGTAGAGACGGGGTTTCACCATATTGGCCAGGCTGGTCTCGAACTCCTGACTTCGTGATCCACCCACCTCGGCCTCCCAAAGTGCTGGGATTACAGACGTGAGCCACTGCACCCGGCCTTAAGTGGCAACTATTTAAGGAAATAAAATGGGTGTAGCGAGTGATCCAGGCATAGGAGTTACAGAGGTTAAAAGAAAAAGCAGCAGATAATTAAGCAGAGTAATCTGAATCCTGCCAGAGGATGCCTTACTCCAGATATCAATGATTTCAGCTTTGGGACAATGGAATTTGCAAGAAAAAATTGAACCAGCTTATCAAGGTGTTGTTTAATATGTATTTCAGAAAACACTGAGCCTAATGAAGAGTTCTTAAACCACCACAATGGAATGGCAGGTTCTTAGACAGTTCTCTGACTTAAATGCCTTTATAAATGTGGAATATTTGAATGAATGAGAGATGGGGAACCCCACAGAAAAGAGTATATAATATCACACACTGGGAGAAAGAAAATAGCAAAATTTTTGTGGAGTTATTGATACTGACTATAATAACATGCAAAGTCTGTAGGACCCAGGACACCACTATTTTCATTAGCCAGAATAAGGTCCTTAAGATATCATATAATAGTTGGAACTCTAATATGAATTTGTTGCACCTTTGGCCCAATCAGATTCTGAACTCAACCTGAAGTTTCACATAGTCCCTGCTTAAAACACGATGGCTGACTAATTAGTTGGATGGTATGATCTACACTGTGGTTGTCAATCATCCTTGGCCTGGTTCTTGCTCAAAGTAGCAAGGTGTTAGTGAAGTAGGCTTATCACCTGGAGTTTATCACCTGGTCTTCACTAAGGCTAACTTGTCTGCTAGCGTTGCTAAAGTTTGTTTGTTTTTGAGATGGAGTCTCGCTCTGTCGCCCAAGCTGGAGTGCAGTGGCACGATCTCAGCTCACTGCAACCTCCTCCTCTTGGGTTCAAGCAATTCTCCTGCCTCAGCCTTCCGAGTAGCTGGGACTACAGGTGCTCACCGCCACGCCCAGCTAATATTTGTATTTTTAGTAGAGACATGGTTTCACCATATTGACCAGGCTGGTCTCGAACTCCTGACCTTGTGGTTCGCCCGCCTCGGACTCTCAAAGTGTTCGGATTACAGGCGTGAGCCACCAGGCCCGACTGCTGAAGTTTAAATTGGCAAAGCACACTGATCAGTGAACAGAAAGCCCATCTATAGTTTACAGGGAAGTCTTCCATCTGATTGCAGGTCAGTCAGTTTCACTGGCTCCCCTTGGCATGTAGAGGACACTGTTTTGTCTTTACTTAGACTCCCTCTGGTTGTATATTTGTTTTCATGGTTATAGTGTCATCATGCATGAACCTACTGAATGTGTTATACACCACTCAGACATTGCCTTAGACCATTCTTCATAGTGTAAGAAAAGAAGCTGAAGCCCACAGTATATCTTGTTGTTATACTTTTTTGTGCTTATAAGTCAGCCATATAAGAAACTGGAACATTTTATTGAAAATTCAACCAGGGTATAAGATTGGGAACTTCATTTTGCAAAGTTACAGCTCTGTCTTGCAGAATGTGATATATGTTCTGAACCAGTGACCAGCAATGATACTTTCCCTCCCATAGTAAGGAATAAGATTCCAGGAAACTAGCAGTGTACTTGGGAGGGGCACTGCTCATGTTCGCATCTAATAATCTGTTTTCAGAATTTTTGTCTCCTCAACTTGTAACCACAGGCTTTTCAGCTGTCAATTCTCAGTACCCAAGAGAATGGTACTGTGTGATAATAGTGGAAACAAATTTGAAGTAGAAACTGCCACCTAACTATTTCAGGCTCCATATGCCATTGGAGCAAGACACAAAAAGGACGTGATGATTTTAACTGTATTATAGATCTCGATTATATAGGAGAAATGAAGAATACAGCAAGAATCCTAGGGAACACCTGGGGTCACCTCTTTTTACTACTATCTAATGGTGCCAGAGTACCTGAGACCTATTGGAAGTATCACAAATAATTCATCACCCTCAGAATTGAAGGTATAAGTCACTCTGCTCTGGGTGGGGTGAGGAGGTAAGGGAGGAGAAGGAAGAGGAGCAGAATCATACAAGCTTAAGTGTTGCTGGAAGGCAAAGAACACAGTCCAGGTAAAAAGAAAGATAAGTCATAAATACTAGCTATAGTCTCTATGTCAAGGTTATTATTGCTAATTTTGTTTTTGGTAATTGTGAAAATTACTAATTGTCCTTCGTCACTTCTTTTTCCCCTTCTTTTGTGACAGAACATCAGTTTTTTGTTGTTTTTGTTTTGTTTTGTTTTGTTTTTGTTTGTTTTTTTTAAGAAAGGATCTCACTCTGTCACCCAGGCTGGAGTGCAATGGCAAGGTCTTGGCTCACTGCAACCTCCCCCTCCCAGGGTCACGCAATCCCCCCACCTCAGCCTCCAGAGTAGCTGAGACAACAGGTGGGGGCGCCACCATGCCTGGCTAATTTGTACTTTTTGTAGAGAGGGGTTTCACCATGTTGCCCAGGCTGGTCTCAAAGTCCTGGACTCAAGCGATACGCCTACCTCAGCCTCCCAAAGTGCTGGATTACAGATGTGAGTCACCATGCCTGGCCAGAACACCAGATTTTTATCTTGGCACATGACTACCTGAAATAAAGATTGCTTTTCCTTATCTCTCTTTAAGCCATGAATGGCCATGTGACTAAGTTCTGACCAGTGGAATATAAGCAGAAGTATTGTTTGTGAAAATCCTTAAAGGGTGGGGGATGCTGGGGGAGGAAAAAAACGTTTTCGCTTCCTCCTTTTTCTTGCTGACTGAAAAGTCATCATGTATGTTTGCTGTATAATTTGAGAGTATTCAATTGGTCCATAGAAGCTAGGACAAACAAGTGAGATATTTGAAACTCATATGAAGTATTAAGCCTGGATATCAGGTAAACTAGTAGCTTATAAGATACAGGTGAAACTTGGCTGGGCGCAGTGGCTAAGGCCTGCTTCTAGCACTTTGAGAGGCCAAGGTGGGTGGATCACTTGAAGTCAGGAGTTTGAGACCAGCCTGGCCAACATGACGAAGCCCCATCTCTACTAAAAATACAAATATATTCCAGCCAGTCAGCCTGTGCAAGGAAATGAATTTTGCCAGGAAGAAGAATGAGCTTAGAGGTGGATTTTTCCTTAGGATTTTCCTTAGACAGAACTCAGTCCAGCTGAACCTTGACTTCAGCCTTGTGATACTTTGAGCAGAGAACCCAGTCATGCAGTACCCAATGTCCAACCTATATAACCATGAGCTAGTAAATGGGTATTGCTTTAAGCTGCTAAAATTATGGTAGTTTGTTACACAGAAATGGGAAACAAATGCAGCTACTCATTAGTGATACTCATTATGATGTCATTCTGGTCTTGTCTGTGCTCTAAAAACACAGATGACACCCACAGCTGTTTAGTAGGTTAATTAGGGAGCTACAGTTGTAGCCAGGCATATTTGTCCTCCTTGCCTTTTGCTTTTAGAGCAAATGAGTATGTTGGTTCCAGGCACTCTCTGTCTGCTAAGCTCCCTTGTCCAAATCCTAGTTCTGCTCCTCATGAGCATACCTTTGAAGGGAAGACTGATGTAGCAGAAACAAAGATAGGACCTGTACACGTTGAAAACCCACAATTCACATTATGTGGTCTTTTTACCCTACCTGTATCCTATCCTAAGTATGTTCACCTGTTACCTCATTCCTTTGTCCTTGTTGCTCAGTCTGTGTTTTTGTTGTTGTTGTTGATTTGTTTTGTTTTTGTTTTTGTTTTTGTTTTGAGACAAAGTGTTGCTCTGTCACCCAGGAGGCAATGCCGTGGTTCGATCTTGGCTCACTGCCACCTTCGCCTTCTGGGTTCAACCGATTCTCCTGCCTCAGCCTCCCTAGTAGCTGGGACTACATGCATGTGGCACCATGCCTGGCTAATTTTTTAAGTTTTAGTAGAGATGGGGTTTCACCATGTTGGCCAGGCTGGTCTTGAACTCCTGGCCTCAAGTGATCTGCCCGCCTTGGCCTCTCAAAGTGCTAGGATCACAGGAGTGAGCCACCACGCCTGGCCCAGTCTTTTTTATTTTATTTAATTTATTTATTTTAAGACAGAGTCTCTCACCCACTCTTTTGCCCAGGCTGGAGTGCAGTGGCACTGTCTCAGCTCACTGCAATCTCCGCCTCCTAGGTTCAAGCAATTCTCATGCCTCAGCCTCCTGAGTCGCTGGGATTGCAGGCATGTGCCACCCACCACACCCAGCTAATTTTCTTATTTCTTTTAGTAGAGACGGGGTTTTGCCATGTTGGCCAGGCTGGTCTCAAACTCCTGACCTCAAGTGATCTGCCCGCATTGGCCTCCCAAAGTACTGGGATTACAGGCGTGAGCCACCATGCCTGGCTTCAGTCTGCGTTTTAAATTGATTCAATAAACCACGTAATACAGGCATCTTTACTTAATCTGCATGGCTTTTTGTTCGATGACTTCTATGATAGCTTGCATGGTAGTATACTTAGGGGCTACTATTGAGCCAAAGTAATTTCCCACATGACAAATGTGGATGTGAGGACTGACACTCAAACAGCCATCTGGGACCATAAGGTGAAAGGTTCATGCTGAGGATGGAGTAGCAGCAAGACGGAAGAAGAAATGAGAAACAATTTAGCAGGAGCCCAGATCTCTTATGATGGGCTGTCCCAGTCCTGGATTGCCTCCCTATATTTTTTTATGTGTGAGAAAATAAACTGATTTTTTTAAAAAATCAATATTATTGTAGATTTTCTGTCACAACTCAATCTAGCTCTACTTAATACACTAATATTCCATATTTCTTCCACTATTTTAAATCACTTTTTCAAAATGTGGTCAGTCTAAGGGCCATCTAAAGCATCTATCTGAGCTACTTGTCAAAATTTAGTTGCTACCTCACAGTCTATAGTGGGACCCCAGGATTCTCCACTAATGATAAGTCTCTTTGGATATTCTTTTTTTTTTTTTTTTTGAGACGGAGTCTTGCTCTGTCGCCCAGGCTGGAGTGCAGTGGCCAGATCTCAGCTCACTGCAAGCTCCGCCTCCCGGGTTCACGCCATTCTCCTGCCTCAGCCTCCCAAGTAGCTGGGACTACAGGTGCCCGCCACCTCGCCCGGCTAGTTTTTTTGTATTTTTAGTAGAGACGGGGTTTCACCGCGTTAGCCAGGATGGTCTCGATCTCCTGACCTCGTGATTCGCCCGTCTCGGCCTCCCAAAGTGCTGGGATTACAGGCTTGAGCCACGGCGCCCGGCCTTCTTTGGATATTCTTATGCCACCAATATTTGTAAACCACTGATCAATAGGAAATGTCTGTGTTTTTCATCTTTAGAATTTAATCCAAAGACTAAATAATGGCAAAGAATAAAACCTGGGGCTGGGCACAGTGGCTCATGCCTGTAATCCCAGCACTTTGGGAGGCTGAGGCAGGCAGATCACTTGAGTTCAGGATCAGCCTGGGCAACATAGTGAAACTTCATCTCTACAAAAAAATACAAAAATTAGCTGGGCCTGGTGGCACATGCCTGTAGTCCCAGCTATTTGTGAGGCTGAGGTAGGAGGATCACTTTTGCCCTCGAGTCAGAGGTTGCAGTAAACTGAGATCATGCTGCTGAACTCCAGCCTGGGTGACAGAGCGAGACTTTGTCTCAAAAAATAAAATACAATAAAACCTGGATATAGGTCCGCAAAGGAACTAGAGGGCTAATATAAAATACCTAGATATTTTGAACTGAAGAGAAAAAACAACTTTAAAAATTACCCCTCGTATTAGTTTAGAGTGGCTGCCATACCAAATGACCAAAACAATGATGGTTTTAAACAACATACATATCTGTCTCTCACAGTTCTGGAGACTGGAAATGTAAAAATCAACGTGTCAGCAGGGCCATGCTCCCTCCAGAGCCACTGGGAGAGAATTGATTTCTGGCCTCTTTTAGCTTCTTCTGGGAGCTATCTGGCATTTCTCGGCATTCCTTGGCTCACAGCCACATCTTTCTGATCTGGGCCTCCGCCTTCATATTGCCTCCTCTTCCTTAGAAAGATCGTCTTTCTAATCTTCCCTGCTTCTCTGTTTTAAGGATACATGTAATTGTATTTAGGACAATGATCCAGGACATAATAATCCAATAATCCAGGATAAATGCTTCCTCTGAAGATCCTTAACTTGATCAGATATTTTCCATACAAGATAATACTCACTCTTTTGCAATATAAAGTAGTATTTTCAGGTTCTGGGGATTAAGAAATGAATATATGGGGGGAGTTTTTTCTCCTACTACATATTTATTTATTTATTTATTTATTTATTTTTGAGATGGAGTATTGCTTTGTCATCCAGGCTGGAGTGCAGTGCTGTGATCTTGACTCACTGCAACCTCCACCTCCCTGGTTCAAGCAATTCTCCCTGCCTCCGCTTCCTGAGTAGCTGGGATTACAGGCATGAGCCACTGTATCTGTCCTCACATCTCTTAATGCTATTTTTGGACAGACTAATTGTTCATGCTTGTTAAGGAGGTAGTGAATATATTGTAGTCTTTCATATGACAGTAGATCATTTTTGGAATTACAGAGAACTGTTTTATGCATTACACCCAAGAAAGGAAATATATTGGACATAAAAGTCATACTAGCTGCCACATTCACTGTGCTTCTTTATCTTAAGCCTTGCTCAGGGAAATTGCTCTGAAATGCATTACAGTGTCACTGATTAAATCATGGTAGGTACATGATTTACAAGAAGCTAGCTTACAACCTAGGAGATTACTTGTAGGGGTGATCGTAAACATCTAAGACAAATACTCTTGCTTCCTCTGTAATTTGGACTGTGGAGTTTGAAGCATGGTGAAGACTGGCCAGTGAATAGAGAGATGTAGATTCAGCAGATCTAGGATAGGACCTTAGTGTTCATTTTCTCTGTCTTTCCAGTAGTTCTTTTCCACTCCATGATTGAAGAATCTCTGTTGTTTTGAAAGAATTAGGGCATATCAAGTCAAGTATTTAAATCTTGTTCCTACCACCTGCTAGCTCTGTGGTTGTCACTTAATCTCTCTGATATTTAACTTCTTCAACTATGAAGATGATGCCTACCTATGAGAATTATAAAGATTATATGATGCGGCCGGCATGGTGGCTCACGCCTGTAATCCCAGCACTTTGGGAGGCCGAGGTGGGTGGATCACGAGGTCAGGCATTTGAGACCAGTCTGGCCAACATAGTGAAACCCCGTCTCTACTAAAAATACAAAAAATTAGCTGGGCATGGTGGCAGATGCCTGTAATCCCAGCTACTCAGGAGGCTGAGGCAAGAGAATCACTTGAACCTGGGAGGTGGAGGTTGTAGTGAGCCAAGATTGCACCACTGCACTCCAGCCCAGGTGACAGTGCCAGATTCTGTCTCAAAAAAAAAAAAAAAATTATATAATGTAATATATTTAAAGTACCTAGCAGAGTACCAGGCACACTGGAAAGCCTCAATAAATGAAATATAGCAAGGGCTTTACTGCCATTTCTAAACAACAGATAGGGTGACTAAAACTACAAATACGGTCCAGTTACATAGCATAAGAAATCTGACATAGCTCTTACAGTCTTTCATATGTTGTCTCAGCCGTTTGTGCTATACAATAAAATAGCTGAGATTGTGGCTGGGTATGGTGGCTCACACCTGTAATCTCAGCACTTCGGGAGGCCAAGCCAGGAGGATCACTTGAGGCCAGGAGTTTGACACCAGCCTGGGCAACATAGCAAGACCCCATCTCTACAAACAATTTAAAAATTAGTTGCACATGGTGGCACGTGCCTGTTGTCCCAGCTCCTAAGGAGGCTGAGGCAGAAGGATCACTTGAGCCCAGGAGGCCGAGGCTGCAGTGAGCTATGATTGCATTACTATACTACAGCCTGAGACTCTATCTCAAAACAAACAAACAAACAAAAAACACAGCAACAACAAACCTGAAACTGTGTCCTCAGATGGCAGAAAAGCTAGAGAACAAGCTAAATAAATGTGTCATATTCTATATGAAGAGGGCAAGTTACGGAGAATCCCATTGTCTTAGGGACAGTTTAATTTGCTACAACAGAATAGCAGAGACTGGGCAATTTATAAAGAAGAGAAATTTCTCACAATTCTGGAGGCTGAGAAGTCTAAGATCAAGGCACTGGCAGGTTCAGTTGTCTGGTGAGGGCTACAGGCTCCAAAGGGGAGGGCTGCTGTGTCCTTCTATGGTACAAGGTAGAAGGAAGGGCAAGAGAACTAGAAGCTGCACGAAGCCTCTTTTATAACATCCTTAATCCCCTTAATGAGAACAGAACCTTAATGACATTTTCACCCCTTAAAGTCCTCACCTCTTAATAAGATCACATTGACAACACCTGAATTTTGGAGGGGACACAGTCAAACCACAGCAACATCTTTTTATGAAATAATATTAGGAACCCACTGAATTTTTGTTTCCAGATTCACTCTAGTTCAACACACGCAATTCTTGGTAAAATTTCTCTTCCTATCATATGCGATTATATCAAGGGATAACTAACTTTTGTTCAGGAACCTCCTTATCTCTGCTTAGAAATTTGCATTTCTGAGCGTCAGTAGATTGCAGGTCCTACTCATTAGGGCATTTCTTATGGTACTGATATTATATTTTAGTCCTAATTAACATTAACAAGATGATTTTCATGTGGGGGAAAGGTATTCATTTGAGTGCAGATAGAACTGGATTCATGGAACTCTTGAAAGATGTGTAGAGTGGTGCAGGAAGCTCTGGATTATTCCTTACTGCCTCACTGATACCATAAATAGTTGGATTACTGCCGTAACTAGATACACGCATTCTTGAAAAACGTCTAATCTTGCAAAATTGTGCACTAAAACTACTCAAACCTTACGCAGTATTTTAACAAAAGCAATATCAAAAATGCTAATAATAATAGCACAGTTTAAAAGATAGGTTGAGTTTCTAATTAATATATTACAGAAAATATAGTAAAAAACAAAACCAAAAACATAAGAAGGTAGTATGAAGGAGAAGCTAAAAGGAAAGGTCTTAACAGTTTACATCACAGAGAGAGACAAGGGCAGAACTACATTGTTACCAGAAATTCCACCTAGAGAAGCTGTTGCAGACTTTGCACAAAATGTGGTAAGGCTGGAGACTTTGGCTTATTTCATTGTGTGTGTTTGTGTGTTTGCACAAAGCCTATGGAGAATTCACATTAAGCAGTTTTAAGACAAAGTCCATGGCCAGACAGAGCTGAACAGAAGAACTTGCAATGTACAGACATCTTGCACTCTATGCTTCCCCTGTGACTGGCGGCATTCCACTAAGTTAGGGGACATACTATGCAGCAGCTGTAATCTAGCACTTGACTTCTCTGTAAATGTACCTAATGATAGACTTTTTTAAAAAAACACACATTGACATATATTTGATATAGGTGAAGTTTAAGAAATAAAATGGCTGAGTGCGGTGGCTCACGCCTGTAATCCCAGCACTTTGGGAGGCCGAGGCAGGTGGATCATGAGGTCAGGAGGGAGACCAGCCTGGCTAATATGGTGAAACCCCGTCTCTACTAAAAATACAAAAAATTAGCCGCGCGTGGTAGCGGGTGCCTGTAGTTCCAGCTACTCAGGAGGCTGAGGCAGGAGAATGGCTTGAACCTGGGAGGCGGAGCTTGCAGTGAGCGGAGATCGCGCCACTGCACTCCAGCCTGGGCGACAGAGCGAGATGTCTCAAAAACAAACAAACAAACAATCAAAAAATACCATTTCATTTCAAAGTTGAGCACTGAAGATTGAATATAATATTATTTTTTGCTAGACTGTAAGTTCTTCCAGGTAAGAAAACAGGACTATTTAGTATTGGATCTCAAGTTTTCAACAGTGCTTTGTACTTAGTAGTTACTGAACAAATGTTTATCAAATGAATGACTTTTCCCTTTCATGCTATACTCCATCCTATTTTCCTACTCACTAAAATTGCCATTCAATGCAGAGTTATTTTATAAGTGAAATTTATTTATTTATTTGGAGCCAGGGTCTCACTCTGTTACCCAGGCTGGAGTGCAGTGGCTCACTGAAGCCTCGAACTCCCAGGCTCCAGCAATCCACCTCTGCCTCCCAAATAGCTGAAACAGGCCTGTGCCAGCATGCCTGGCTAATTTGGTTTATTTTCTATAGAGACAAGGTCTCTCTGTGTTGCCCAGGCTCATCTCAAACTCCTGGGCTCAAGTGATACTCCTGCTTTGGCTTCCCAAAGTACTGGGATTATAGAAATGCACTTTATAATCTTTATTTATGCACTTATTTCTTCTATCTAGCTGTGCTTTTGTATTTGTTAACCAACACCTGGCTTTTCTCCCGCCTCACTACCCTTCCCAGGCTCTAGTAGCCACTGTTCTACTCTCTGCTCCTATGAGATCAACTTTGAGAACATGCAGTATTTATCTTTCTGTCCCTAGCTTACTTCACTTAAAACAATGTCCTCCAAGCTCATCCACATTGCCATGAATGTCAGAATTTCATTGTTTTTTATTTTATCACGAAATAGTATTTAATCGTGTAAGTATGCAGCACATTTTCTTTATCCGTTCGTCTGTTGATGGACACTTAGGTTGATTCCAGATCTTAGCGATTGTGAATAGTGCTGCAATAAACATGTTTATTTTGCTGTTGTTGTTTTTGAGTCTCAGTCTTGTCACCCAGGCTGGAGTGCAGTGGCATGATCTTGGCTCACTGCAACCTCCCCTCCCGGATTCAAGCAATTCTCCTGCCTCAGCCTCCCAAGTAGCTGAGATTACAAGTGCCAGCCACCACACCGGGCTAATTTTTTGTATTTTTAGTAGAGGCGGGGTTTCACCATGTTAGCCAGGATGGTCTGGATCTCTTGACCTTGTGATACACCCGCCTTGGCCTCCCAAAGTGCTGGGATTACAGGAGTGAGCCACCGCGCCCAGTCTAATTTTTGTATTTTTAGTAGAGGCAGGGTTTGGCCATGTTGGCCAGGCCAGGCTGGTCTGGAACTCCTGACCTCAGCTGATCCGCACACCTGGACCTCCCTAAGTGCTGAGATTAAAGGCGTAAGCCACCGCACCTCCGACCAAACATAGGTTTTTATTGCACTCCCGTGTATTATCCCTGCCATACACGGGTATGTATGTATGTATGCATGTATCAGACATACGGTATGTATGTATGTATGTATGTATGTATGTATGTATTTTCGAGACAGGGTCTCACTCTGTCACCCAGGCTGGAGTGCAGTGGCGCGATCTCGGCTCACTGCAACCTCTGCCTCCCAGGTTCAAGTGATTCTCCTGCCTCAGCTCCCCGAGTAGCTGGGACTATAGGCACCTGCTACTGCACCCAGCTAATTTTTGTAATTTTAGTAGAGATGGGGTTTTGCCACGTTGACCAGGTTGGTCTTGAACTCCTGACCTCAAGTGACCTCAAGTGATTTGGAAACAAAATACAAGGCTGGGCATGGTGGCTCACACCTGTAATCCCAGCACTTTGAAAGGCCAAAATAAGAGTATTACTTGAGCCCAGGAGTTCAAGATCAGCCTGGGCAACAAAGTGGGAACCTGTCTCTACAAACAAACAAAAACAAACAAACAAGCAAGCAAACAAAAAATAGTGGCTTGTGCCTGTTGTCCCAGCCACTTAGGAAGCTGAGGCAGAAGGATTGCTTGAGTTTGCAAGGTCGAGGCTGGAGCAATGGGCTATGGTTGTGCCACTGTACCCCAGCCTAGGGGACAGAGGAAGACCTGGTCACAAAACAAAAAACAAAAACCAATCATACACATTATTTGTCATTTTCTTTGTTCCCACACAAATGTACAGCAGAATTTTTGGTTTTTTTTTTTTTCAGAACTGCTGGGTTGATGGATTTAGCAGTCATCAATGCCTAGACTCTGAATTGATCATTTCGTTAGGGGTTGTAACATAGTAATCTGATTTTTTTTTTTTTTTTTTTTAAGAGAGAGAGGGTCTCACTTTGTCACACAGGCTGAACAGAAGTGCAGTGGCACAATCATAGCTCACTGTAGCTTTGAACTCTTGGGCTCAAAGGATCCTCCTTCCTCAGCCTTCCAAGTAGCTGGGATTACAGGCATACATCAACATGCCTAACTAGATTTTTACTTTTAGTATAGACAGGTCTCACTATGTTGCCCAGGCTGGTCTTGAACTCCTGGCCTCAAGTGATTCTCCTACCTCAGCCTCCCAAAGTGCTGGGATTACAGGCATGAGCCACCACACCCAGCCAGTAATATGAGTATTAAAATACAAATCTGATCTTGTCACTCTTCTGCTTTAAATAGCCTTCTATTGTTCTTAGGTTAAAGCCCAGCAGTATTTTACTATAGATCTCCATAGATGCTTTTGCTGGGGGCCAGGAGTGAATTTTCTATTTCTGGATACAAAGCGAGAGATGGATATTTCAGGATTTACCCAGAGCGCTACTGCTGGAAAACAGAGAAACTAACAGAGTTTTGTTGCAGCTTTTTGCTGGAGAAACAAAATTGGAGGCTGGAGGAGCTAAGATGCTAGTAAGACAAGAATGGAGAATGGAAGTTGACATGCAAACAATTTTTTTTAAAAGACATTTGCTAAAATTTTAAACAGTGGAATTCTTAAGCCGTGCAGGGTGAGGAGCTAAAAAAAATAAAGTAAAATGCTTCCAAATATTACAGTGGAGTGTTTTTTTGTTAGTTTGTTTTGTTTTTTGCTTTTTTTGAGACAGAGTTTCGCTCTTGTCACCCAGGCTGGAGTGCAGTGGTGCAATCTTGGCTCACTGCAACCTCCACCTCATGTGTTCAAGTGATTTTCCTGCCTCAGCCTCCCGAGTAGCTGGGATTACAGGTGCCTGCCACCACGCCTGGCTAGTAGTGCAGTGTTTTTGTTTTTTAGTCTCATGGTGTGGTATGGTTTGGCTCTGTGTTCCCACCCAAATCTCATCTCGAATTGTAATTCCCACCTGCTGAGGGAGGGACCTGGTGGGAGGTAACTGGATCATGGGAGTGGTTTCCCCCATGCTATTCTCATGATAGAGAGGGAGTTCTCACCAGATCTGATGGTTTTATTATAGAAGTAGCAATTTCCCCTGCATGCTCTCTCTCCTGCTGCTGTGTAAGATGTGCCTTGCTTCCCCTTCGCCTTCTGCCATGATTGTAAGTTTTCTGAGGCCTCCCAGTCATGAAGAATTGTGAGTCAATTAAACCTCTTTGCTTTATAAATTACCCAGTCTCAAGTAGTATCTTTATAGCAGTATGAAAATGGACTAATACATGATGCTAAAGAGATAAGGATTAGAATTCATGATGCTAAAGAGATAAGGATTAGAATTTAGGACTTTCCAGGAAAAGGGCCCAGGTTAATATACCAGGCACTCAAAAAGTTTTACATTTTGAAGCATTTGGGATTTCAGATTAATTGATTAGGAATACTCAATCTGTATTGATTCTACTTTTTTTTTTTTGAGACAGTTTCGCACTTGTTGCCCAGGGTGGAGTGCTATGGCATGATCTTGGCTCACTGCAACCTCCGCCTCCCAGGTTCAATTCTCATGCCTTAGCCTCTGAGTAGCTAGGGCCACAGGTGTGCGCCACCACATCTGGCTATTTTTGCAGTTTTAGTAGACATGGGGTTTCGTTATTTTGGTCAGGCTGATCTCAAACTCAAGTGATCGGCCCGCGTTGGCCTCCCTAAGTGCTGGGAGCCACTGTGCCTGGCCAATATTTTATTTTTATTTTTATTTATTTGTTTATTTAATTTTTTTTTTTTTTTTTGAGACGGAGTCTCAGTCTGTCACCCAGGCTGGAGTGCAGTGGCGGGATCTAGGTTCACTGCAAGCTCCGCCTCCCAGGTTCTGGCCATTCTCCTGGCTCAGCCTCCCGAGTAGCTGGGATTACAGGCGCCCGCCACTACACCCGGCTAATTTTTTGTATTTTTAGTAGAGACGGGGTTTCACCATGTTAGCCAGGATGGTCTCAATCTCCTGACCTCATGAGCCACCTGCCTTGGCCTCCCAAAGTGCTGGGATTATAGGCGTGAGCCACCGTGCCTGGCCCATTTTATAAAAAAGTATTTATTATTATTATTATCAATAGTTCCTTTATGCAAGTCTTTTTTTTCCTAATACTCAGACTTTTAAATTTTTGAAGTATTAATTTTGATAAATCTTTTAGGTAAATAGATCTATATCAGTAGCTTTTCTGAAAGGATAGATGGGTCATGTATTTTCTGAGCCTTTGAATATCTAAGAATATATATCTGTTTCTTTTCTACATGAAATATTTATACAAAAATTCTAATATCCTATCATTTCCCTTCAAGGCTCTTACGATATTATGCCATTGATTGTTGTTTAATGTCGCAGAGTAGAAGTTGATGTCAGCGTCAATTTTGTTTCTTCAAATATAGCATATTGTATATCTACCTCTCACCCAACCACCAAATACTCAGCCATAGTATATACACTTTTTTAACCCCATCTTTAGCTAAAACTCATAGGATTTTTCTTTATCTTGCCTATTTAATTTAAATATTCTTCCAAAATGTTTTTTAAATATAGGCCTCTTTTTAAATTAATGTCATTTGAAATTCACTGAGACTTTTGGACTGGTAGTCTGAAAAGTAACTTGTAGCTGTTTTTTTTAACTTTCCTCATTTCTTCTTCAGAAACATCTATCATTTAACGATGGGAACTATATTTTCTACTTTCTGTCATTTTCTCTCATTATTTTCATCACATTTCTCTTTTCTTCTTGGATGTATTGTTGGATGTCTTCTCAAGTTTGTCTTCCATATTACTATATGGTAGACTTTCCAATGTACTCATTTAATTTTAATGATATAGTATTCTGGAGCCAGACTGTCTGATTTTCTTATTTTAGTTCTTCCATTAAATAGCAGTATGGCCTGGGCAAGATGTCAAATATGGACGATAGTATTAATATTTTCTCCCTCATAGGGTTGTTGCAAAGATTAAATGAGACAATTCTCTTAAGGCATCTAGCAAAAAGTAAAAACTAAGTAAATGTTAGCAAATAAAATTCAATTTACTACTCTTTTTTTTCCTGCTCACTCATAAATGTTGGTATCTTCCAAGGTCTACACTAAGACTTCTACTTTTATTATGCCCTGTATCTTAAGGGATAATTTGAGTTTCAAATATCATCTGTGCTATAAACTACCAAATTTGTATCTCCAATTGTGATCTTTTTAATTTACTGCTCTTTTCACAAAGGAAAGAAATTGAAACCAGAGATGAATTTAGAGAGACAGGATATTCTTATTATATTTCATTTTATACAATTTGACTTTTTAAAAATGTTGCAATTAGGTGGGGAATAACTGTGAAAATCTTGTAATACCTGGAGGATTTCTTGTTATTTGTAGCAAATAAAGGACCCATTTGTCCTTTAAAATTTAGGTAAGGTTTTAAAAATATGTAAGAATATAGCAGTCTTTTGAAAGAAATGTCCTGTGGAGAGAACATATTGAAAATGAATGTGTGACCATTATTGCATTTTAAAGATTACAGCCATTGTTTTTAGCAAGAAAATCATCCCAAACTGGACGATTATTATTTTGGATAATTTTGGATCATTCAGTTTTCAATTATTTTGTTGCTAAAAACAATGGCTATAATCTTTAAAATATTCACATTTGTATGTTTTTAAAAGTTGCAAATATAATTCTTTAGCTTATTTTAAAGTCTTTCAAAAAAAATAATTTCAGGACAGGCACAGTGGTTCATGCCCATAATCCCAGTACTTTGGGAAGCCAAGGTGGGAAGATTGCTTGAGCCCCGGAGTTCAAGACCAACCTGGGTAATATTGTGAGATCTCACTTCCACCAAAAAAGAAAAAAAAAAGTTCTAAAACAGTTGGGCTAGGTGGCCTGTGCCTGTTGTCCCAACTACTCAGGAAGCAGAGGCGGGAGGATGCCTGGAGCCCAGGAGTTCAAGGCTGCAGTGAGCTATAATTGCGCCCTGCACTCCAACCTGGGCAACAGAGACTTTGCCTCAATTTAAAAAAAAGAAAAAAGAGGGCCGAGGCAGGCGGATCACGAGGTCAAGAGATTGAGACCATTCTGGCTAACACGGTGAAACCCCGTCTCTACTAAAAATACAATAAATTAGCTGAGTGTGGTGGCGCACACCTATATTCCCAGCTACTCAGGAGGCTGAGGCAGGAGAAGCGCTGGAACCTGGGAAACAGAGGTTGCAGTGAGACGAGATCATGCCACTGCACTCCATCCTGGTGACAGAATGAGACTCTGTCTCAAAATAATAATAATAATAATAATAATATAATTTCAATGGGTCTTATTATAAATACATTTGTTAAAAATATTAAAATGTAATGATTTTTATATTATTACACCATCATGCCTGGCTAATTTTTGTATAAAATGTAATAATTTCTAATTAGTTTGTATTATTATGCCACCACGCCTGGCTAATTTTTGTATAAAATGTAATAATTCCTAATTAGTTAATAACACCTGATTGAGACCTGGGAGATACCTGGAAGAAAGAGAAATATGTTAGCCAAATTTGGCAGATGATAACTTAAAATAAGTATTATGAGTTACTAAATACAGCCAATAATGTACTGCTTCTATTTTGATCAGCATATCTTTGTAAAGTCGCGTCTTCAGTTATGACAGCTATTAAAATCACAAACCAAATAATCTAAACTTCAAATTGCAATATCGCAATATGTTAAAACCCAGCATATAAAATCTCATTATTCTCACTATATATGTGTATATGTATATATATGCACATGTATATATGTGTATATATATATGCACGTGTATATATATACACACATGCAAAATTTTAAATGCTTTTGAACTGGTAAATACAACTTTAGAAACGATTTAAAAATATTGTCATGTTTAGCTTGGCGTTTAATAATATCCTTTTTCCTGAAACTTAATACATTATTAATAAGCTGCCTGAGTTCAGCCCCTAAGTTCTTCATAGCTTTGTTTTGCCAAGAAGATTTAGGTTATTCAGTAGCAAGTCCCTCATTTAGTCTTCCTTCCTTCTTTCTTTTCTTTTTTTTTCCTTTTTTTTTTTTAAGATAGAATCTCGCTCTGTTGCCCAGGCTGGAGTGTGGTGGCACGATCTCGGCTCACTGCAGCCTCCTCCTCCTGGATTCAAGCAATTCTCTGCCTCAGCCCCCCAAGTGGCTGGGATTACAAGTGTCTGCCACCACACGTGGCTACTTTTTGTATTTTTAGTAGAGATGGGGTTTCACCATATTGGCCAGGATGGTCTCAATCTCCTGACCTTGTGATTCTGCCTGCCTCCGCCTCCCAAAATGCCGGTGTGAGCCACCGCCCCCGGCTCATACTGCTCTTTCATAACTTGCACATGGCCTCTAGTAATTTTATGGCATCTTTCCACTTTACCACCCACTGTTGAATAACTTCACTTTTTAGGTATTTGTTATTTTAACCAGAGCAACAAAACATTCTTGCCTTGGCTTACCTCATCTGTTTGTGCTATGTCTTATCTAGCACAAAATCATTGGTCATACAAATGGATTAAATTTCCACTTCTGGTTTAATAGCTACATGTGTGAGTAGAGGGCTGGAATGTGGACCTGGTCCTTGTAGGGCAGTTTTCTCAGCAGTAGTATGAATCGGATAGTATATTAACCTTTTGTGTATAAGTAATAGGTGTATATTTTAAATTTACTTAACCCCCAAAAAGTGGGGGGGATTTATTGGTTCACTTATTCAAGCATTCACTAAGCACTGACTATCTATTATGTTTCAGTCACTCTTGTCACCTGTTGAAAAATCCAGGGATGTGCCCGGTGTGGTGGCTCACGCCTGTAATCCCAGGACTTTGGGAGGCTGAGGCGGGCGGATCATGAGGTCAGGAGATTGAGACCATCCTGGCTAACACGGTGAAACCCCAACTCTACTAAAAAAAAAATACAAAAAAAAATTAGCCGGGCCTGGTGGCAGACGCCTGTAGTCCCAGTTTGTCGGGAAGCTGAAGCAGGAGAATGGCGTGAACCTGGGAGGCGGAGCTTGCAGTGAGCCGAGATCGTGCCTCTGCACTCCAGCCTAGGCAACACACTAAGACTCTGTCTCAAAAACATAAAAGAAAAAAAAAGGAAAAATTCAGGGATGTATAAGACTTTATTTAAATCTAGTTGCTCATATAACAACATTAGGTGTCAATCATTCTCCCTATTTCAGCTTTTCCTGCTGTCGGTTTTATTCCCAGGTAAGTAAACACAGACAGAAGCAACATTAATCATACATTGTGTCAGTTTATTAATGCCAGTAGAGAGAAAACTGTCTCTAGTGGATTTAGGAAGAATTTCAGAGTTGAGATGGATTATATTTCCATTGCTGAACCAGTCAATGTGACTGTGGTTAGATAGGCCTTGTTCACATGTTAAGGCCTGAAGTTGGGGCCAATAACAATGACTCAGGCTAAGAATGAGGAAGAGTGATGCCTCAAAAAGAGATTGAGGTACTTGTGGGGGTTGAACTGTGTTCAACTGGTTTAATCTGGAATCAATTTCTCTCCTTATATTGTAAGGAGAGAAAGTATGTAATATTTGGAAGGCAGAAATGGAGCACTGGCCAATACTCTCTGAAGGTCATCCTACTCAGAGATGGTGACAAACAGGCAAAGGGTTGATTGTAAATTCCAGATTCCCCTCACCCTTGTTCACTTCACCTCTGGCATGTCTTCCTCTTATCTGCTGAATCTGCTGACCAATAATGGCCCCATGTCCACCAACAGCCACTTAATTGTGGACCTACAGAGGGGATAACTATACAGAGGCAATAGCATTCCCTTTGCAGTCTCACTTAGGTAATCGTATGTGCTTGACTTTTCAGATTAATTAGTTGGTGCCTCATTCTCTATTTCTCCAAAGAGCCCACCTGGATTGTTGCTTCTTCAGCTCTTAGTATAGGTGTAGAAGGCTTAAATCCTATAACAAACCTCGTATTTCTAAGACTCATTAGGGTCTCCACTTTTCTTACTAAACCCTAGCTGACGCTGTTTTTTTTTGTACAGGAAGTTGGTCCGGGGAACAGGGACATAATGATGGGACTTTAAAATTTTGTTCTCTGGGGCTGGGTATGGTGGTTCATGCCTGTAATCCCAGCACTTTGGGAAGCCAAGGTGAGAGGATCGCTTAAGCCCAGTAGTTAGAGATTGGGCAACACCCCTGTTCTCTACTGGAAAAAAAATTAGCTTGGTGACTATAGTTATTAACAAAGTATTGTATTGTGGCCAGCCACTGGGTGACTCAGCTGTAATCCCAGCACTTTGGGAGGCTGAGGTAGGAGGATCACTTGAGCCCATGAGTTAAAGACCAGCCTGCCCAACATGGTAAAACCCTGACTCTACTAAAAATACAAAACTTAGTTGGGCATTGCCGTGCATGCCTGTAATCCCAGCTTCTCAGGAGGCTGAGGCAGGAGAATCGCTTGAACCCAGGAAGCAGAGGTTGCAGTGAGTGGAGATCTTGCCACTGCACTCCAGCCTGGGCGACACAGTGAGACTCTGTCTCCAAAACAAAAACAAAACAAAGTATTGTATTTTCAAAAATTTCTAAGAGAGATTTTAAGTGTTCTTATCACAAATGTTAAGTATGTGAGGTAATGAATATGTTAATTAGCATCATTTAGTCATTCCACGATGTATGCATAGTTCAAAATATATCATATATGATAAACATATACAATTTTAATTTATCAATTGAAATAATTATTAAAAACTATAACCTATGTTTCTAGTAATCAAGTGCCTACAGAAATAGCTATTGTCAGCCAGGTGCGGTAGTTCATGCCTGTAACCCCAGCATTTTGGGAGGCCGAGGCGGGCGGATCATGAGATCAGGAGATAGAGACCATCCTGGCCAACACGGTGAAACCCCGTCTCTACTAAAAATATAAAAAATTAGCCAGGCATGGTGGCAGGCACCTGTAGTCCCAGCTACTCAGGAGGCTGAGGCAGGAGAATGGCATGAACCTGGAGGCGGAGGTTGCAGTGAGCCAAGATCGTGCCACTGCACTCCAGCCTGGGTGACAGAGCAAGACTCTGTCTCAAAAAAAACAAAAAAAGAAAAAAAAAAAGAAGAAATAGCTATTGTCATATATCAGTTTTGGGTAAGTATTAAAAATAACAAAGTTGTTTGCTTGCTTCTAGTTGTACTGTAGAAATTGGAGAAAAAAAACACGTAAGTTCAGAGGTTTAAATTCCTGGCTCTGGATCCAGGTAAGAAACCAGATGGCTTCTGCAAATTCCCTAAAATAAACTCTCAGCTCTTTTAGTTGCAAAGTGTCAAGATTTCTGACCAAGCTCAAAGGCTAATCATGTGAATGGCTAAGTTACAGTGAAAATAGAATTTATAACACCACATGGTTTTTTTATATTAATGTCAGGGCATCAATGGGGAATGAGTGAAAGAATTGGGGTCAGAACATGGAGAAGATTCCAATGAAGCTAAATACATCAAACTCCCAATTTTGCCTAGCATATTTGGCAGTAGAAATAGCCTTTTTGTGTTCTGTTTGTGTAAATTCATCTTCTCTTGGCTGAAGAATCAGTGATGACCCTTATAAAGTCCAGTGATGCAGGGTATGGACTTGAAAGGTATCCCTTCTGTGATGGTTAATACTGAGTGTCCACTTAATTGGATTGAAGGATACAAAGTATTGATTCTGGTTGTGTCTGTGAGGCTGTTACAAAAAGAGATTAATATTTGAGTCAGTGGGCTGGGGAAGGCAGATCTACCCTCAATCTGGTGGGCACAATCTATCAACTGCCAGTAAACATAAAGCTGGCAGAAAAACTTGAAAAGGAGAGACTAGCCTAGCCTCCCAGCCTACATCTTTCTCCTGTGCTGGATGCTTCCTGCCCTCAAACATCAGACTCCAAGTTCAGTTTTGGGACTCGGATGGGCTCTCCTTGTTCCTCAGCTTCAAGACAGCCTATTGTGGGACCCTGTGATTGTGTAAGTTAACACTTAATAAACTCCCTTTTATATATATATATATACACACACTCCATATATGAAGTATATACTATATACTATATAAAGTGTATAGTATATAAAGTATAACATATATACTACATACTTTATATATATATAATACTATATATAAACTAATAAAAAATATATATTCTATTTGTTCTTTCCCTCTAGAGAATCCTGACTAATACAGATTTTGGTACCAGGAGTGGGGTCTAGAGGAACAGAATATTAAGCATGGAATTCTTTCGTTGGTTTTGGGGTTTCTGGGGTTGGCTGCTTGATACGATTAGACCCAAAAATGCTAAGAACTCTACTTCTAATAGTATAGGGAACACTGTTAGTCCCTGATGTGAACTGTTTAGGGAGTTATGCAAAATAAATGCATCTGACACTCCTGATTCACAGCTCGTGAGAGGAGTTTGGTGACTCTATACATCATACCTTGGACCATATGTGGAGAACCAAGGAACATAATGAAGCTGGTCAGTTGCTCCTAAGTTCAGTGGACAAAGTGATGAAAGAAAACGATAAACTCAGGGATTCTGTCTCCTAGCTTCAGAAGCAGATACTGAGCCTCAGATCTGCTAAGATTGCCCTGAGTGAGAGTCTTGTCTCCCACAGAGAAAGAGCTGAAATTGTGGAAAAACCGATACAAGCTCTTCTCATGCAAGTGGCTGACCTGCAATGAAATACACATGCACAGCCTCACCAGGTGTCTACTGTTAAAGTGAGGGCATTGATTGGAAAAGAATGAGACCTTGAAACTTGGAATGGGGACGCATGGGAGGACCCTGATGAAGCTGGGGGACTGAGTTTATAAACTCTGATGAACCTTTTTTGCCAGAAGGAACAGCTTCCCCATCCTGAGTAGTGGCAACCTCCCCTCCTCAACCCATGCTACCATCAGCCTTTCCACCTTTGTCTGAGGAAATAAACCCTGAGCTGTCTGAGGCAACAGTGATGGCCTCCCCTGAGGCAGTTGCCAGGCAAGACAATGTTGAGTCTCCTCAGATGTCACCCTGAACACATCTGTTTGCTTCTAGACCTATAACTGGACTAAAGTCCTGGCGGCTCCCGAGAGGTGAGGTTGAGAGTGTGACCCATGAGGAGATGTACTACACGCGAAAAGAACTGTTTGAGTTCTCTAATTTATTTGAATAGCAACTGGAAAACAAGCATGGGAATGGATTTTTTTTTTTTTTTTTTTTTTTTTTTAAACAGTCTCACTCCTTTGCCCAGGCTAGAGTACAATGACACAATCTCGGCTCACTGCAACCTCCAGCTCCTGGGTTCAAGTGATTTCCCTGCCTCAGCCTCCTGAGTAGCTGGGATTACAGGTGCATGCCACACAATGGCTGGCTAATTTTTGTAGTTTTAGTAGAGACAGGGTTTCACTATGTTGGTCAGGCTGGTCTCAAACTTCTGTCCTCAGGTGATTCACTCGCCTTGGCCTCCCAAAGTGCTGGGATTATAGGCATGAGCCGCCGTGCCTGGTTGGGAATGGATATTAAGTGTATGGGATAATGGTGAAAGAAACAAAGTTGGACCAGGCTGAATTTATTGATTTGTGCCCACTAATTAGGGACTCTGCACTTAATGTTGCAGCTTGGGGAGTTAAAAAAGGGATCTAATAGTTTATTTGCTTGATTGGCTGAAATATGGTTTAAAAGATGGCCCACTGAGTGAGCTGGAAATGCCTGATCTTCCTTGGTTTAATGTAGAGGAAGGGATCTGGAGACCTAGGGAGATTGGGATGCTGGAGTGGATTAGCCACTTTAGTTAGACCTACTCATCCCAGCTGGGAGGGTCCAGATGATATACCCTTGACCAATGCCTTGCGAAATAGATTTGCGAGGGCAGCACTAGTATCTTTGAAGAGACCTGTAATTGCTCTTCTCTGTATGTCGGATCTAATGGTGGGAACTGCAGTCACTAAACTACAAAAGTTAAATACAATGGGAATAATTGGATGCCTAAATGGCAGGGGCCAAGTGGCGGCACTCAACCGTCAAAGGCAAGGTAGGCATATCTTCTGTTACGGACAGTAGAGGCAAAGTTGCAATCAGAATAGTCTGACTTGTGTAGAGCTCTGTTATTGGCTAATTAATTACAGTGTTCCTAGAAGTGAAATTGATAGGAAGCCTACTGCATTCCTACTTAAATTATACAAATAGAAAATTTCTAGGTCTAAGGGACAAGACCAATTGAATTATAAAAACAGAGAATCATGGGCCCTCAATCTATTTCCAGACTTGAGCCAGTTTACAGACCCAGAATGCCTTGAATGAAGGGAAGTCTTGTTCCCCTTGAGGAAGGACCCCACTACATTACCTACAATTTATGCAGTGAATCTTTCTCCCATCCTTCCCCAAGGACACCTCTGACTTTTTACCAAGGTAACTGTGCATTGAAAAAGGGAAATGATCAGACATTAGGGACTACTAGACACTGGCTCTGAGCTGACGCTGATTCCAGGGGACCCAAAACACCACTGCGGTCCTCCAGTTAAACTAGGGGCTTATGGAGGTCAGGTAATTAAAGGAGTCTTAACTCAGGTCTGACTTACAGTGGGTCCAGTGGGTCCCCAGACGCATCCTGTGATTATTTCCCCAGTGCCAGAATTTATAATTGCATAAGCATACTTAGCAGCTGGCAGAACCACCACAGTGGCTCCCTGACTGGTAGGGTGAGGGCTATGATGGTGGGAAAGGCCAAATGGAAACCACTAGAGCTACCTCTACCTAGAAAAATAGTAAATCAAAAACAGTATCGCATCCCTGGAGCAACTGTTGAGATGAGCGCCACCATCAAGGACTTGAAAGACCCAGGGGTGGTGATTCCTAGTACATCCCCATTCGACTCTCTCATTTGGCCGGTGGAGAAGACAGATGAATCTTGGAGAATGACAGTGAATTATCGTAAGCTTAACCAAGTGGTGACTCCAATTGCAGCTGCCAGACCAGATGTGGTTTCATTGCTTAAGTAAATTAACACATCTCCTGGTACCTAGTGTGTAGCCATTGACTTGGCAAATGCCTTTTTCTCCATTACTGTCCATAAGGCCCATCAGAAGCAATTTGCCTTCAGCTGGCAAGGCCAGCAATATACCTTTACTGTCCTACATCAAGGGTATATCAACTCGCTGGCTTTGTGTCATAATCTTATTCAGAGAGAACTTGATTGCTTTTTGCCTCCAGAAGATATCACACTGGTCCATTACACTGATGACATTATGCTGATTGGATTCAGTGAGAAAGTAGTAAACACATTGGACTTATTGGTGAGACATTTGCATGCCAGAGGATGGGATATAAATCTGCCTAAATTCAGAGAACTTCTACCTCAGTAAAATTTCTAGGGGTCCAATGGTGTGGGGCCTGTCGAGATATTCCTTCTAAGGTGAAGGAGAAGTTGCTGCATTTGGCCCTTCCTACCACCAAGAAAGAGGCACAACACCTAGTGGGCCTATTTGAATTTTGGAGGCAACACATTTCTCATTTGGGTGTGTTACTCCAGCATTTATCGAGTGACCCGAAAGGCTGCCAGTTTTGAGTGGGGTTCAGAACAGGAGAAGGCTCTGCAACAGTTCCAGGCTGCTGTGCAAGCTGCTCTGTCACTTGGGCCATATGACTCAGCAGATTCAATGGTGCTTGAGGTGTCAGTGGCAGATAGGGATGCTGTTGGGAGCCTTTGGCAGGCTCCCATAGCTGAATCACAGCAGAGGCCTCTAGGATTTTTGAGCAAAGCCCTGCCATCTTTTACAGATAACTACTTCCCACAGACTTATTTTTTTTTTGAGACGGCGTCTTGCTCTGTTGCCCAGGCTGGAGTGCAGTGGCATGATCTCAGCTCAATGCAACCTGCACCTCCCGGGTACAAGCAATTCTCCTTCCTCAGCCTCCCGAGTAGCTAGGATTATAGGTGCACGCCACCATGCCTGGCTAATTTTTGTATTTTTTTTTTTTTAGCAGAGATGGGGTTTCACAATGTTGGCCAGGCTGGTCTCGAACTCCTGACCTTGTAATCCGCCTGCCTCGGCTTCCCAAAGTTCTGGGATTACAGACATGAGCCACCGCACCTGGCCAACTACTCCCCTTTTGAGAGACAGCTCTTGGCCTGTTACTGGGCTTTGGTGTAAACCGAATGTTTGATGATGGGTCATCAAGTCCCATGCAACCTGAGCTGCCTATCATGAACTGGGTGCTTTCTGACCCATCTAGACATAAAGTGAGTCATGCACAGCAGCATTCCATCATCAAATGGAAGTGGTATATACGTGACTGGGCTCAAGCAAGTCTTGAAGGGACAAGTAAGTTACATGAGGAAGTGGCTCAAATGCCCACAGTCTCCACTCCTGCCACCCTGCCTTCTCTACCACAGCCTGCACTGATGGCCTCATGGGTTGTTCCCTATGACCAGTTGACAGAGGAAGAGAAGACTGGGACCTGGTTTGCAGATTGTTCTGCATGATATGGAGGCACCACCCAAAAATGGACAGGTGCAGCACTATAGCCCCTTTTTAGGACATCCTCAAAGGACAGTTGTGAAGGGAAATCTTCCCAGTAAGCAAAACTTCAAGCAGTGTACCTGGTTGTACACTTTGCATGAAAGGAGAAATGGTCAAATGTGTAATTATATACTGATTTATGGGATATAGACAGTGGTTTGGTTGGATGGCCATTTGAGTCAGTGGGCTGGGTAAGACAGATCTATCCTTAATCTGGTGGGCACAATCTAATCAGCTGCCAGCGAATATAAAGCAGGCAGAAGAACTTGAAATGGAGAGACTAGCAATAGCCTCTCAGCCTACATATTTCTCCTGCTGGATGCTCCCTGCCCTTGAATATTGGACTCCAAGTTCTTCAGTTTTGGGACTCAGACTGGCTCTCCTTGCTCCTCAGTTTGCAGACAGCCTGTTGTGGGACCTTGCGATAGTGTAAGTTAATAACACTTAGTGTTTATTTGTTTGAGAAAATGTTTATTTCTTCTTCATTTTTAAAGGATACTTTTGCTGGGTATAGAATTCTGAGTTGACATTTTCTTTCAGCATTTGAAAGATATTACCTCATTTTCTTCTTTTTTGCATGGTTTCTGATGAAACATTTGTTGTAATTCTAATTCTTGTACCTCTACAGGTAATGTGTCTTTTCCTCTGGCTGGCTTCAAGATTTTTGTTTGTCTTTGGTTTGCAGCTATTTGAATGTGATACAGCCTAAGTTGCCAGGTTTTGGTATTTCTCCTGGTTGGTGTTTTTTGAGCATGTTGGATCCATGATTTAGTGTCTATCACTAATTTTGGAAAATTTTTGGCCATTATTTACTAAAATATTAATTCTTATTCTCTCTTCTCCTTCTGGAATTCTAATTATGCAAATGTTAGTTCTTTTGATATTGCTCCACATATTATGAATATTCTGTTGTGTTTTTCATTCATCCCTTTTTTTCTCTTTGCATTTTAGCTTGAATAATTTCTATTGACCTATCTTCAAGTTTATTGATTTTTTGCTTACCTGTATTGACTCTAATTGATGAGCTCATTGAAGACATATTTTCATCTCTATTACTATTTTTTTTTTTTTTTTTTGAGATGGAGTCTCACTCTGTCACCCAGGCTGGAGTGTAGTGGCGCAATCTTGGATCACTGCAACCTCTGCTCCCAGGGTTCTAGCAATTCTCCTACCTCAGCCTGCTGAGTAGCTGGAATTACAGGCACCTGCCACCATGCCAGGCTAATTTTTTTTTTTTTTTTTTTGTATTTGTAGTAGAGATAGAATTTTGACATGCTGGCCAGGCTGTTCTTGAACTCCTGACCTCAGGTGATCTACCCTCAGCCTTCCAAAGTGCTGGGATTACAGGCATGAGCCATCACGCCTGGCCTCTATTACTGTTTTTCCTTTGTTGTTGTTGTTGTTGTTTTTGAGATGGAGTCTCACTCTGTCGCCCAGGCTGGAGTGCAGTGGCACAATCTCAGCTCACTGCAACCTCCACCTCCCGGGTTCATGCCATTCTCCTGCCTCAGCCTCCCAAGTAGCTGGGACTACAGGCGCCCGCCACCACGCTTGGCTAATTTTTTTTTATTTTTAGTAGGGACTGGGTTTCACCGTGTTAGCTGGGATGGTCTCAATCTCCTGACCTTGTGATCCATCCACCTCGGCCTCCCAAAGTGCTGGGATTACAGGCGTGAGACACTGCGCCCGGCCTGTTCCTTCCCCTTTCTAAAACTATAGAATATATAGTTCAGTGGTTTATAATACATATAAACTATTTATTAGGCCAGGTGTGGTGGTTCACACCTATCATCCCAGCACTTTGGAAGGCCAAGGTGGGTGGATCACTTGAGGTCATGATTTTGAGACTGGCCTGGTCAAGATGGTGAAACCCTGTCTCTACTAAAAATACAAAAATTAGCCAGGTGTGGTGGTGCGTGCCTATAATCCCAGCTACTCGGGAGGCTGAGGCAGAAGAATCGCTTGAACCTGGGAGGCGGAGGTTGCAGTGAGCTGAGATTGCGCCACTGCACCCCAGCCTGGGTGACAGAGCGAGACTCTGTTTCAAAAAAAAAAAAAAAAAACAAAAACAAACAAACAAACAAGAAAACCCCAAAATTAGTTAGGCCTGGTGGTGTGTGCCTGTAATCCCAGTTTCTCAGGAGGCCGAGGCAGGAGAATTGCTTGAACCTGGGAGGCAGAGGTTGCAGTAAGCCAAGCCACCACACTGCAGCCTGGGAGACAGAGCATGACTCCATCTCAAAAAAAAACCCTCAAAAAACTATATAATATAGTATATATTTAAATATATATTTTAAACACATACCAAATATATAATTCATATGAATTTTACATATATAATATATAATATTATCCTTCAGCATCCTGGTAAACCTTGTTCTCTGCAGTTTGTTCCTTTCTTCCCCCAAAAACAAATATGGATCTTCCTTTCCTTGAAAAAAATAACAATTTGGGTCTTGTAGATCAGAGCTTTCTTTTTTTTTTTTTTTTTGAGACGGAGTCTTGCTCTGTTGCCCATGCTGGAGTGCAGTGGTGAGATCTCGGCTCACTGTGAGCTTCGCCTCCCAGGTTCATGCCATTCTCCTGCCTCAGCCTCTGAGTAGCTGGGACTACAGGCGCCTGCCACCATACCCGGCTAATTTTTTGTATTTTTAGTAGAGACGGGGTTTCACCGTGTTAGCCAGGATGGTCTCGATCTCCTGACCTCGTGATCCGCCCGCCTTGGCCTCCCAAAGTGCTGGGAATACAGGCTTGAGCCACCGCATCCTGCCAGATCAGAGCATTCTAACTAACGTACCAAAGTATAATGATGTGCTCAGGTTCACTGACATGCCATTGTATGGGTTACAGATATGCAGATACACCGACCCTCTTAGCTATCATTGCCATCATGGGCAGCTGGAGGCAGCTGAAGCCCCAATCATCTTAGTTCTCCCCAGACCTTGAACAGGCATTTTCATTTACCACAGTATCCCACACAAAAGCAGTATTGTCAATTTTCAATTTGTACTATAACTAAAAATACCAAAATTTTACAAAGACGAATTAAAAATATTTTGGGTATTAATTTAATTTTCCAAAAGTTGTGTTTCTTTTCTTTTCTTTTCTTTTTTTTGAGATCGAGTCTCGCTCTGTCGCCCAGGCTGGAATGCAGTGGCGCGATCTCTGCTCACTGCAAGCTCCACCTCCCAGGTTCACGCCATTCTCCTGCCTCAGCCTCCCAAGTAGCTGGGACTACAGGCGACTGCCACCATGGCCGGCTAATTTTTTGTATTTTTAGTAGAAACGGGGTTTCACAGTGTTAGCCAAGATGGTCTCGATCTCCTGACCTCATGATCCGACCGCCTTGGCCTCCCAAAGTGCTGGGATTACAGGTGTGAGCCACCGCGCCCGTCCCAAAAGTTGTGTTTTCAAAACACATTGGATGAGAGCTGTGACATGCAAATTATGCAGAACACTTTCATGCCATTTTGACACAGATCTTTTATTGAGGCAATTTAGTGCTGTGAATATTTGGACTCTGCAATTTTACTCCAAGTATTTTATACTCTAATCAATTATTTCATATTCTTCAGCTCAATACACAGCAGTTAAGCAGGAATGCTGCTTAATAGTTGTAAAAGAAAAGAATTATAAAGACTAAGAAATTCCTCCAACAAAGGGGATGTCTGTTACATACATTATTTAATATAATATTGTCATTTTTCCAGTGATCATAGAAGCTGTATTATTCTTGATAGTAGAACATTTAATATTTTATTCTTTTTCTCCTATTTATTTCTATTTATCCTTTTATTCGCTGAAATTATTTATTAAAATTATTCATTTTATTTTATCAAACTAACACATATACATAGTTTAAAAAGCCTCATAGTGCTAAAAGTTTTATAATAAAAATAGCAGCCTGCTGTTCTTCCTATCCGTGACATACTTTTTTTATCCAAAAGTAATTGCTTATCATTTTTAAGCTCTATTTTCTGTTATTTGGCTACTTTTTAAAAATTTGTATTTTAAGTTCAGAGGTACATGTGCAGGATGTGCAGGTTTGTTACATAGGTAAATGTGTGTCATGGGGGTTTATTCCACAGTTATTTCATCACCCTGGTATTAAGCCTAGTACCCATTAGTTATTTTTCCTAGTCCTCTCCCTCCTCCCACTCTTTACCCTCTGATAGGCCCCAGTGTGTGTTGTTGTTCCCCTCCATGTATCCATGTGTTCTCGTCATTCAGCTCACACTTATAAGTGAGAACATGCGGTATTTGGTTTTCTCTTCCTGCATTAGTTTGCTAAGGATAATGGCCTCCAGCTCCATCCATGTCCCTGTAAAGGAAATGATCTCCTTCTTTCTTATGGCTGCATAGTATTCCATGGTGTATATGTACCATATTTTCTTTATTCAGTCTATCATTGATGGACATTTGGGTGGGTTCCATGACTTGCTATAGTGAATCGTGCTGCAATTAACATATACATGCATGTGTCTTTATAATAGAATGATGTCTATTCCTTTGGGTGTATACCCAGTAATGGAATTGCTGCATCAAATAGTATTTCTGCCTTTAGGTCTTGGAGGAATTGCCACACTGTCTTCCACAATGGTTGGTTGAACTAATTTACACTCCTATCAATAGTGTATAAGCATTCTGTTTTCTCTACAACCTCACCAGCATCTATTCTTTTTTTTTTTTTGACTTTTTAATAATAGCCATTCTGACTGGTGTGAAATGGTATCTCATTGTGGTTTTGATTTGCATTTCTCTAATGATCAGTGATGTTGAGATTTTTTGCTTGTTGGCTGCATGTATGTCTTCTTTTGAGAAGTGTCTGTTCATGCCCTTTGCCCACTTTTTAATGGAGTTGTTTTTCTCTTGTAAATTTGTTTGAGTTCTGCATGGATGCTGCACATTATACTTTGTCAGATGCATAGTTCACAAAATTTTCCTCTCATTCTGTAGGTTGTTTGTTTACTCTGTTGATAGTTTCTTTTGCTGTGCAGAGGCTCTTTAGTTTAATTAGATTCCACTTGTCAATTATTGCTTTTGTTTTGGTGTCTTTGTCATGAAATCTTTGCTCATGCCTTTGTCCTGAATGGTATTTCCTAGGTTGTCTACCAGGGTTTTTATAGTTTTAGGTTCTACACTTAAGTCTTTAATCCATCTTGGTTAATTTTTGTATATGATGTAAGGAAGGGGCCCAGTTTCAATTTTCTGCATATGGTTACTGGTATTTCTAAGTGACATGCATATATCGCTATCTCTGTATTCACCCATTTACTTATTATAGTAGCTTACTGATATGGTAGAATAGGATTCCTCTCACTTATGCCCTTTTCCTTCTCCCCATTCCTCCAAACTATCCTTCTCTTTATTCTCCAAATAGATCTCTCTCATAAATCATTATGAAGTCAACATTCAGTATTTACATTATTAAAACCAGGTAAACATTATTTGCTCTTCAGCCAAATACTGTTCATGCTATTAGGGCCAGGAAAATATTATTTGCTGCTAAATCAAATAGTGCCCTATGATTATATTTTCTTTCTTCTGTAACTTTAATTTTCCTACAGGTAATTGGTTTATTTTTCATTAGTTTGTTGTTCTTTGCAAGAGAATTTCCTTCTTAAATCCTTAAACATCCTCTAAAGATGGCTTTTCACATGGCCCAATATATCAGATAACCTAGTATTTCCATTATTTCCCTCTGGAGATGCCTCTCGAGCACCTTGTGCTCCTCTCTGGTCAGGATTTGTTCTTTTCTTTTGTATTTATTCTTAGAATTTTCTTCATCTCTCAACTATATTGGGATCTCTTTTCTGAAACTCATTTTATTCTTTTTGGTTTATGTTGTCACTTTTTGTAGATGGTATCCTTGATTAAGATTTCCGCAAAATTGTATATGAGAGGTAAATTTTTAAGGTTTAGCAGATCTGAAAATGTCTGTATTCTAGCTTTATGTTTGTATATATATTTAGAGACAGAGTCTTGCTCTGTTGCCCAGGCTGGAGTGGAGTGGTGCAATCTTAGTTCACTGTAGCCTCAAACTCCTAGGCTGAAGCAATCCCCCTGCTTCGGCTCCCAAAGTACTGGGATTACAAGCATGAGCCATTGTGCCTGGACCCTCTAACTTCATGTTTAATTGGTAGTTTAGTTAGTTACATAATTAAATGTTGAGCAGCATTTTTATTGAGTTTTGAAGGTAATGCTTCAAAATTTCTTCTAGCTTCCAGTATTATAATTGAGAAATCCAGTATCATTTTTGTTTTGGATCCTGTGTATATGTGGCCTGTTATCCCCTTACTTCCACTTCACCATAAGCTTTTAGGATCTTCCTCTATTCTCAAGATCTTGAAATTTCAAGGTGATGTGCCTAGATGCACATCTCATAGTTTGTACTATTAGTGGACCCTTTGAATTTTGAGACTTCCTTCCCTCTGTTAGTACGATGGTTAATGTAAGTGTCAAGTGTCAACTTGATTGGATTGAAAGCTGCGAAGTATTGTTTCTGGGTGTGTCTTTGAGGGTGTTGCCCAAAGCAGATTAACATTTGAGTCAGTGGACTGGGAGAGGAAGACCCATCCTCAGTGTGGGTGGGCACCATCCAAGCAGCTGCCAGCATGGCTAGAAAAAGTTGGCAGAAGCAGTTGGAAGAAGCTGGCTTGCTGAGTCTTCAGCTTTTATCTTTCTTCTGTGCTGGATGCTTCCTCACCTTGAACATCGTCTTCAGCTTTTGGACTCTTGGACTTAGACCAGTGGTTTGCCAGGGGCTTCTGGGCCTCTAGCCATGGACTGAAGCCTGCACTGTTGGCTTCCCTACTTTAGAAACTTTGGGACTCAGACTGAGCCACTACTGGCTTCCTTGCTCCTCATCTTGCAGACAGTCTATCATGGGATTTCACCCTGTGATCATGTGAATTCTCTTTAATAAAGTCCCTTTCATATGTACATATATGTTGGTTCTGTCTCTCTGGAGAACCCTAACACAGTTAGATATTTTCTCTTTCTTTTCAACTATTAGTTAGACCTTGTAGACTGATTCTCTCCTTTTAAAAAGTAATTTCTGGCCAGGCATGGTGGCTCACACCTGTAATCTCAGCACTTTGGGAGGCCGAGGCTGGTGGATCACCTGAGCTCAGGAGTTCGAGACCAGCCTGACCAACATGGAGAAACCTTGTCTCTACCAAAAATACAAAATTAGCTGGGTGTGGTGGCACATACCTGTAATCCCAGTTACTCGTGAGGTTGAGGCAGGAGAACTGCTCGAACTGGAATGGCAGAGGCTGTAGTAAGCCGAGATCACACCATTGCACTCCAGCCTGGGCAACAAGAGCAAAACTCCGTCTCAAAAAAAAAATAAATAAATAAATAAATAAATAAATAATAGGCTGGGTGCGGTGGCTCACGCCTGTAATTCCAGCACTTTGGGAGGCCACGGCGGGTGGATCACAAGGTCAAGAGATCGAGACAATCCTGGCCAACATGGTGAAACCCCGTCTCTACTAAAAATACAAAAATTAGCTGGGCGTGGTGGCACGCACCTGTAGTCCCAGCTACTCAGAAGGCTGAGGCAAGAGAATTGCTTGAAACAGGGAGGCGGAGGTTGTAGTGAGCCAAGATTGCGCCACTGCACTCCAACCTGGCGACAGAGCGAGACTCTATCTCAAAAAAAAAGTTTCCTTTTTTCTTTTTACTCTTTGTCTTTTTAAATTGTTCTATTTTATTGAGAATATTTATAATATCCCAGATCTTGTTCTTGTTCTCTGTGTGTGTGTTTTTTTTTTAACTGTGGTAAAGCATACATCAAATTTATAATTTTAACCATTTTTATTTATTTTTTATATTTTTCTGGGAGACAGAGTCTTGCTATGTCGCCCAGGCTGGAGTGCAGTGACGTGATGTTGGCTCACTGCAACCTTCACTTCCCAGGTTCAAGTGATTCTCCTGCCTCAGCCTCTCAAGTAGCTGGGACTACAGGCATGCACCACCATGCCTGGCTAATTTTTGTATTTTTTTAGTACAGACGAGGTTTCACCATGTTAGCCAGGCTGGTCTTGAACTCCTGACCTTAGGCAATCCACTCACCTTGGCTTCCCAAAGTGCTGGGATTACAGGCATGAGCCACTGCACCTGGCCAATTTTAAGCATTTTTAAACGTACACTTTGGTGGCATTAAGTATATCTACCATTTTGTGCAATCACCATTACTATCCATTTCCAAAATATTTTCGTCATCCCAAACAGAAACTCTGTACCCATTAAACTATTCTCCATTCCCCACTTCTCCCAGGCCCTGGTAACCTCTATTCTATTTTCCAGTCCAATGAATTTGCTTAGTCCAGGTGCCTTATCAGAGTGGAGTAATTCACCATTTGTCCTTTTTTGTCTGGCCTATTTCACTTAGCATAATGTTTTCAAGGGTCATTCATGTTGTATCATGTAGAAGAATTTCATTCCTTTTTATGGATGGGTAATATTCCATTATATGTACATACCACATTCTATTTATTCATTCATCTGTTGATGGACACTTGGGTTGTTTCCACCTTTTGGCTATTGTGAATAATGTGCTACAAACACTATGTACAAAGTAACTCTTTAAACCTCTGCATTCATTTTTTAAATACACACACACACACACACACACACACACACACACACACACACAGCCCTAGGAGTGGAATTACTGAATCATATGGTAATTCTGTGTTTAACTTTTTGTTAATTGCCAAGCTGCTGTCCATTTTTTGTTTTTCACTTCCTTGTCAATACTTATTTTACCTTTTTCTTTTTTTAATAATAGCTCTCTTATTAGGTGTGAAGTGGTATGTTATTGTGGTTTCCATTTACATTTTCCTAATGAGTAATTATGTTGAGCATCTTTTCATGTGCTTATTGGCCATTTGCATATTTTCTTTGGCAATGTGTCTAGTCAAGCCCTTTTCCCATTTTTGAATTGGTGTTTATTATTTTTCAGTTATAGGAATTATTTATATATTCTGTATATTCATTCAGATTTGCAAGTATTTTGTCCTATCTTGTGGATTGTCTTTTTCCTATCTTGAGAGTGCCCTTTAATGCCTCCAAGTTTTTAATTTTGATGAAGTCCAATTTATCTGTTTTATCTTCGGTTTCCTGTGTTTCTGATATCATATCTAAGAAATCACTGTCAAATCCAACATTCTGAAGATTTTGCCTCAGTTTCCCGAGTAGCTGGGACTACAGGAATGCGTAATCATGCCCGGCTAGTTTTTGTATCTTTAGTAGGGATGGGGTTTTGCCCTGTTGGCCAGGCTTGTCTCCAATTCCTGATCTCAGGTGATTTGCCCACCTTGGCCTTGCAAAGTTCTGGGATTACAGGCGTGAGCCACTGTGCCCAGCCACTTTTAGTTAATTCTTGTATATTGGGTGAGGTACGGGTCCAACTTCATTCTACTGCATATGAATATTTAGTCTGACTATCCAGTTTTTCCAATACCATTTGTTGAAAAGATTGTCCTTTCCTCACTGAATCATGTTTGGAATCTTGCCAAAATTCAATTGACCATATATGCAAAGGTTTATTTGTGGGTTCTCTATTCTGTTCCATCAGTCTATCATTATGCCAGTACTAAACTGTTTTGATTACTGTAACTTTTTAATTTTGAAATCAGGGAGTATGAGTCCTCCAACTTTCTTCTTATTTTTCAAGATTGTTTTGACCATTTAGGGTAACTTGAGATTCCATATAAACTTTAGGATCAGTTTTCCTATTTCTGCAGATAATGCCATTGGGTTTTAATAGGGATTGCTTTAATCTGTAGATCACTTTGGGTAGTGTCGTCACCTTTACAATATGTATTTTTTTTTAATAGAGACAGGGTCTTGCTATGTTGGCCAGATTGGTCTTGAAATCTTGGCCTCAAGCAATCCCCCCACCTTGGCCTCCCAAAGTGCTAGGATTATAGGCATAAGCCACCATGCTTGGACAATCTTTACACTATTAAGTTTTCTAAGCCATGAACATGAAGTGACTTTTTTTTTATTCATTATTTTATTTATTCAATAAATAATTTATTTTATTTATTCTTATTTAATTTCAGCAATGTTTTGCAGTTTTCATTGTACAAGTTTTCTGTCTCCTTGGTTAAACCTGTAAGTACTGTATTCTTTTCGATGCCATTGTCAATAGCTTCTATTTTAAGCAGAATTTTGATCTTTTTCCCCATGGTTACAATATGAAAGAAATATATTTTCTTCAAATGTATCCACTTTATTATATCCTGTCTATTCATATTTGACCAACATATTACCTATTACTACACCTATATTACTATTTAAAATGTTGACAAGAACTATAATGAGGGCCAGGTGCAGTGGCTCACGCCTGTAGTCCCACCACTTTGGGAGGATGAGGCGGGTGGATCACCTGAGGTCTGGAGTTTGAGACCAGCCTGACCAACATGGAGAAACCCCATATCTACTAAAAATACAAAATTAGCTGGGCTTGGTGGCTCATGCCTGTAATGTAATCCCAGCTACTTGGGAGGCTGAGACAAGAGAATTGCTTGAACCCGGGAGGCGGAGATGCAATAAGCCGAGATCGCACCATTGCACTCCAGCTGGGGTGACAGAGACTCTGTCTCAAAAAAAAAAAAAAAAAAAAAAAGAACTGTAATGAATGTAGAGTCCTATGCCCACCAATAAGGACTTCCATTCATACTGACTGGCAGCAAAATATGGAAGGTGACTGAATTTATAATTGCAGATATTTAGGTATTCCACACATGTTGATGAGCCAGCCTTGTTTGCAAGATATAAAAAGAAACATGTCATAAAATATTGTATATTTATTCCATTAAGCATTTTTGCTTCATTTCTGTAATATCAGAAAATGTTGCTAAAAATCAAGATTTTTACACAATTTTAGTTCTAGTGAAATTATAGCAAAATTAGGCAACTTTTCTATAGATAATTATAGTTCTTAGGTAGTTTATTTTTCCCACAACTTTCCATTTTGATTAACTTCATTGTGTTGTAATACTTAGAGTTGTCGAAAACACTGTTAAGGTATATTTAGTTTTAAAAAAATGAATGAGGATATTTACATACTGTGTTCACACTGTAATGTGGTCCATATTTTAAGTTATTCTCTCTGAAAATACTATAAAATACCTCACTTTCATTAATCACTCTCATACTGAGATTTCCACAATTTCTAAAAACAATACTTAGATTCATGTAGTATTTCTTACATTCTTTCAAAATTTTCATTTTGTTTTGCCATAAAACAACATAATATGTGGCACTGTCCTAATAATTGCCTGTGTATTTTATTGTGTGCAGATGATGTTTTGCAATAAATAATTGACTCTTCATTTAATAAACAATACAAGATTGCAGGGTTCTATGGTTTGAATATGTGTCCCAAAGTTCATGTGTTGGAAACTTAATTTCCAATCCAACAATGTTGAGACGTGGAAACTTTAAGATGTAATTAGGTCATGAGAGTTCTGCTCTCATGAAGTGTGATGCTATTATATCAGGAGTGGGTTGGTTATTGAAGGAATGAGTTCCTGATAAAAGGATAAGTTTGATCTCTCTCTCTCTCTCGCTCTCTCAATGTCTACATATGCTCTCTTGCCCTCTGCCGTCCAGCATTGGATGATGTAGCCAGAATGCCCTCAATAGATGAGGACCCCTTTATCTTAGACATCCCAGCCTTCAAAACTGTGAGAAATAAATCTCTGTTCTTTATAAATTCCTTAGTCTCAGGCATCCTGTTATTGCATCCCAAAATGGACTAAAAGAGAAAATTCGTACTAGAAGTAGGATTGTTGTTATAAAATGACTTTTAAACTGAGTAATGGGTAGAGGCTGAAAGAATCTGGAGAAGCAAGTCAGAAAGAGCTTAGATTTCCATGAATGGAGTTTTAAAGGCAATTCTAGTGAGGGCTCAGAAGAAGCTGAGCTTTTGGGAGATCCTAAATCTTAGGGATTATTTAGGTGGCTGTGATCAGAATACTGGTAAAAATATGGATGGTAAATGCCATTCTGATAATATCTTAGATGGAACTGAGGAAGAAGGTACTGGAACCTGGAGTAAACGCCACCCTTTTTATATTCGTCTGTTCTCATGCTGCTAAAAGAACTGTCTGAGAATGGGTAATTTATAAAGGAAAGAGGTTTAATTGACTCACTGTTCCACATGGCTGGGGAAGCCTCAGGAAACTTACAATCATGGTGGAAGGGGAAGCAAACATGTCCTACTTCACATGATGGCAGCAAGAAGTATGAGCAAAGGGAGGGGGAAGTTTTTTTTTTTTTTTTTTTTTTTTTAAATAAAACCATCAGATCTCATGAGAACTCACTATCACAAGAACAGCATGAGGGTAACCTCCCCCATGATTCAATTACTTCCCACCAGGTCCCTCCAACAACATGTGGGGATTATGGAAACCACAATTCAATATGAGATTTAGGTGGGGACACAGTAAAACCATATCATTCTTCCCCTGGCCCCTCCCAAATCTCATCCTCACATTTCAAAACACAATCATACCCTTCCAACAGTCCCCCAAATTCTTAACTCATTCCATCATTAACTCAAAAGTCCCAGTCCAAAGTCTCATCTGAGACAAGGCAAATCCCTTCCACCTACGAATCCTTAAATTTACTTCCTAGATACAATGGGGGTACAGTCACTGGGTAAATATACCTGTTCCAAAGGGAAGAAATTGGCCAAAACAAAGGGGCTACAGGTCCCATGCAAGTCCAAAATCCAATAGGGCAGTCATTAAACCTTAAAGTTCTAAAATGATCTCCTTTGACTCCATATCTCACATCCAGATCATGCTGATACAAGAAGTGGGCTCCCAAATGACCTTAGGAAGCTCTGTCCCTGTGGTTTTGCAGGGTATAGCCCCCCTCCCAGCTGCTTTCATAACTGGCATTGAGTTTCTGTGGCATTTCTAGGCACACAGTGAAAGCTGTCAGTAGATCTACTATTCTGGGGTCTGGAGGATGGTGACCCTCTTCTCACAGCTCCACTAGGCAGTTCCCCAGTGGGGACTCTGTGTGGCAGCTCCAACCCCACATTTCCCTTCTGCATTGCCCTAGCAGAGGGTCTCCATGAGGGCTCCACCCCTGCCACAGACTTCTGCCTGGACATCCAGGCATTTCCACACATCCTCTGAAATGTAGGCGGAAGTGCCTAAACCTTAAAGCTTTTTTTTTGAGATGATCTTGGTTCACTGCAACCTCCACCTCCTGGTTCAAGTGATTATCTTGCCTCAGCCCCACAAGTAGCTATGATTACAGGCACTGCCACCATGCCTGGGTAAATTTTGTATTTTTAGGAGAGACAGGGTTTCATCATGTTGGCCAGGCTGGTCTCAAACTCCTCACCTCACGTGATCCACCTACCCAAACCTCAATTCTTGACTTCTGTGCACCCGCAAGCCCAACACCACATGTAAGCCACCAAGGCTTGGGGTGTGCAACCCTCTGAAGCAATGGCCTGAGCTGTACTTTGGCCCCTTTTAGCCACAGCTGGAGCTGAAGCAGCTGGGGCTCATGAAACCATGTCCTGAAGCTACATAGAGCAGTGTGGTCCTGGCCTGGCCCATGAAACGACTTTTCCCTCCTATGCCTCCAGGCCTGTGATGGGATGGGCTGCCTCAAAAGTCTCTGACATGCCCTGGAGACATTTTCCCCATTGTCATAGTGATTAACATTCAGCTTCTCATTACTTATGCAAATTTCTGCAGCTGGCTTGAATTTCTCCCCAGAAAATGAGGTTTCCTTTCCTTTCTCATCTTTAGGCTACAAATATTACAAACTTTTATGTTCTGCTTACTCTTTTTATTTGTTTTTTTGAGATGGACTTTTGCTCTTATTGCCCAGGCTGGAGTGCAATGGAGCAATCTTGGTTCACTGCAACCTCTGCCTCCTAGGTTCAAGCAATTCTCCTGCCTCAGCCTCCCGAGTGGCTAGGATTACAAGTGTACGCCAACATGCCCAGCAAATTTTTGTATTTTTAATAGAGGTTCAAAATGGGGTTTCACCATGTTGGCCAGGCTGGTCTCAATCCTGACCTCAGGTGATCCACCTGCCTTGGCCTCCCAAAGTGCTGGGATTACAGGTATGAACCACTGTGCCCAGCCACTTCTGCTTCCTCTTGAATACTTTGCCACTTAGAAATTTCTTCCACCAGATACCCTAAATCATCTCTCTCAAGCTCATAGTTCCCCAGATCTCTAGGGCAGGGGCAAAATGCCACCAGTCCTTTTGCTAAAGTATATCAAGAATCACCTTTATTCCAATTCCCAACAAGTTACTTGTCTCCATCTGAGATCACCTCAGCCTGGACTTCATTGTCCATATCACTATCGTCAAAGCCATTAAACAAGTCTCTAGGAAGTTCCAAACTTTCCCACATTTTTCTGTCTTTCTCTGAGCCCTCTAAACTGTTCCAACTTCTGCCTGTTACCCAGTTCCAAAGTTACTTCCACATTTTCAGGTATCTTCACAGCAGCATCCCACTCTCTGCAGTACCAATTTACTCTATTAGTCCGTTCTTGCCCTGCTGTAAAGAATTGCTCGAGACTGGGTAATTTATAAAAGAAAGAGGTTTAATTGACTCACAGTTCCACATGCCTGGGGACGCCACAGGAAACATTACTTTTAATGGCAAAAACCCCAATTACTTTCGAACCAGCATAATACAATCACAGTGGAACAGTAAGCAAACACCATCGAGAGATTGAGACCATCCTGGCCAAATGGTGAAACATCATCTCTACTAAAAATACAAAAATAAGCTGGGCAGGGTGGCACGCGCCTGTAGTCCCAGCCACTTGGGAGGCTGAGGCAGGAGAATGACTTGAACCTGGGAGGTGGGGATTGCAGTGAGCCAAGATCGCGCCACTGCACTCCAGTCTGGCAACAGAGTGAGACTCCATGTCAAAAAAAAAAAAGTGGAAAATATGTGCTACATCCCTGGAGGCCCAGCCCCATGCCCTCAAGTGTGCCCAGGATATGGGGCATGGAGGCAAGGATTATTCTCCAGCTTTAAGACTTAATGTTGTTTTTCCCTGTTAGATTTTGGACTTACCTGGGAGCTGTTACCCCTTTCTTTATGGCTATTTCTCCCTTTTTGAAGGGGAATGTCTATCTTACACCTGTCCCACCACTGTATTTTAGAAGCATGTTACTTGTTAATTTCACAGGCTCACAGCTGGAAAAGAATTTGCCACAGAATGAATTGTGCCTTGAGTCTCACTCATAGATGAGTCAGATGAGACTCTGGACTTTTTTTTCTAAAGCAAGCTCTCACAAGTCTTCCTTCCTTCCTTCTTCCTTCTTTCTTTTCTTTCCTTCCTTCTTCCTTTCCTTTCCTCTTTCTTTCCTTCTTTCTTTCCTTCCTTCTCTCCTCCCTTCCTTCCTCCTTTCTCTTTCTCTCTCTCTCTCTTTCCTTTTCTTTCTTTTTTTCCTTTTCTTTCTTTCCTTTCCCTCCCTCCCTCCCTCTCCCTCCCTCCCCCTCTCTCTCTCTGTCTCTGTTTCTTTCTTTCCTTCTTTCCTTCTTTTTATTTGAGACAGACTTTCGCTCTTGTTGCCCAGGCTAGAGTGCAATGGTGCAATCTCGGCTCATTGTAACTTCTGCCTCCTGGGTTCAAGTGATTCTCCTGCCTCAGCCTCCAGAGTAGCTGGGATTACACGCATGCACCAACACACCCGGATAATTTTTTATTTTAGCACAGATGGGGTTTCTCCATGTTGGGCAGGCTGGTCTTGAACTCCCAACCTCAGGTGATCCTCCCACCTCAGCCTCCCAAAATGCTGGGATTACAGGGGTGAGCCACCGTGCCCAGTCTTCGCAAGTTTCATAAAAGAAAAATTTTGCATCATTTACTTTTCACCAATCTGTCTGGCATGCTTCTAATGATATCAGAATCACCTGGATCAATGTGCACCTGGATCAGTGTGCACATCCTCTGCAGTATTTTCTGCACACTATGTCCAATTCAATATTATTGCCACTGTAGTAATGGACACCAGTTTTGGCCAACATGGCACAGTACCCTATTTTGGATTTCCTCAAAGTGGGGCAGTTGTTGGCGAGCATGACCAGTTTCACTTTGCCTTGTCTGATCACCTTCAGAGTCTGCTTGTACCCCAGCACATACTTTCCACCTTTTTTTTTTTTGACATGGAGTCTCACTCCGTTGCCAGGCTGGAGTACAGTGGCGTGATCTCGGCTCACTGCAATCCCCACCTCCGGGTTCAAGCCATTCTCCTGCCTCAGCCTCCCAAGTGGCTGGGACTACGGGCATGTGTCACTCTGCCCAGCTTATTTTTGTATTTTTAGTAGAGCTGGGGCTTCACTATGTTGGCCAGGATGGTCTCGATCTCTTGACCTCGTGATCTGCCTGCCTCGGCCTCCCAAAGTGCTGGGATTACAGGCATGAGCCATGGTGCCCAGTCTACTTTCCACTTTTCATAATGAGTTGGAGCCTAGAGTTGATTGACACCAATGACTTTTTCATCTTTTTTAGAAGCCACTATCTTTCTGTCTTAGGTGTGGGATGACTCCCAACCAAGAGCAGCTTCAGGGCTAGGTGTGGTGTCTCACACCTAAAAAAAAAAAAAAAAAATTAGCTGGGCATGGTGGTGCATACCTGTAATAACAGCTACTCAAGAGGCTGAGGCATAAGAATCACTTGAACCCTTGGGGCAGAGGTTGCAGTGAGTTGAGATTGTGCCACTGTACTCCAGCCTGGGTGACAGAGCAAGACTCTGTCTCAAAAAAACAAAAACAACATAAAAACAAAAACTGTACAGAATAAAAGTGAGTAGACTTCTCTCAAGCATTAACTACCTAAAATCTGTGAAAAGGATATCATATAATTTTTATTTAATGGAAAATTAATCACTAATCAAACCAAGAAATTGAGAAATGGTAACTCCCTCAAATCTTCAACAAAACCAGTCAGTTGAAATCCCTGTGCCTTAAGTCCATTTTGTGATGCTATAACAGGATACCTGGGGGGCAATAATTTATAAACAACAGGTTTATTTCTTACAGATCTGGAGGCCGGGAAGTCTAAGGTTGAGGGGCCCCCATTTGGTAAGGGCCTTCTTGCTGCATCATTCCACAGTGGAAGGTGGAAGGGCAAGAAATCATATGCACATATGCATATTGAGAGAGAGAGGGAGAGGTCCAACTTTTTTTTTTTTTTTTTGAGACAGAGTCTTACTTTGTTGCCTACTATTAAAAGAGCCAATCTACTCCCAAGATAACAGCATTAATTCATTTATAAGGGCAGAGCCTTCATGACCTAATCAGCTCTTGAAGGTCTCACCTGTCAACATTGTTGCATTGGGGATTAAATTTCCAACAATGAATATGAAATTTGGGGCACATATTCAAACTATAACATTCTGTCCCTGGCCCCCCAAATTTATGTCCTCATATGCAAAATACATTCATTCCATCCCAATAGCGTCAAAGTCTTAACTTATTCCAACACTAACTCAAAAGTCCAGAGTCTCAGGCACGGTGGCTCATTCCTATAATCCCAGCACTTTGGGAGGCTGAGGTAGGAGGATCACTTGAGCTCAGGAGTTCAAGACCAGCCTGGGCAACATGGCAAAATCCCATCTCTTAAAAAAAAAAGGGTCAGGTGTGGTGGCTTATGCCTGTAATCCCAGTACTTTGGGAGGCCGAGGCGGGCGGATCACGAGGTCAGGAGATCGAGACCATCCCGGCTAACACAGGGAAACCCTGTCTCTACTAAAAATGCAAAAAATTAGCCGGGTGTGGCGGTGAGCGCCTGTAGTCTCAACTAGTCAGTAGGCTGAGGCGGGAGAATGGTGTGAACCTAGGAGGTGGAGCTTGCAGTGAGCGAAGATGGCGCCACTGCACTCCAATCTGGGTGACAGAGGAAGGCTCTGTCTCAAAAAAAAAAAAAAAAAAAAAAAAAGGTCCAGAGTCTCACCTGGCATCCTGGCTCTGCCCTGAAAAGCTTTGCATTATGGGAACTCCTTTCCTTCTCACTCCCTGGCCATCTTAGGCAGCTGCTCATTTAAAAATTTCTTTTGTGGGGACCAGGACAGAGGTCCCTCTTACCTAGCTAAAATTGCAATACCAGTTCTATACTTTTCAGTGAGTACTAGTTCAATATCTTCTAATACGAACCATTTCACCTATTTAGGTAGCCTATCTATGTTGGAAGATGGTTATGATGCCCTTTCCCTTCTCTAATTACTTCCTGTATTAGTTTCTTATCGCTGGGTAGCACATTACTACAAACTTAGTAACAAAACAACACACATTTATAATCTCACAGCTTTTGTGGGTCAGGAGTTTGGACCATAGGTGTATCTTCTGCTCAGGGTCTCAGAGGCTGCAATGAAGGTGTCACCTGGGCTGTATTTTCATCTGGGGGCTTGGCTGGAGAAAGATCTACGTTCATTCAGTTTGTTGGCAGCTTTTATTTCCTCAGGACCATATGACTGGGGGACCGGCCTTTTTTTTTTTTTTGCTCGTGGTTGTCTGGAGCCTGCTCTCAGGTCCTAGAGGTCACCCAAAGAACCTACAGGCCACTTGTGGTAACCTTCCATATGGGCTTCTTCCACATGGCTGCTTTCTTCATCAAGCAAGCAAGGAAGAGTTCTCTCCTCAGGGAGGATCCAGCTTCTTTTCAAAGGGCTTTTACCAGATTAAGTCAGGTCCACCCAAGATAATATCTCTTTTGGTTAACCCCAAATCAATTCATTTGGTTCTTTATTACATCTGCAAAATTCTTGGCTAGAAGCAAGTTACAGCTTCCTATTCTCAAGAGTTGTTTCTTAAGATTTTCCAAATTTGCCTATGTAACACCTCATTCAACTCTGCAAGTTGGAGGACAATAATAAAATTGATCAGGTTGTTGTTGATTCATCTCCTCTCTTAACGGGAGTGTCGGGAGTGCTGATAGAAACTGTTCAAGCTGAGCTATGTATTAGTACTACTCTTATAAGTACTAATTACTATTACTATTACTCTTAGATAATATTTATTGGGCCATCACTATATATCCAGTACTACTCCAAGTATTTTACCAGAATTTAGTCTTTATGATAACCTTAAGAGATCAGGGATATATATAATTTTTTTTTTTTTTTGAGACAAAGTCTCTCACTTTGTTGCCTGGGCTGGAGTGCAGTGGCACGATTTTGGCTCACTGCAACCTCTACCTCCCAAGTTCAAGCGATTCTCCTGCCTCAGCCTCCCGAGGAGCTGGGATTATAGGCACCTGCCAGTACGCCCAGCTATTTTTTTGTATTTTTTGTAGAGATGGGGTTTCACCATGTTGGCCAGTCTGGTCTCAAACTCCTGACCGCAAGATTTGCCCGCCTCAGCCTCCCAAAGTACTGGGATTACAGGCATGAGCCACCGTGCCTGGCCATAAATTTTTTATTTTTATTTTAGAGACAATCTCACTCTATTACCCTTGGAGTGCAGTGGTCCAATCTCCACTCACTGCAACCTCCACCTCCCAAGCTCAAGCGATCCTCCCACCTCAGCCTCTCATGTTGCTGAGACCAGAGGTATGCACCACCACACTGGGCTAATTTTCATATTAATTAATTAATTTATTTTTGATACCGAGTCTCACTCTGCTGCTCAGACTTGAGTGCAGTGGCGCCATCTTGGCTCACTGAAACCTCTGCCTCCTAGGTTCAAGTGATTCTCCTGCCTCAGCCTCCCGAGTAGCTGGGATTACAGGGGTGTGCCACCACACCTGGCTAACTTCTGTATTTTTAGTAGAGACGGTGTTTCACCATGTTGGCCAGGCCGGTTGTGAACGCCTGACTTCAAGTGATACACCCACCTTGGCCTCCCAAAGTTCTGGGATCACAGGCGTGAGCCACTGTGCCCGGCCTAATTTTTGTAGAAACTTGTTTCACCATGTTGCCCAGGCTGGTCTGGAACTCCTAGGCTCAAGTGATCCACCTACCTTGGCCTCCCAAAGTGCTGGGATTATAGGCATGAGCTGTGCTCACCCAGGAGGGCTATTTTTATCATCCCCATTTTATAGACTGGGAAACATTTGCATAGAGAATTTCAGGACACTAAACAAGTAAGAGGTAGAGTGAAGGTTTCAATTCAGGCAGTAAGCCTTCAGAACCTGAGAGCACTAGATTAAGCCTCCCGTTGTATTATTTTATACTTAGAAACTTTAGTTTTCCATTTCAATGGCTTCTTGTTGGAGTTTATGCTGTTTTTCTTTTCTTTTCTTTTTTTTTGATATGGAGTCTTGCCCTTGTTGCCCAGGCCGGAGTGCAATGGTGTGATCACAGCTTACTGCAACCTCTGCCTCCTGGTTCAAGCAATTCTCCTGCTTCAGCCTCCCAAGTAACTGGGATTACAGGACCAACACATTTTGTATTTTTGTATTTTTAGTAAAGACGAGGTTTCAACATGTTGGTCAATCTGGTCTCAAACTCCTGACCTCAGGTGGTCCACCTATCTCGGCTTCCCAAAGTGCTGGGATTACAGGTGAGCCACTGCTCCCGGCCTATGCTGTTTCTTCAAAAGTTCTGTTTTCCTTGTTCAGTTGCTACAAGTGAAATATATTGGTTTATATTTATTATTTGAGTTTAGGTTTTTTATGTATTTATTTTTTGGTGAGACAGGTTCTATGATCCTACTTTAGCACTTTTTCCTAGGACATGATATTTAGCCTGTATCATTTTAGCCTATATATACCAATAAAAACATAATGGTAGATAAAATATGAAAATCCTTTTGCACTAACTGGTAAGTAGCTGCCCCACCCTACCAAACCCTTCCTACCACCCGGTCGGGCTCAGTCCCCAGCTGAAGAGCCTCTGGACCTCTTCAAGATCCTACAACTAAAGGATTAACACCTGCCAAAGAGTGTGTGTGTGTGTCTGTGTGTGTGTGTGTGTGTGTGTGTGTGTGTGTGTGTGTGCGCGCGCCGCGCGCGCACGGGGGGTGGGGGGTGGGGCGTCTTCAAGCCTGCTTCCATTCTGATTGGTCAGTGATATAGGGATTGATAAGTATTTTGAATGTGATCCTACCTAGAAGTCTAAGTCAAGCTTTTTTCATTCTTCATGGTTTTTGTATTTTCTGTTATTTTCTAACTTGAATACTTTTGTACTTAGTCTGACAGCCACTTTAAGTTCTGTATCATAAGTCAGGTCAAGTATCACTTCCTCTGTGAAGTTTTCCCATATACTATGAAGAAGATTTAGGTTCTCTCATTTTAGAATTTTTTTATGCTTAAGACATACCACCAAAATATTAATGATCTCATAATGTTTACCTGTATTCATGACTCTTTCCCCATGAGAAACAGTGTCATTTCCTTCGGGCATCCCCAATGCCTAGAATAGTTTGTGAGACATTATAAATATTGTACTTGTTGAACAAATCAATGAATAGTTGATTAGGTTAACCAGCGGGTTGCATGGCTGAAGAGACTGTAACTGTGGTTGAGGATATTTGAGGAGATTCAAATCTAATAAAATTGTCTAGTTGGAGTCTTCAGGAGGCAAGTCTAGAATATGAGCATATCTAAGAAAACTGATAAATCCGTGGTTATGTTGAATTATTTTTCCATTTGCTATTAGCATAGATAATCAAGAATAGACTATTATAGGCCAGGTGTGGTGGCTCATGCCTGTAATCCCAGCACTTTGGGAGGCCGAGGTGGGCAGATTACTTGAGGCCAGGAGTTCGAGACCAGCCTGGCCAACATGGCAAAACCCCATCGCTACTGAAAATAGAAAAAATTAGCTGGACATGGCAGAGCGTGCCTGTAGTCCCAGCTACTCGGGAGGCTGAAGCAGGAGAATCGCTGAACCTGGGAGGCAGAGGTTGCAGTGAGCTGAGATAGTGCCATGGCACTCCAGGCTGGGCAACAGGGCAAGACTGTCTTAAAAAAAAAAAAAAGAAGGCGGCGGCCAGGTATGGTGACTCGCACCTGTAATCCCAGCACTTTGGGAGGCCAAGGCAGGTGGATCATGAGGTCAGGAGTTTGAGACCAGTCTGGCCAAGCTAGTGAAATCGTCTCTACTAAAACTACAAAAATTAGCCAGGCATGGTGGTGGGCGCTGGTAATTTCAGCTATTCGGGAGGCTGAGGCAGGAGAATTGCTTGAACCCGGGAGGCGGTGGTTGCAGTGAGCCGATATCATACCATTGCACTCTAGCCTGGGCAACAGAGCAAGACTCTGTCTCAAAAAAAAAAAAAAAAAAAAAAGACTATTATAAAAATGATTATTTTTTATATGCTTACAGAAGACATACAAAGAGAAACATAATTGGCTCTATTATTCTGATCCAATTTCTCTTATTATTATGCAGTGTAACATTTAATACCAATATTTATAATTTTCTGAGCATCTATTTATAATTGAGCACTGATGTACTATGAAAATTATAATAAATCATAATTGAGCATCTATAATTTATTGAGTGTATCCTAAGGACTGTGCTAAGGACGTTACAACATTTAGCGATTAAACAATGCAAATTTAATTGTGTTATATTCTAACTTAAAACCTTTTAAATGATTCCTCATTGCTGTCCCAATAAGCTCCAACTTTTAGGCAAGAAATTAATTAAATCATTTATCATGATAGAGATGACCTCTTCTAGGAAGGCTTTTTTAATTCTATAGGTCTGGATTCGGTGATATTTCTTTTTTCTTTCTTTTTTTTTTTTTTTTTTTGAGACGGAGTCTCACTCTGTTGCCCAGGCTGGAGAGCAGTGATCTCGGCTTACTGCAACCTCCACCTCCCGGGTTCAAGCGATTCTCCTGCTTCAGCCTCCCCAGTAGCTGGGATTACAGGCGCGTGCCACCACAACCGGCTAATTTTTTTTTTTTTTTTTTGTATTTTTAGTAGAGGCAGGGTTTCACCATGTTAGCCAGGATGGTCTCGATCTCCTGACCTCGTGATCTGCCTGCCTCGGCCTCCCAAAGTGGGATTACAGGCATGAGCCACCGCACCTGGCCCTAGGTGATATTTCTAAAGGCCACCTTATATTTTAAGTAAATTGAACGGTTCCAGTTATAAAAATAAGTATTAACCACCCTATTCTAATTTCTTATTAGTTACAAAAATTTCCTGTTCACTTTTCTGTCTTCTCCACTAGAGTACAGATTTCTTGAGGATAGGCACCTAACAGGTCTACAACACCGTGATTGCTAAATAAATACTGAACTAATACATTAATATAATGAGAAGTTACATTTAAAAAACCCACATGGTACCATCTAATATTATTTTCAGGCTCTTCTTGCTTGCAAAACATATGCACATTTATTCTTTTTTTTTTTTTTTTAAGGAGTCTGGCTCTGTAGCCCAGGCTGGAGTGCAGCGGTGAGCTCTGGGCTCACTGTAATCTCAGCCTCACAGTTCAAGCAATTCTCCTGCCTCAGCCTCCCGAGTAGCTGGGATTACAAGCACGTGCCACCATGCCCTGCTAATTTTTGTAATTTTAGTAGAGACGGGGTTTCACTATGTCGGCCAGGCTGGTCTTGACCTCCTGACCTCAGGTGATCCACCCGCCTCAGCCTGCCAAAGTGCTGGGAATTACAGGCGTGAGCCACCGCACCTGGCCAAAACATATGTACATTTATTCTATCATTTAGTGCTTCCAAACTAGTTCAACTATAGTCATCATTGCCATTATACAGGTGAGAAAACTGAGTAACACACTTATTCCAAGGAACTGGCAAGGAAGCTGCAGTAGTCGAACTTGAACCCAGATCTCTTAACCAGTAAGGTAGCGACTTGTCCACTACTTCCTGTGGAATTCATTAAAGGCCGACTCCCAGCATGAAATTGAATGAATGGGATGAATACAACTTCTAGTGAGAGAGTATGATAAAAAGTGCTTGCTCTGTTACCGAGCAACTGAAAAAAAAGTTTTTTTTTTCATTCCATCATTATTAATACAATTCAAAGTACATTCTGTGAATTTAAAACATAAATGATGAATAAATCAACATACTCCTGGCTTTTTTGAAAATTTTTCCCTCTGCTCTTTAACTCTCACCTACCTCCTTCCTTCTTTCTTTTCTAAGCCTCATAGAGGGCGCTCACAAAGTGCTACTTATTGATTGAAGAAGCTCCACTCAAAAAACACACCTCACACTGCAACTGAGAGACGCAGCGCCACCACCTCGGGCTTCCTTCTCTTTTCCACGCAGGAGGCGGGGCCAATTTCCCTCATTCAAATAAAAAACCAGAATTTGCATGGGGAATGGCTAGTCCTTGAGCTTATTGGCTGATAGCACAGTGGGCGGGGTACATATCACGAGCCCGGAGCCCCGCCCACAATAATTTGCATAACGGCCCCAGCGCGTGCAAGGGAGAAGCGGGTTTGTTTTTGAATCTGCGGAGGCGGCGGCGGTGGCAGCGGCGGCGCGGAGACTGAAGCGCGCGAAAAGCTGAGGCGGCAACGTCGGGGACGGCTGCGCGGGACGGCTCTGTAGGAAGGAACTTGGTTCCCCCTCCCTCAGCTTCCGCCCCAAAAGGTATATGTGAATCCCAGGGGCTGTTAAAACCACAGTTTCTTAAATTACTATTGTATTTCTGAGGAGTCAAGACCGCATTATGGCGGCTGCGGGAGTTGTGTGTGCGCCTGCGCGGTTGCGGAGCTGCGGGCGGCGCTGCATGGGAGCACGTGATCTTGCGGGGTCGGGCTCTAGCTGCAGTTGTGCAGCTGGCGGGGCGGTGGCTGCGCAAGCGCAATATTCATTTTCGAGATCTAATGTTCTTGTTGGACGCCATTTGGGTTCTAGATTTAATTTTCCTCGTTCTTGAGGGGTTTCTTTGTGTTACCCTTAAAATCTCACATTTTTCAAGAAAAACATTTCTCTAATGTTGTACTCCTGGGCCGACCTCAAGCTCTTCTCTGTTTTTTCGATTTTTTGAGAAGCTGTGGACTTAATTTTCTGTGAAGCTGATTGTCTTTTTTGGTTCTTGATTATAATTTCAGTTTTAAAGTATTGCTGGATTGAGGTTTATATTTAGGGTGGTAAAGATCAGCACCTAGTGGTGTTCTCACGGGAAGTGCATTTATTTGGACTGCATATTTGCAAATACATTTTTAACCCTATTTTTACCTGTTGTGTTATGAATGTGTGGAATGTTTACAAAACAGAAAGAACTTTAGTTTTGGGAATATTGGGGGAAAGGGAATAGTGGAAGAAATTACAGTGTGATCGAAAATGAAATCCCAATCTGAGGATTATTTTGGTTTTAAATATTTGATCCTAAGTAAATGAAGTTTTAATTTTGATCAGTTTGTATGTTTCTGGGCATTTGGATTTTACATGTTTTAAGTTCTTTAGGTGACTTGTTCATTACTGCTTCAGCTAGATAATTGTTGCTTTTTAAATTAATCAACTCATTTTCTTAGCATTTTTGTTTGCTATGATATGTAAGCTATAACATTTATTTGGTAAATTTTTCTGATGAAGAATTCTAGAAAGAACATCCATTACCCTGAGGCCTCTTTGAGGAAAGTGGACCATTAATAAAAAAAAATCTGTTCTTTTAAACACTATACTGTATACATGTGTGTTAGATGCAGCTGTGTTTGATTTTTTAATTGTAAGTGTGTTCCTGGTTTTATTAATAGTTTTTTTAGGGAAAGTAATTATAAATATGCTACTGATTAGTTTAAAATGGTAGTGTCAATTATAGCTAAATCTTATGTAACACATCTGGGGGAAGTTATATAAGATTTGTTATGATTCTCCCGTTGTGCAAATTCTTTCTTACTAGGCAAAAAAAAAATGCAAATGTTTTCCGTAGATTTCATCTGTGGCTCATATATACAACAACTGGTTTCTTGGTTGGTTATAACTCTTTAAGTTTGAATCAGTCTACTGTCAAATGAAGACGTGCCTTTTGCTTTATAATCTCTGTTAATTTAGGGAAATTTTTATTGCCTAAAACAAATGCCATTAGTAAATATTAACTAGATGTAATTGAAAGTAATATTTTTGGTTGGTGGATTTTTAAATGACGTCACATATGAGATAGAATGGAGTTATAGGAAAGATTCTTCTTTTTTTCTCAACAGAATATTTGACCTGATGTAGTTCCTGAATCTCTAAGGTCCTCTACACACAAAGTATATTTAGAGGACAGTTGTGTAATTTTCTCCCTTTTATGTTTCTGGGGTGGTTACCTAGCAGCCCCTTTCTACCACATGCTATTTCAGGCATTTTAGAGTAGAAAATACACATAAATGTTTAGGTTAACAAAAGAACTTTGATCTTAGGGCATGGTACACCTTACATTTCCAGAAAAATGAAATACTTTGGTGTATATATTTAAGCGTATGTTTTCATTTGAATATACAGATGATTGCTTCTTAGGTTAATATTGAAGGTAGTAAGAGGTATTTGAAAATACTCGAATATGAAGAACATTTCTTGATGGGACAATTTTGATGTCATGTTTCTTACAAGGCAGATATAACCATATAAACTTAATAAGATTAATTGCCTGAACACCAACTATTAGTTTATTAGTACTTTGTTGATAACAAGTGTATTTTAAAATTTTAGTTTGGTGGTTATGATGCCACAAAATTTTGACACATATCCAACATATGTAACTATTAAGACTAGGTTACTCCAGGAATGAATACCAAGTTACTGAAGTTATTTGAAATCTTTGTGGTTTTGTAAATTTAAGATTTTGTATGTAGTTTAGAAAAGACAGATTTGAATTATTAAATAATTAGAACTATTTTTGCTTTAAATTAGGATTTGCATATGTGATAAATGTATTTAAATATTTTTAAACTTACTCATTATAGAACATTTGGAAAATGTTGAAAATTAATTAACAATGCTTAGAAATAACCACTCTGAAGGTATTGGTGATTTGTGACTTCACTTTTCCATGGTTGAGCAATCTATAAATGTTTATTAATTAGTTTTTCATTGGTACCATAATTTCATTTCTACTCTTTTAATGTTATGAGTGTCTTCCCATTAATTCTTCTAAAATATGTTTCATGGTTACATGATACTCTATTGTAATATCCCACATGATCAAATATTCTTTTTAAACACGTTTTTAAATGGTTACATATTATTATCTTTAAGAAGAATGTACTGTGACTTATTAAACCTTTCATTTTTTGTTTCCTGTTTTGCTTGTTGCTCATTTCTCTATTAAAAATAATGCTACAGTGAACATTCTTGTACTATACCTCAGAATATTTCTTTGAAATTACTTTCAAAGGACTTTTAAAGTAATTTGCAAAATTGATAAAAACTTTTTTTTGGAAAGCATTTTTTATCATATTCAATACCACCATCTTATGGGTGAAAAATAGTGGCTCATTAACTTTTTTTGATAACTAATGAAGTTGAATTTGTTGTTGTTTTATGTGTGCATTTTTTTTCATTTTCTGTGAGTTAGCTGTTTGGCTTTTTGTATATTTTTCTATGGTGAGTGTTACTGTTTTTCTTATTTGTTAGTAACAGCTACTTATGGCTTTGAGGTCCTTAGCTTTTAATATTTGTCACAGTAATTTTAAAATTACCTTTTAAAGGGTTTATGATTTTATATGTTAAGAAGTTTTGCATTTTTATGTTGTAAAATGTACTGCCTTTTTTTTTTTTTTTTTTTGAGATAGGATCTTGCTCTGCTGTGCATGCTGAAGTGCGGTGGCAGTGATCTCTGCCCACTGCAGCCTCGACCTGCCAGGCTCAAGCAATTCTCCCACCTCTGGAGTAACTGAGACTACTGGTGAAGGCTATCACACCCTGCTAATTTTTTTATTTTATTTTATTTTTTTATAAACAAAGTCTCATTATGTTGCCCAGGCTGGTCTTGAACTCCAGGGGTCGAGAGAGTTTCCCACCTCAGCCTCCCAGAGTGCTGAGATTACAAGCATGAGCCACCATGTCCAGCCTGCACTGCCTTTTTCCTTTGTGATTTCTACAGCACTTGTCTGCCTAGAAAATATTACCTGTTGTGAGGTGAATTACATATTTATATTGTATTTTATTATTACTGTTTTTTGGGGTGAAGTCTAGCTGTGTCTCACAGGCTGGAGTGCAGTGGTATGATTTTGGCTCATTGTAACGCTCCACCTTCTGGATTCCAGCGATTCTCCTGCCTCAGCCTTCCAAGTAGCGGGGATTACAGGCGTGCATCACCACGCCCTGCTTTTAGTAGAGACAGGGTTTCCCCATGTTGGCCAGGCTGGTCTTGAACTGCTGACCTGAGGTGATCCGTCTGCCTTGGCCTCCCACAGTGCCGGAATTAGAGGTGTAAGCCACCGTGCACAGCCTTGTTCATGTGTTTTGTTAATTTTTTTACTAGAACTTTTTCTGGAAGTTTTAATAAACTTAAAAAATACTCTTACATCTATGTGGACATGTCTGTATTTTGACATATTTTGTGTTAAGATAAGTTACTAATTTCCATTTTTTCCAGATATCTAGTTTCTATAGACTTGATTCATTTCTTATTGGTTTGGTTGCTAACTTATGAGCTAGATTTGAGCAAACAATTCTGATTCATATACTAGGAATATTTAACCTGGGGTCCATTGGCCTCTAGGGGTTCTACCGATCCCTCGATATTTGATATACACCATTTTATGTGAGTCTGTGTGTGTGCATTTTTTTCCCCCCCAAGATGGAGTTTCGCCCTTGTTGCCTAGGCTGGAGTGCAATGGCACGATCTCAGCTCATCGCAACCTCTGCCTCCCAGGTTCAAATGATTCTTCTACCTCAGCCTCCTGAGTAGCTGGGATTGCAGGCATGTGCCATTACGCCCTGCTAATTTTGTATTTTTGGTAGAGACGGGGTTTCTCCATGTTGGTCAGGCTGGCTCGAACTCCCTACCTCAGGTGATCTGCCTTCCTCAGCCGACCAAAGTGCTGGGATTACAGGTGTGAGCCACTGCGCCTGGCCTCGTATGTGCACTTTTCTGGGGAAACAGTGACAGCTTTCATTAGCTTCTCAAAAGAACATATAATACATAGTTTAAACAGAGATTGACAATGACTGTATCTGGGCCTTATTCTTAGAGCATTATTGCATTGTTTTATTTGCTGTAGGATTGTACACAATTTAAATATGTGTTTGTAGTGCTATATCCTATATAAAATGCAGTAGCCACTCACAAGTCCATTTTACAATTTTTTTAGCTAATTGTGGCTGTTTTTGCAGATGAACTTTAGGTTCATTTGGTTAATTAAGAAAAGAAAAAGCTAGCTAATGGTTTTGGTTACAATTCCATTAAATTTACATTGGGTGAATTTATAACCTTATACTATTTTTTTTTTAAATTCATGAGTATTACACCCTTCCTGTAGACTACCAAAATGTACTATTTGCTAGGAACTCTGGGAGAATTTGTGGTATCTGTGACTTTTCAGGAAGATGTTTTCTTGGTGCAGCTATAATTTTAGTAGAGATGAATTAGGAGATGATATAAGATTATATTTCTGTTTTTAATCTGCCTTAGGACATGATGACATAAAAATAGTGTCAGTATGAAGTTAGACATGGTAAAAATAAGTCGCAAAGTAAAGTATTGTACAATATTTGAAATCAAAATCCTTTTTTCTTAAACAAAGACAGTTTGAAAAGGTACCTTATTCCTTTTCTGGCCACAGTGGACCTTAATCTCATAATAAAGATAAAAATTTTTTATTTTAATTTCCTTAGTATCATTAAATTATTATATTTTCTCATAAGGATGTTTCCCTAATTATTAGAATAAGTTTATTCTTCATTAAATCTCTTTTTTATGCTGATTGCATTGAAAAAGATTATCTCCATTAATAAGGGTGTATTTCAGCTGTAATTCTACTATCTTAAATAATTGATTCAAGAGTCAGTTTATTGCCAAAATATCATTTTTATTGAACTAAACTTGTAAATTAGTGGAGGCATGAAAAGAAGAAATCAAGGAAATATAGAACTCTAATGATAAAATATTATTGGCTTTATGAAAATAAATCTGGAAACTAGATATAAAATATTAAGATATTTCCTTTAGTGGAACTCTCTTTTAAAATTCTTGCATGTTTGACCTTATATTTTATTAGAGAGGCCAAGACTATTTAAATGTTGCTTTGCCATGTTCTTTCTCAGATTGTCCTGCCGTCCACAGAGTAAATCAGGGGCTTCTCCAGGCATTTTAATTTGTTGAAAACAAAACTAAGTTATTTATCGATGATTTCATCTTGTGTGGTGGAAACCATTTTGTATTGGAGACAGAGTGAGTGCTGGGGAGCATTTTCAGTTAAGAATGAGTAGATCAGGGCTGCTAGTGCTTGTTTATATGGTGTGAATGTTTTCAATTTTAAGTTTCGATCATTTGGATTTTAGAATCTTTAAGAGGATGACTCCGGTACCTCAGCCACTTTTCAAAAAAATGCCAGAGGCCTAAGGGAACTGTTATTATCTTCCTGAGATTCTTTATAGTTGACCTATATGAATATGAGAATCTGTGAAATGAAGATGACTTATTAAACCATCAGAAATATGCACTTATTCATGTCTGCAGTTTTCCATTGCTCAGAGTATTACAAGAAACATTTTGTGTTCTTTTATATCCAATAACTGGTAGTAACTAGCTGTGTTTAGGAGAGAGGATCCCTTTGTATGATGGTGATGTGAGGTAGTAATGCCATAATGTCTTACTATATATGATCCGTTCTCCCTATCTTTGTTGTTCGTATAGCCCTATGCTACTTGGGGGAAATATTATCTGGTTTGGTACCTAGAAATTATGTGTCCATCACTCCTGGCACTTTTACATTCTAATAAGAAATTTGATTTGTATGTTAGAATAGTTATCCTCAGAACTGTCAAAGCTGTAAAAGGAACTTTCTTTGGTTCAGTAATTCTCAATGATAATGCCTACCATTTTGTAGTAGGATAAAGCTAAAAGATGGAAAGGGAATCTGCTGTTTTGAGGACCAGGAGACTTTGATGGAACAATAAAGAATGACTTGACTGCTGCAATTCATTCCCAGCTAAGGCTTTGGAGCCTTAGATGTATATCTGCCCTGTTACTCTTATTAGATAGAATGTCATAGGAAAAGAAAGAAATAGTAAAAAGCATAAGGGAAAAGAGGGACCACTTTTGAACTCTTTTGTTTCCTTTTAGGTGATAAATGTCTGAAGTGAATTCAATTTGAGTAAAAACTAAGCTGCCACAGTATAGGAGACTCCATTTCTGTTGTTTAAAGATGATAACGTGTTTTTTTCTTATGTAACCATACAAAGTAAGACTGTTTAGAGTTGATAAGTGATTTTGCCTTAACATATGGCTTCCATCACTAGCGGAAACATGATTACTCTCTAGTTCTACTAGCTAGAGGCAAGGAAGAAAGAACAATGGGAGTGCATACTCTTTTGAGAGCATGATATGGAAGTGGCACATAGCACTTTGACTCATAGTTTATGTGTGATCATTTAGTCATTGGGACATATTTAGCTGTGAAAGGAAGTCTGGGAAATATATCTAGCTGGATAATCATATACTTAGCTAAAACTAGAGAATGTTATAAAAGAGAAATGGATATTAATGAATAGCATTTTCTGCTATATAAGGAATTGGAAGAAGTGGTTTCAAAGTACTTCATAATTTGATACTGAAAACTATTTCTCTGTTTTAAGATTTAGGTTCAGTTATAGTATAACTCTGTATGTCTTCCATTGAAATGGTATTTTGGGGGTTTTGTGTTCGTGATTTGTGACTGGGGTCCCAGTTATTATAAATATTTATATTTGATAGAATTCTCCTCCTCTCTGCTTGCTACTGAAAACATTAAATTATGATTAGTTTTGCGAGATTTGGAATTCCTAATTTTTAAAACTCAGTGTAGTATTTTTGAACTTTACAGGTTAACTTGCTTAGTTCAAAAGGACTGTAGTTGAATTAAGTGACAAATGTTTGAATAGTTTATGTTTGCATTATTTTATACAGATTATTTTTTTCTCTTTATAACTGTATGTATAAAATATACATTTTCCGTGATGGAAAATGTGACTTTTTTTTTTTGTTAGTTGAGACTAGGGTCTCACTCTGTCAGCCAGGCTGGAGTGCAGTGGTGTGATCATGGCTCACTGTAACCTTGACCTCCTGGGCTCAAGGGATCCTCCTGACTCAGCCTCCTAGGTAGTTTGGACTACAGGCACATGCCACCATGCCCAGGTAATTTTATAATTTTTTTCTGTGTGGAGATGGGGTCTTGCCATGTTGCCCAGTCTGGTCTTGAACTCCTGGGCTCAGGCAATCCTCCCCTCTTGGCCTCCCAAAATGTTGGGACTACAGGTGTGAGTCACTGTGCCTGGCCAAAAATGTGACTTCTAGGAGCATTGTAATATACACTGGTAAAAAGATGGTGGTTGTAAATCCTCTGCACATAGGCAAAACTTAACTGATCAATAAGTAAATAGTTAAAAGTAGCTTTCTATGGAATATGACAAGTAAAACAAGAGATGTTTTTATAGGGTACAGAAAGTGGTGAGAGTGTTGGAAGGATATCAAGGAGATTTTATGGGAGTTGTATTTTAAACAATGAATTAGACAGATAATACTAGTAAAGGGAATAAATAGTATGTTCAAAATCTCAGAGGCCAGAAAGAAAGGTAGTGTGTTAGGAGAACTCTTAATAACTCTGTGATACATATCCTTGGTTTTTGTGAATAAAAGTCATAATTGCCATGGCACCCACATAATATGCCTAATAAAGCATGTTGTTACTCTCAGCTGGAAATTCTCTATTTTCTCTTTGCTTTACTTTATATATATATTTAAAGGCATTTATTCCTTTCCACTTTTATGTTTATAGTTATTTGTGTAGTACTTTATAAGCTTCCTGGGGTTAGGAATCATATCTTATTGATATATCTGACAATTTTTTAAGACAAATTCTTTCCAAGGTATGATAAGACCACTATTAAAAGTATAAGATTGCTTTCTACAGTATTAAAGTATTAATATTCAATAAATACTTGCTTATCAAAAGAATAAAATTCCTACGTTTTAGGTGGAGGTGAAAAAAAGGGAATAAGATATTCTAATTATTTTCTTTTATTTAACTCATTATCCACAGATGTCAGAACTTTTTTAAAAATCAGACATGTAATTTACTCAAATGGCAAATACCCACATGATAAATTGTCATATGGGAAGATTTGACAGGCACTTTATGTATGAAAAATTATAAATAGTCAGTTTTAGGAAAAAAAAATCTTCAATGTCATTCATTAAGAACCAGAAGAAAATTAAGAAAACAAGGAAGCACCTTTGCTTGCTTATTAGTAAAAAGTTTCTAAAATATGACTGTGAAGAGCCTGCATATATAAATTAATAAGGGTTTGAGGAAAAGATGGAATGATATTATTTTGTATTTTAGGTTTGTATAATCTTCTTCCCCCACCAAACTGACTTTAAATGATTTAAACGTTGAAAGATAAAAGTAAATAAATAAATGAAAGAAAAGAAGAACAAAAGAAAAGTCAAAGAATTTTCCTAAAATCAGTTAGTTACACAGTGAAGTGGAAAGAACAGTAGTTTTGTATTGGGACCTGGGCAATTAGTGTCTCCTCTCAGTGTTCTTTATCTTTAAAATGTGGAGTTACCTCCTACAGGGTAACGTTTTGAGGGTTAAATACGATTAGATATATAAAATGCTTAGCATCTGTGCCTCACACATATCTCTAGTTTTAATCAATCGGTGAATCAATTAGTCATTCATGAATATTTATTAAGAAGCAACTATGTGCAGGGAGCCCTGCAATGCAGGGAGATTTATAGAAAATAATATTCTTGATTTCTGGAGCTAGAATTTAAATGCATTTAAAAAGTAACTTGGAAAGGTGGGTTTCATAATACCACTCACTAGTAAGGTAAATAAGCATTTGGGAAAGTAGTTTACTTGTAAAGGTTTGTGATGGAGACCAGTTTTAGGACTGACTCATTTAAAAACAAATGGGTATTTAAAGGGAAAAAAACCCACAAGATTACTAAATTCACTAAATTTACAGTAAACATCTTCCTGGTGAAAAAGCAGCCATTTTCTCACGTTAATTGTCATATCTGCAAGGTTTGGCAGTGTTCATCCTTGGCAAAGTTAGGGATGAAGACATTTTGGGCACTAAGTCCACATAGAATTACTCCTTGCTCTCCTTTTAAAAAATCTGCTGGACGTGTTCACTCAAAATTGATACCAAGTATCATTTTTCATCGATAGCCCTTCCTTGAAATCAAGCTGCAGCCTCTTAAGGCATAGATTTGGCCATAAAGTTTGTTAAATGATTTTCTGAATTGGTATATTTTCATGTTTTCTTTGGCCATTTGAGTCACATAGGTCTATTGAGGTATTGACCTATGATGTAGTAAGACATCCCTATTGTGTGCTTAACGAAACTATGTCCATTTGATATGAAGGTAAGAGTTAACCTCTGTATGGATGTTTTGTGAAGTACTATAATTGACTTATTTATTTATTAGCTTGTCTCCACTATCAGAAACCAAGTCATCTGACTTATCTCAATGAACTTTCTTTCATCTGCAGTACCTATAATTGTAGGGTATCTTGGGGTTTTCTGAGATTCCCACATTTATCAGTATTCCAGGTTTTTTGGAAAATACTATTCTTTATTCCCTTCAAAGCTTGGAATCTATAAGCTATAGAAGAGATACTAAATTGATTTCTCGTGAAGATTTAGTAGGCATGATTTCTATATTTAAGATGCAGTCCTTGGGAGGCTGAGGCAGGAGAATCGTTTGAATCTGGAAGGCAGAGTCTGTAGTGAGCCAAGATTGCGCCACTGCGCTCCAGCCTGGGCGACAGAACAAGACTCCATCTCAAAAAAAAGAAAAAAAGATGCAATTTTTGTTCCCTGTCATACCTAATTAAAGGAAATTTGTGCTTATTTATTTATTTGTTTGTTTGTTTTTTGAGACAGTGTCTTGCTCTGTTGCCCAGGCTGGAATACAGTGGCATGATCTTGTCTCACTGCAACCTCTACCTCCCAGACTCAGGCAATTCTTGTGCTTCAGCCTCCCGAGTATCTGGGATTATAGGCATGCACCATCACGCCCTGCTAATTTGTGTATTTTTAGTAGAGATGGGGTTTCACCATGTTGTCCAGGCTAGTCTCGAACTCCTGACCTCAAGTGATCTGCCCGCTTCGGCCTCCCAAAGTGCTCTGCTTATAGATGTGAGCCACTGAGCCCAGCCTGAAATTCATTTTTAAATTTCACATTTCCAGTGTGGTTATGGTTACAAATTTGATTTATCCAATTTTTTTTTTTTTTTTTTTTGAGACAGAGTCTCACTCTGTCACCCACGTTGGAGTGCAATGGTGCAATCTCGGCTCACTCCAATCTCTGCCTCCTGGGTTCAAATGATTCTCCTGCTTCAGCCTGCCGAGTAGCTGGGATTATAGGCGCCCACCACCACACCAAGCTTATTTTTCTATTTTTAGTAGAGATGGGGTTTCACCATGTTGGTCAGGCTGATCTTGAACTCCTGACCTCAAGAGGATCACCTCAGGTGATCCACCTGCCTCAGCCTCCCAAAGTGCTGGGATTACAGGCATGAGCCACCGTGCCTGGTCTGACTTACCCAATTTTATCCTGGTAGGAAGGAGAACAGATTCTTACTGAAACTGTGTAAACTGAGTCATAAAAAGTAAAAAGATTGAGTTATGATACTTCATACAATATTTAATAATTGTTCTAAGCAGTCTCTGGACAAGGCTGAACAACATATTCTGTATTTTTCTTTTTTTTTTTTGAGACGGAGTCTTGCTCTGCCGCCCAGGCTGGAGTGCAGTGGCCGGATCTCAGCTCACTGCAAGCTCCGCCTCCCGGGTTCACGCCATTCTCCTGCCTCAGCCTCCCAAGTAGCTGGGACTACAGGCGCCCGCCACCTCGCCTGGCTATTTTTTGTATTTTTTAGTAGAGACGGGGTTTCACTGTGTTAGCCAGGATGGTCTCGATCTCCTGACCTCGTGATCCGCCCGTCTCGGCCTCCCAAAGTGCTGGGATTACAGGCTTGAGCCACCGCGCCCGGCCTTTTTTTTTTTTTTGAAATGGAATCTTGCCGTGTCGCCCAGGCTGGAGTGTGGTGGCACGAACTTGGCTCATCGCAACATCCGCCTTCAGGGTTCAAGCGATTCTCCTCCATCAGCCTCCCGAGTGGCTGGGATTAAAGGCACATGCCACCATGTCCAGCTAATTTTTGTATTTTTAGTAGAGATGAGGTTTCACCATGTTGGCCAGGCCGGTCTCCAGCTCGACCTCAGGTGATCTGCCTGCCTCGGCCTCCCAAAGTGCTGGGATTACAGGTGTGAGCCTCCATACCCGGCCCGATATTCAGTATTTTTCTATAGAATCATTCATAAAATGTTTTTGGTGGCTTCTTTAGCTTATAACCTATATTAAAACCTTTCACAGGATATTTTTTCCCCTGATCTCTGAGGGGGAAAGATACTACTATTTCTATAAAGTACACCTTAAGTTGGAGGTTAGAGATAGATTGAGAAGAAAGTATTCTTCTCTTATGACTATTTAAAATAAAACATTAACCACAATTAAATCATTCATTTAGTCTTAGGTAATTCTTGTTTTTTTGATCTTGTGTTAAGCAACCTACTTACACAGAATTGACTGGTCTGTAGAACATAACCATGAAAATCATGATCCATTCCCTTGATACAGTTATGACAGTTGTTGATTCATGATGTCAGCTTTATACCAGGATGCCTGCATCTATGAGTCTCTTCCATGTAAATAGTAATAGTTAAGACGATTTGGTACAGTTACTAATAATCTTATGATGTTTATTTAAAAGACTTAATTTATAAGACACATTTCCTCAGGTAGGTGGCAGCAAAAATCTTGACTCATGTTTAGTTCTTGAGTGTCACTGCTTCTGTGTGGCCTAGTTGCTCACCTCATCTTGTATACAACTGTCATCTGTATAATTTTATTCACCATTGATACAGTTTGGATCCCTATCCCCACCCAAATCTAATGTTAAATCATAATCCTCTATGTTGGAGGTGGGGCCTGGTAGGAGATAATTGGGTCATGGGGTGGATTTTTCATGAATCGTTTAGCACCATCCCCCTTGGTACTGTCCTCCGCAGTAGTGACTTGAGTTCTTGTGAGATCAGGTCATTTAAATAATGTGTAGCACCTCTTTTCTTTCTCTCGTTCTCGCTTCTGCCACGTGATGTGCATGCTCCCCCTTTGCCTTCCATCATGTTTGTAAATTTCCTGAGCCCTCACCCTGAGAACCCAAGCAGATACCACTGTACTTCCTGTACAGCCAGCAAAACTGTGAGCCAATTAAACTTCATTTCTTAATAAGTTACCCATTTTCAAGTATTTCTTTATAGCAGTGCAAGAATAGACTAATACAACCGTTAGTGAAGATTTCCTTACCTGTCTTCTAGGACCCTTGTTTTCCAAATGCTTTGTCTTTTTATCGACTTATTCTGTCCTTGGCAGGAGAATTCTTAGAATTTTCCCTGCTGGTAGAAAGCTACACATTCTCCAGTAGCTTTTTGAGAAAGGGTGCATGGGAGATACAGGTTTTAAAGACCATGCATGTTGGAAAAATATCATTCTATATTTTCATGCTTGATTGATAGTTTGGCTGGGTATAGAATTCTAGGTTGAAAGTCTTTTCTTTCAGAATTTTAAAGACACTGCTCCATTATTTTCTTCCTACTATTATCACCACTGAGAAATCTGAAGCCATTCTGATTTCTCCTCTCAGTGGAAGCTTATAGAATTGATTATTAGTCTTTAGTCTTATGGCATTTCAATGGAACGTGCCCTTGTGTGGATCTGTTTGTTATGGTCTGCTGGCATACTTTGGGCTCTTTTGGTCTGGAAATTCTTGCCCTTCAACTCTGGAAAGTTTTCTTAAATGATTTCATTGGTGATGTCTTTGTGTTTGTGTGTGTGTGTGTGTGTGTGTGTGTGTGTGTGTGATTCCAATTTGAATTTTTTGAATGGATACTCCAATTGTATCTTTTCTTCTGATTTATAATTTTGCCTTTTTGCTAAGGTTGGTTTCTTCAGCTTTATCATCCAGTCCTTCTATTGAGTTTTTCATTTTTTTCTATCATGTTCTTAATTTTCATTCCTTTTCTGTAGCATTGTATTCTTCACTCAAGAATATAACATCTTGTCTGCATATATTAATTTTTTTTGAAGTTTTCTTATTCCTGCATAGTCTATTGCTTCATGTATTTTTTTTTGCTTTCGTTTTTCTTTGGTTTCTGTCATGTTGGAAACTTTTCTCAATTGCCTTTCTTAGCTAACTGCATAATGTGATGTGGAAGATTAAAAAGTTGATTGCCTTATCTAAATTAGACAGTTTTAAACTTCCCTTTAGGCTGATCTGGGTGAGCCATTTTGGGAGAGTTCTCCAGAGACCTTAGGTCTTACGTCTTGTGCTGGTCAGACACCCCCAGAGAATAGTCTTCCATTTTTATAAATAGAGAAATAGGCTCTGATTGCCAGCACTCTGGGAGATTCATGAAGAGGACTAGGGATCTCTGCAGTCTGGACTTGGTCCTTCTCTTTTTGATATGGTACTCTTAGTTTTTTGGTTTTTTTTCTAGACAGAATCTCACTCAAGCTCAGGCCGGAGTGCACTGGCACGATCTTGGCTCACTGCAATCTCTGCCTCCTAGACCAAGGGATTCTCCTGTCTCAGCCTCCCGAGTAGCTGGGATGACAGGTGTGTGCCACCACGCCCGGCTAATTTTTGTATTTTTAGTAGAGATGGGGTTTCACCATGTTGGCCAGCCTGGTCTTGAACTCCTGACTTCAGTTGATCTACCTGCCTTGGCCTCCCAAAGTGCTGGGATTACAGGCATGAGCCACCGTGCCTGGCCAGATACTCTCATTTTTAACTGCAGATATTGTCTTCAGACTTTTGTTAGGGTTGGGAGGAGCAGATAGTCACTGTTAAATGTGTTTGGTAAAGGCATCTAAGATATCTTTCTGCTTCTTAAACAGCAGTCACTATTTTGGCCATTTTATCCTTCTCTCTGCTCCCTTCACTCTGACTTTCAAAGGTGCTTAGTAGTTCTACTTCCTATGATTTTTCAGGTTTCTGCCAGGTAAATTGGATTGGTTCTTAACTTGTTACCACTGCAGCTTGGAATATTGTGTTTTAGAGATTGCTACGTTAGTTACAGCTGGTCCTGCTTATTTATTTATTTATTTTTGAGACCAAGTCTCACTCAGTCGCCTAGGCTGGAGTACAGTAGCTTGATTTCGGATCACTGCAGCCTCCACCTCCCAGGTTCAAGCAATTCTTGTACCTGAGCCTCCCTGAGTAGCTGGGACTAAGGTGCGCCACCACACCTGGCTGATTTATGTATTTTAGTAGAGATGAGGTTTTGCCATCTTGGTCAGGCTGGTCTGGAACTCCTGGCCTTGAGTGGTCTGCCCACTTTGGCCTCCCAAAGTATTGGGATTACAGGAGTGAGCCATCACGTCTGGCCAGTCCTGCTTATTTTTCAGCTTCCCAAATCTTTGTGGCTGTTACCTCTTATTTCTCTCTGTTTTTTAGGATTTATGCCTAAAAAAAAAAAACAAAAAAAAACTTTATTGTAGTTTTAGTGGGATTTGAGGGAGTGAAATTAGGTGTTCTTAGTTCATCATCTTAATACCATTCTAACATGCGTTTTAGATTTTAATATGTGTAATGTTAATAATAACTTACAGTTAGAGCATCTTAATTAAATAAACAAAACATATATTTCCTCTCAACCAAATACAGTGAAACTTTTTCTTTAGATGCTATAGTTTTCAATAATTTGCATATGCAAAGTTTTCAAATAGCATAATATATAAAAAAATGTAATGGTTGACTAGAGTTAATTCTAGTTGTTTTTTTTTTCTTTCATTACTAATTATGTGACTCCTGGCAAATGATTACATTCACTGGTCTTAAAATTTGAGATTGTAGCACTCTTATTTTACATGGTCATTGTAAGAGGGAAATAAAAAAAAATTGAATGCAGCTTGAGCAACATAGTGAGACATTATCTCTACAGAAAATTTTAGAAATTTGCCAGTTGTGGTGGTGTGCACCTGTGGTCCCAGTTAATCCAGAGGCTGAAGTGAGAGTCTCTTGAGCCCAGAAAGTTGAGGCTGCAGTAAGCTGAGCCATGATTGCACCACTGCACTCCAGCCTGTCTACAAACAAATAAACGAAAAAACAAAAAGACTTGTGAAAGTGCTGATTTTTAATTAGGAAAAGATTAAACATTGGATAGTCATGGAATTGTTTCCTGAACATTAGAAATTGGTTGCAAGTAGTTATGCTTCTATAAATTAACAATGATTGGTCTCATTACAAATGACCCTATATAAAACAAATTTCTTGTAATCTGTGACATTATACAATCAAGCTGAATCTTGCTTTTTTAGTAATATTAATAAAAATTAAAAGTAAATCACTTAGGTTTCCTGTAGATTTTCTCAGAGTCATCTATCATAAGCACATAGTAGTTCCTATGTAGTTCCTGAAAAGTGCCCTGCAAAAGTTATTTTTCCATCTTGGATTCTGAAGTGCAGATGTTTTTAGGCCAAGACTAAAATCTTCGTAGACATATTAGTTGACTACTTCTTAGAAAGTAGGAGTTGAGATCCTAAAAATGAAGGTTCTTTTGAGGTTTTTGTGGTAGAAACAAAAACACTGAGAATTTTAGCTCACTATTTATTGAGCAAATAACTGTGTTTTATCCTATGGAAGAGAATGGAAAATGAATTAAGATGTGATTTATATCCTTATATAAAGATTATTTGCATAAAGATACAAGTAATGAAATGTGGTAAGTATAATGATAATATGCGTAAAAGATATTGAGAGAGTAATGATACCTGGTTTGGGGATGTGCATAGTAAGGAGAGATTAAGGAAATAATTTTTAGTGATAGGGTAATATAGGTTGAATCATGTAGAGGATATATCAAGTAAACTATAATAGGATAGTTTCTTTGGGATAAAGATGCTGGCCTCGACACTTATTTTATCTGAATAACAGCCTAATTATTTTCCTTTTCTAAACTGTTTCATCAGACACAGAAACAGAACCAATGTGTGAAGGGATGGATGAAGCTCTGTCAGCTGGTACTAAGTGTTGTCTAAGTTGCATTTCTGCTTGTATCAGTTCTGTGCAATTTTATTGGAGAATTTTGGATTTTCAGATTAGGGATGTCCAACCTGTATTATTAGTAGCCAGCAGCTTTCTGTTGGTAGACTATGTTTATTAAGAAAAAAGTAGTCAGGATTTACATCGGAAAAGTATTTGGCAAGAGAAGGGAGGCTTGAAGAAGATATCATCCATTTGACAGTGAGTTCCGTAATTTAAATCTTTGTGGATCAGACTTCCTAAAAACAATTTCTTATATTCCAGAATGTAAGAAAGTGTTCATTAGGCAGCTCTGAATATTTTGGCTATTTGTACCTTCTTTCCCCGCCCCCCAATTAAACATAGATTCCAGTGCTTACAGTAATATCAGTTCTATTCCAGCCTTTTTCAGTTTACCAAATCTTGCTTTTGCTTTTAATTATATTATTTATTTATTTATTTTTTGAGACAGAATCTGGCTTTGTTGACCAGACTGGATGGAGTGCAGTGGTTAAGTTCACTGTAGCCTTGAACTTCTGGGCTCAAGTGATCTTCCTGCATCAGCCTCCTGAATAGCTGGAACTACAGGTTCATATCACCACACCTGTTAATGTTTAAAATATTTTTTTTTTGTAGAGAAAGAGATCTCGCTTTGTTGCCAGGCAGGTCTCAAACTCCTGGCTTCAGGAGAGCCTTCCGTCTCGGCCTCCTAGAGTGTTGGGATTATAGGCGTGAGCCACCGTGCTTGGCCTAAGTCTTGCTTTTAATGAAGTCTTTGCTTGAGAATCACAGTTATATTTTTGAAGAATTAATATGACTTGGATCAAGTATAACTTTTTTTTTTCTGATATACTTAAAGCAGTTATTACCTACATTATTCATTTTGCTTCATGGAAAATACATAAGGACCTTTTAAAGATAAGTAATTTAAAAAACTTTTGTTATGGAAAATTTCAAATATATACCAAAATAGAATGAGATAATGAATTCTGTGTGCCCATTGCTCAGCTTGAACCATTGTCAAATCATAGGGCCAATCTCGTTTTAGCTATATCCCTATTACCCCCTATACCCTTAAAACGTTTTAGTAAATACCTATATTTAGTGATGGATAGAGACAAAATACACAGGTTAGCTAAATTTTAGGAAGGTGGACTGAGGAAGAGAGAAAGAAAACGTGGAGTCTGTCGCTGATGTGAACAGGTTCTCCCTGTGCTTTTGTCCTTCCCTTCTTTTTGATTGATGTGTTTCTGCCAACCCACATTTGTTGGGTCTCAAATTTGTCTTGCTAATATACCCATTATTAGACTGAGTTTTTACCCTTTTTAAAAATTCCCTTCTTTCCATCAGAAAGAATCTATAATTCTTTGTTTTTATTTGCTTTTACTCACATCAAAATGTTGGGAGGTCTGTGTCAGGGCAGGAAATGTAATTTGCCCTGGGACTAAACACTCACCTGGGGATGTTAATATTTGTGACCATTTGTACTACTGAAGAGAAGAAATTGTTTTTATATCTATGGTAAATTACTCAAAATAAGCTTTTTGCCATCTTCTAGAGACCCTGTTGTCAAGGTTCAAAAATTTAATTGTAGGCTTTAACTGTTCTGCTAGATTTGAGCACTTTGGGGCTTAGATTCTGTGGAGAAAATCTTTAGCCTTCTATAAATTGAAATTAACTCGATCAATCAAGCTATTTTCAGGATTTAAACACTTTTCTAGAAATTATAAAATTGAAATTCTTTTCATGATAAAACTATAAAAGGTAAAAAAAAAAAAAAACAAAAAAAAAACCCAAAAAAAAGGCCTTGAGCAAGGTTTAACTTTTTTTTTTTTTTTTTTTTCTGGACTGAAATGGAGGCTTTCTTTCAAGCGAATTCCCTGATGTTTGCTCTGTGTGATTTGGCTCTATCTCTGTAACTGCTAATATGTGGCATGGATTTCAAGTTGTTTGGGATCTGGATGTGCCCAAAGTCTGTATTGCAAGACGGGATTCACAGGCATTATGTTACAAAACTGGCTTGCTGCCTTCTGTTTTCTTTTTCTGTGTCCTGTGTAGCTGCATTGTTTGTTGCAGTATATGCATTAGCTGTTGCCTATGTTCAGTTTCCTGCAGGCTGACAAAGTGGGAGGGGCTTTGTTTGTTACATAGCTGAGTTTTCACTGTGTGAGTTCTTGAGTGCACATTGCAGCCATCTTAATTACACTTTTGTGCAACTGAGACTGTGCAGCTGTCTCAAAATGGCTGCTAACCTAGTCTTTGTAGCTGCTTAGGCAGCAAGTATGCCAGTGAGGAGACTTGTCACATGCATCAGGACCAGAGGTAAGAACCAATTACTCTTTATCTTTAAACATTCTCATTTTTTTCTTTTTAAAAAAGGAATTTAACTGAGTTTACTTAGAAGGGCGAACTTAGAGCTTGGTTTTTAAAAAGTTGAAATGTTTGGTAGAACCTTTAAGCCTTTATTATGAAAACAGTACATAGCATGGTGGGGTCAAAGGTTAAATTCTTGTACTTTCTCACCATTTTATGTTCTGTCATTGCCAGAACATTTGATCACCACAGTAGTGCTTTTCTGGCCCTAATTAATGTAACATTCCTTTTGTGTAGGCTATTTTAGTGTGTTTGATATTTATTTGTAGAAATTAAAACAATATATTATCCGAATAGATTTTTTTTAAAGGATCCGTAAATAAGCCTTGTTTTGCACAAAGACTACAATATTTCTAGGTTTTTGTGAGGTATTGTGTGGAAGCTTTTTGGGAAGAAGGGTAATTATATAAAGCATGAAAAAAAATTTTTAATACTGTCCAAAATCTTTTTTTGGCATTATGGGTTCCAATTCTTTCTCATCATGCTGCCTCCTCCCAGTATCCAACTCTTAGATATTTTTAAGGCTGCTTTGCTTCTTTGTTCAAATTACTTTTTGCTTAAGTTGGCATTCAGATTCAGATTTTGAATTTAGAAATAAATTCACATCTAGTCATGGATACCTCTTCTTAAAAAATATATCTAATGTATTCAGATACCATCAGAGCTGAAGTACTCAGTTGTTTTAGTTAATTAAGTGATATTATTATGTTCATTTTAGTCTTAATTTAAACCTGTAGTATATTTAAAAGAAATATAGCTCAATGATTTTGTAAATTTAATTTCAAAAAATTTAAAAAGCTTTCTTAACATTGTTCTGGAGTAGAAATGTTTATTGAGATACTGTAAGTCTGTGGTTAACCAGAAAGATGGGAGAATGAAATTCTTATTCGCGTAGTATTTCAGAGAATAGGAAAAAAAAAGCATACTTTAAGCAGCAATACTTAAATTGCAGTACCTATTAAAATCTTTTTTAGCTGGTATAATATACTCCTGGTTTTGTCCGTAGAGTATTAAGAATATATCCCTGACTTATATGACATAGAGCAGTAAGTTCTAAATTTCTGAGTAGAGCAGCTTTCTAAAAACAGAAACTTTTTGCAAGTTAAACTCTTAGGGAGGATTCCAGTATATAAAAGGAATACTTATGGTTTCTGCTTAATTCTGCAAGGCTTAAGAAACAAAAGGACACATGTAATATTTTATTGTTATGTACTTATTTTATATGGTAAACTTATTCATATGCCATGTGTATTTAATAAAATGAGAATAATTTTGCTATTAAGATAAACAAAACTTTGAAACAAGATCATATCTGACAATTATAATTTTATATTAGATCCAAATCTAGTTCACTTGTTTGTAGAACCTTGGCCTCTTAAGGCACTATGGAATTCAGTTTGAAAATTATTCTTGAATGTATCTTCTTTGTGTTGTTTTTTGATGTTCATGAAGATGGAATATAAGATCTATACGTACATGACTTAACAGTTTAAAATTGTTGCCTTGTCACGGCCTTGTGTTTATATTTGTTTTCATTACTTTTTTTTAAACAAAATAATTGTTTTTCTTAACTGATTCAGTGTCCATTTATTTAGTGGCTTCAAATGTGTTCTGGGATCAGTATTTATCTCAGTTTCATCAATAGCTTTAGCATTTTTGTTTCACTTTAGTCACTACACTGCAAAATCTTTAGGACTGTCTTATATGACATAGTCAATTCTCATAATTTGAACACTAATTTATGTAAATCATTTAGTCATATGAACTGTCCCTTAAGAAAAAGAAAAACATTTTAGTGTGTTTGAGGGATTCTATTCATCATTCCTTTCAGCAAGGTTATCCTTGGAGTGAACATGACATACAAAAGTGAATGTGCTGTGACCTTAATCACTCTTATTTTCATGCCTTTTAATAGTAATAACAGCTCACTATCTTGGTGGCGAGAGTGGGAGGGGAGGAGACTCTAGTGTTTAAAAATACATGTATTTAAAACATTTTATATAAGGTAGAAAAACTGTCCATGTTGAAATTACTGAACAGTTTATATTGGTCTTGAGTGGGATCTTAGGGAAATTTTAATAACTCAGTCTTTTTGCCTTCTATTGCTAACTATAATATTTACCCCTGCCCTCTACAAGATTATTACTTGCACATGAGGAAATATTAATGCCCTATGGTTACTCAGGATATTATTGCTAATTCTTTCACTGCTGTGTTGCATTTTTGCAACTGTAAGCATAAATTACCCCTTACTGAGATGATTACTTTTGGGATTGGTGATAGTTTTCAAATTTTCTGTTCCAATTCCAGGTTAGCTATTATGCTGGGTAATTGAGGGCATAATAAATCTGGGAGCTGAATAATTGAAGTTTTATGATGTTATTTTGTCACTTGTTAAAATTTTCCCCTTTTGTTTACTCTTTTTCATAAACAATCTCATCTATGTAAGCCTCTAAGAGAAATGTTAGGGTGGTGACACTGCCAAGGGTCCAAACCTGAATTTGAATACTGTTTTTCCTACCTTTTTCTGACGTTGACAAGCTTATTCCATTTTCTTTTCTTTTCTTTCTTTTTTTTTCTTTTTTTTTTTTTTTTTTTTGACAGAGTTTCACTCTTGTTTCCCAGGCTGGAGTGTGATGGCACGACCTTGGCTCACTGCAACCTCTGCCTCCCAGGTTCAAGCGATTCTCCTGCCTCAGCCTCCTGAGTAGCTGGGATTACAGGCATGCACCACCATGCCTGGCTAATTTTTGTATTTTTAGTAGAGATGAGGTTTCTTCATGTTGGTCAGGCTGGTCTCAAAGTCCTGACCTCAGGTGATTTGCCTGCCTTGGCCTCCCAAATTGCTGAGATTACAGGTGTGAGCCACTGTGCCCTGCTAATTTTTTTTGTTGTTGTTGTCGAGACAGTCTCACTCTGTCGCCGAGGCTGGAGTGTAGTGGTGAAATCTTGGCTCACTGCAACCTCCACCTCCCAGGTTCAAGTGATTCTCCTGCCTCAGCCTCCCCAGTAGCTGAGATTAATTATAGGCGCCCACACCACGCCGGCTAATTTTTGTATTTTTAGTAGAGACAGGGTTTCACTATGTTGGCTAGGCTGATCTTGAACTCCTGACCTAAAGGGATCCACCTGCCTTGGCCTCCCAAAGTGTTGGGATTATAGGTATAAACCACTGCCCCCAGTCGCCTTTCTTGCTTTACTGGAGACAGAATCTCACTCTGTTTCTCAGGCTGGAGTACAGTGGCAGTCTGAGCTCACTGCAACCTCCACCTCCTGGGTTCAAACAATTCTTGTGCCTCAGCCTCCTGAGTAGCTGGTATTACAGGCATGTACCACCTTGCCCAGCTAATTTTTATGTTTTTAGTAGAGACGGGGTTTTATCACGTTGGCCAGGCTGGTCTTGAACTCCTGGCCTCAAGTGATCTGACCACCTCAGCTTCCTGAAGTGCTGGGATTACAGGCATGAGGCATCGTGCCCTACGTTCATTCCATTTTTTGATTCTCGTTTCTTCATCTATAAAATGGGGGAAAATTCCTATCTATTTGGCAAGCATATGCTGAGAATCAATTTACATAATGTTTCAGAATAGTATCTTGAAATACTCTGCAAAAATCTTGCATACTAATTTTCTCAGTAATATCCAAATGCATTTCAGTTTATTTGCCTCTCAAGTGTCATATACCTTTTCAAGTGTGATTGGATCAGTGTATATTTAAAAACTATGAGAAATTTCTTGTATAACTCATGCTCAGAAGCAAGAAGTGCTAAGTAACACTATATCCACTTAGTAATGTTATATATTCATTTTTGTAGTACTGGGACCTACTCTGTTAGCATAAATTAGCCATCCTTTGTTGTATATGGATATGGCAGATGTATTTATTAAGTAAAGCCAATATAGAATGTTGACATTACAGAATTTAGAGGAGTAGGAGAAATGTTTTGGGTATAGTCTGGCTGAGTTCTTCAAATATACTGTGAGAAAATAACTTATCTAAAAACATGACTTGAATTCATGGCCTAGAGTTTCCTGTGTTTCAGTACAAATGAGAATCATAAAAACAGTAATTTCTCTTTCAGAAAAATTCATTTTCAGAGCTACAGACTGGCAGCTAGCAAACACTTTTATTCTTGTTTTTATTTAGCCACTAGCCCATTTCTCTAATTGTTAACATTTAAAGTTGTCAGATTTTACCTAAAAATCTAGGTGTCTTGCCTCTTGAAAAGCAAACAACATTTTTGCTTGAGAATAGCAATCTATATAACTGAGTATAGATGCTGTCTCCTTCAGGTAGGGCCTCCTCTTGCCCACCTCTGGTCCTCTTCAGTGAATCACATTACCTGTGTGGCCTTGGAAAACAGTTCCTTTTAAATATCTATCCTACGTATTTGATAGGTTATTGGCAACCTTAAATATCTAAAATACAACTTCTAACCCAAAAGAAGGTAAGCATAAGTAAAATGTAGCCTACTTTACTTGGTAGGAGAGACTTAGAATATATAAAGTCAGTTTACTCTTTAGAAGATGTGGCACCTTTTGTAACCTTTCACTTTGTCCTAATTTTTTATAGAGTGCCATGGGAGCCAAATGAAGGAGATCCAATGACATAACAACAAGTAACAATTGATTGAAAGTGAAGAGATTAAAGAAATACTAATTAGAAACATAAGTATCTTGAGATCTTTTATGTGATAATCAGTTCTGTTTTCTTTAAATGTTATCACTGTATTAAAGGACATCACTATCAACTTGATGTTCTTAATGGTGATACTGAATAAGAAAAAGTTAAAGTGTATTCAAGCTATGTGGTTTACTGAACAGGTAAATGAAATAACATTTTATAAAAGATTTTTGCTCAAATTAGTTGAGCTAAGAAGTTTTATCACTTAAAATAATGAGTAAATGTCCCAATAGAACGTTTTCTTAACTGTATACTAGATTAGACAATGGCTGTTAGGCCATTACAAACTTTGTTTTTTTGAAAACTTACTACTGTTTACATTTATTAATTTAACGTTTACAGTGGCTATGTGAAGACTACCTTGATGATGCATGAAGCATGATAATTCATAATCTTGATCTGACTTAAATTTGAATTCCACATTTCCCAGAGGAAAGCCAGCTTGTTAACATTCAAATAATACCACGACATTGGTAACTCTAAGGAAGAGCTAAAAGACTGTTACGCCTTTTTGGAAAATGTTTACTAGTTAGAGTTCAGCTTTAGAGAAAATTGAAAAAGTGATTAACTTGCATGGGAAACAGTGACTCCCCTGCTTTACTGTTCTTCACACTTTGAAAAAAGAAAGTGGTTTGGGAGAAAGCCTAATGTCTATTCAAATAAGTGATTGTTTTTTTAATTGCCCAGGTTAGAACTCTCACAAAGAGTTCTCTGTTGATGATTTGTAACCGTCTGTTATTATTCATTAATATGTGAATATGGAAATTGTGAAAACAGCACAAATTGATTTAGTAAATCTTCATCAGTTTAATGAAAGAGGGACCTTAACACTGGAGAGAGGTCTGAGGAGTTGCTTCTGCATCTGCCTGAGGGAATCTGTCTTTCCTTCTGAAGTAAGCCAGATACAGCTAGCCAACTGCCAGTAGAACTATCTGACCTAGTATATCCCTTTGTTGGATATAGAAGTACCTGTATCATGGCATACATAGTGGAAAACATTAGTATAGAAGTTAGGAAAAGATTATTTCTGCTCTGATACTGTTATTAAGTAATTATGTAGTTTTGGATGAATATTTAACCTCTTTGTGTTATCCCTGATCATTAATTGAGAGGGGTCATTGGAAGAACACCAACTTTGAGTCAAACAGAGTCAGGGTGAATCCATGTTCTTCCTCTCATTAGTTATAGGTTATCTGAAAAATGGATATATAGTGTTCAAAGTACAGTACCTATTTATGATTATGTGTTCAATAAGTCTTAGGTATTTTGTTTGTTTTGAGACAGAGTTTCGCTTTTGTTGCCCAAGCTGGAGTGCAATGGTGCAATCTCAGCTCCCTGCAACCTCCGCCTCCCGGATTCAAGCAGTTCTCCTCCCTTAGCTTCCTAAGTAGCTGGAATTATAGGCGTGCGCCACCATGCCTGGCTAATTTTGTATTTTTAGTAGAGACAGGGTTTCACCATGTTGGCCAGGCTGGTCTCGAACTCCTCACCTCAAGTGATCCGCCTGCCTCGGCCTCCAAAAGTTCTGGGATTACAGGTGTGAGCCACCACGGCTGGCCAAGTCTTAGGTATTTTTATGGAATGAGGCAAGTTACTTATTTTCAGAACCTCAGTTTTTCTTGTTTTTAAAATGGGAATAATGTTTATCATAAAGAACTAATATTAGGGTTTAAATGAGGATAACAAATATAAAGCGACTAGTGAAGTGTAGCACAAATTAAGTATTGGTTGCGTTTGTTTCACAAGATTCCCTTTAGCACAGATCTTTGTTTTTTTTAAAAAAATCATTATTTCAGGAAGAATGGGGTTGGGAGAAATCTGGTCTACTGGGTAGTTTGGAAACTGATCTTTAGGGAGAGGGCATTTTTAGGGACCTGGCTGATTTACAGTAAAAATGTCAGAGAGCAGGGTGTTTAGAATCTCCAAGTGAAGACTTTGAAGAGTCTAAAGGGGACAAAATAAGAATTCTTACTTGTGCAAAGGCAGCATGGTAGAGTGAAAACTAAAACAGACTGTGAATTGATCAATTACTCAACAAATTTAACAGCTATTCATTATGCACCTATTATTTGCCAGGTATTGTTTGATGCTTAGCATATAAGATCCTTGCTCTCCCTCAGGGAGTTTACACTGTGGAGGGAGTGGGAAGACACAGACAATAAATTCAAGAGAAGGTTGCAAATACTTAGGGATTATGAATGCTGTGGGGTAGGGTAGAATAGGTATCTAAGAGCTAGATGAGCACTACTCAAAATGTGGCCTGTGATCAGTCTGAGAACTGTTTGCTTTTGATCCTCTGTGAGATAACTGAAATTGAGAGTTTATAGAAATTTTTACATCAATCTGATAATGTAATTTTATGCGATTGAGTCAAAACAATTAAGACTCATGTTTTATATGCCTATTTTAAATTTCATTTTTCAAGTAATTCATTGCCACCATATTTTACAACAGCATTGATCTATAGTGGGTTGAAAATAAAACACCAGTCTTTACTGTATTCATTTGAGCAGTGAGCTAGATCAACAGTTGCCATTGTTAGTAGTTTTAGTAAGCGTGTTGTGGAGATTTTCAGCTTCTTTTGATGAATTAATTCACTGTCAAGTAATTAGCTTATTTGGCTTAAAAATATTTACATCCATGTTATTTACACTGTATTTTATGTTGGACTGAATGATTTTAGGTCTTTTGATTTTCAAATACTTTTATTCATGGTTGGATGCATGATACAAGTAGGAAGAGAGGAAAACTAAAACTATAAGGTATATAATAAGTGATTTCTTTTTTAAATTTTTAACTTCTAGATTCGGTTCTCAATACTTAGATTATTTCTAATATTTTTTTCTCAACTCATATTTTATGATCAGTATATGGTACTTAGAAAGCTCTTTTGATATAAGACCTTTCCTCCAACCAAGAGTTAATTGATATGGTGTACACTGCATGAAATTAAATCATGATGTTTGTTCCCATCACTTCATCTGCTGCTGGTGGGTCATAGATCCTGAGAAGAGAATATAGTTGTTTGAGGAAATTTATCGTTGATAACCTGGGTAATATTTTTGATTGTCTGTATAAGTTCTACCATTTGTATTGATAAATAATAACTTTATGAGTCCCCTCATTTATAGCCCCATTATCTTTTTTATGTAATAGGGGTAACTTAAGAATTATGTTGAAGATACCTGAAAATAAGATTTAGAAATACGGGAAATATTTTAGATAACCCCTAGTTAGCATTTTAAGTACTTCTTTTCATTTTATTATTTCAGATGTGGGACTAAATTAGTTTCTGGATTGTTATTTTAAAATGAAATTTAATATATCTATAGCCTTAATGAAAATGGTAATGGAGTAGAATTAGATATTAATAGATCATAAATTAACTACAAACTAAATAAAAATTTTAAAAAAAGGCCTTACAGATAATGACTCAACTCTTGCCTTGTCATATCTGGCCAGTGAAAACAATACATGAATGATACAGGTTTGAAAAGAATGGGCACAGACAGAATATTTTCTTGTGAAGACGTTCTTAATTTAATATGCCTAGGTTTTGGTACTGAGCATATGCTTTGGTAATATTAACTAGTGGTAAATGTGTTGAATTGTTTAACCATCATAATAGTGATACTTGAAGGTACACAATTCTTATTATTTGGTGAAATGTTAAACAATATACTTATAAGAGCAAATCTACTTAATGATGTTTACTATTTAATTGATTAGTTAAAATTTGAAAGGGAGTTGTAGAGTAGAATGAGGATAGCTTTTAGGTAATGTGAATTATAATTTGTAAAATTTTTAATGATTGTTAAACAGCAGCCATTGAATTTACGTGGTCTGTGCCATAAGTAAGCTAAGGCTTTTGAATATCTCTGAGAGTTAAAAATATTTTTCTTGTGGTGGGGGGTGGAATTTCAGTTATATAAGAATTATAAATTGGTTTTCTTTTATTATCTGGATTTGAATTATATTAGTAAGTAGATAACTAGATATATTCTAGAACCAGTCAGTACATGTTGGGGAACAAATGGGGAGGGTTTACTCAGCAGTACTCCCCTTTAGTTTGGTCATGAAATGAGGACTGCTTTATGTAAATTGTTCTTACTGGCGCCAGCTAGCTGTAACTGCAGTCTGGCTGTGCTGGGGCAGCAAATAAAATGTGTCATGGATTTTCTGTTTGGAATGTATAAGAATTAAGCCTTTTGGACTGAAAGAACAGAGTTGATACATTAGAATAGCAGTAGTGAGACCACAATTGACAGTGAATATGTGAAATAGTGAGAAGCTATAAGCCTTTTAAGCTTTTAGTTCTTTTATAGATTTATGCCTATTGATACTATTGGGTAATATGTGGGAGGTACTTAACTGCACACAGTTGCTGCAGACCTAATAGTTGGCAGCATAGAAAGCAGTACAAAGAATTCTGATTCTAGGCATTTTCACTTGAAATAGTCATTTTGAAGATATACTCTGTGTGTTCTGTGAGCTTCATTGACATATTGTCTGACGTTTTTTGGCTTTTGTAGTAAATGGGATGTATGCTGCACAAACTACCCAACAGATGTGAACCACTGTTTGAAAGGAATTTTAATATGTAGCCAACCTACTATATTCTTTTTTATTTTTAATGAATATGAATCAAACAAGAAATTTAGACTCAAGAAGGCTTACCTAGAAGTCTGCATTAGCTTTTAATGTTTATACAAATGAACTAAGTAGCAGTGGTTTACAGAAGAGGAAGTCCTTTTCACAGTGTCAAGCTGCCCACAGGTAAGAGATTCAGGTCCTTTTTCTGTGACACCTACCCCCCAGGCTTTATATTTTTCTCTCACCATTGGTAAGTTTTAAAAAATGTGTTTGTTTTTAGTTCTAATGAAAACAGGATTGGTAGATCGTTTAATGTTAATATTCAGGAGATTTTGAATGCCACATTTGGATTTGGTATTTTTTAAAATGTAATTTTCATCTTCTCAAAATTCCTTCACATTTGAATTGAAATGAACTAACAGTGGACTTCATATGTGATTATTACTCATGCATACAATATGTTCATATTACATAGAAATCAGTTTTAGATCTCTTTTCATTATAGTCTGTTAGTATATTCTCAGTTGTAGTGACACCAACTGGTACATGCAGAGAGATGACATTTTGTAACCTCACTTAAGTATAAAGTTTAAGTTTAAATTTACCACTTTGAATTCACCTTTACAAATCAGAGTGCTTATGTTTTCAAATATGGCTCATTGACATACATTAGATAATGTATATTTATACATGTAACTTGGTCAATTTTTCTACTTCCACCCTTATTCTTTCCATTTCTCTATATTTAAATTTATTATTTTAATAAAGTGAATTTTAGAAGTCTAAAATGAATGTATTAATTAGGAATTCCATTAAATTTAATATTTCTTAACCTGGGTTAAAGGAACACAGTCATTTGTTATTCTTTTTTTCTACACTTGAAATATTGTATACAAAAATACAAAATTCCATTGCAATAAAAATAATACCATTGCTGTAAAGATACGAAGGTATATGCTTATAAAGAAATGCCAATATGTGTGTTCATTCATATCAGTATGGCCAGAGATACATTACTGATTGTAATAATTTTTGGAGGGTGGGTGTGAAGAGTTGAATAGCAGAGTCAAGTGAAGAGTGGTAGTGAGATAGCTTAGAGAAGTGTATCAAAGAAAGGAATTATGTTAGGCAGCTCTCTGCTCTTTCCCTCCCTCTTTAGAAGTCAAGCAGCAGGCTCTTTCTGTAACCATAAAGTGTTACTTTTAGGTGGGACTTCCAGTTCTCTAATTTCTGAAAGTTTGGTCACTTATTGCTACATGGTTGTATACTTTAAAACTGGGGGCCAGCTGTAATAGAAGCCACACTCATGTTTCAGGGGCAGGAACCGTTCCTTACTTGTTGCCTTTTGACAGTGTTGCTTGGATTAAAAAAAAACAACATGTATTTTATTGATTATAGAAACAACATTTTTTGTGTGTGTTTCATCTCAGTAAACAATTTCACTATGATTGACAAAATGATAATAGTAGAAAGAAATCAATTTTGATTAATGTGTTTGAGGTTGGGTGAGGGAAAGGTCATGCTTCTTGGTGTAGAAGACATACACACCTGAAACAGTAGGAAAAAGTTTTTCAAACTTCTCTTGTGCTATTATATTGGTTAGGGGAATGCTGCGCAGGGAAGATAGTTGAGATGGGTTGGTTTTTAAAATATAGACAGAGAAAAAGAGTTGATAGACAAAAACAGGAATTTATTGAATGCTGTTAGAGTTGGAGGTCATAGCAAAGAAAGATGAGGGATAGTAGGACAGAGGTGTATTTTGTATATAGACAACCAAAACAAAGATAAAAGTCATGAGTATGATTACAGGCGTGGTGGCTCGCGCCTGTAATCCCAGCACTTTAGGAGGCCAAGGCAGGCGAATCACCTGAGGTCAGGAGCTCGAGACCAGCCTGACTAACATGGTGAAACCCCATTTCTACTAAAAATACAAAGAATTAGCCAGACATGGTGGCGTGCACATGTCATCCCAGCTACTTGGGAGGCTGAGGCAGGAGAATTGCTTGAATCCGGGAGGCAGAGGTTACTGTGAGCCAAGATCGCACCATTGCACTCCAGCTTGGGCAACAAGACTGAAACTCCGTCTCTAAAAAAAAAAAACCAAAAACAAACAAAAAAACAAAACACCAAAAAAACAAAGTCATGAGGATAAAGGTATATATAGTCTTTGAGGCTATTGAAGTTGAGTGTGAATGATCCGAAATTTGTAGTATAAAAATCTTTGAGTTCCTAAAAAGTGTTTGTGTTCCTCTTAAAAAACAAAATGTATTTAGCAAGCAATGTAGAATCCTCAAAATCTTCAAAATGAAATTAACTAATGAAAACTGTAAAATGAATGTATTAATTAGGAAATCAATTAAATTTAATATTTCTTAACCTGGGTTAAAGGAACATAGTAATTTGTTATTCTTTTTTTCTGTGCTTGAAATATTATATACAAAAATATACAATTCCATTGCAATAAAAATATTACCATTACTGTAAAGATATGAGGGTGTATGCTTATAAAGAATTTTAAAATTTTGTATACAGTATTTCAGGTAGTTTCTAATATTGTTCTTTGCACTGAAACCTACTGTTTGATGTTCCTGACAGATAATTATGTAGTTTATACTTCACCATTTCTAATGATGGAAGGGGGGAGAGTCTCTAATTTCATAAGGCAGTTTCTTCTTTTGTTGGGCATCCAAACAAATTAACGTTTGTTGATTTTGAGATGAAGTTGCCTTTCATTACTTTTATTTTTGCCTGTCATAGTCCCCCACTTCCTGTCTGTCTGTAGCTCTCTTTCTCTTTTATGTCTTTTACATGACAAATAGATACTATTTAAAGAAAGCTCATTAAAATTTTCTTATGTTTTCTAGGCTAAATATCAATATCCTTCATTTTTTCCCAACATTTCCTCATACAACATACTGTTCCAGAGCATTCTTTAGCATGGTCATCTCACAGTTATTAGGTCCTTCTTTATCTGTGATGCTCAGAACCGAACATAATTAACTACTCTAAAAATGTTCCCCTTCTCCTTGGCTGTTTGTTCTACAGTTTAACTTTGCATTAGCATTTTTGGTAGCCACCTTGAGCTGTTGGATTTTCTGAGTTTGCATTAAGTTAAAACACCTCAGTCTTTCCCTAACAGGCATTGATAAACTTTAATATACTTTAATATTTGAAACAACTATGTTACCTTATTATGTTTTCTTAATAATTTCTAATGTTGTTCATTATATTTAGTATGCTTTGTCTCCATCTTCCTTGCAAGGTTTTTTTCTGTTTTAATAGTGTTTTTAAAGAACTGGCTTTTGGTTCCTTGATTGCTTGCTCTTTTGTTTTCTTTCATAATTTTTCTGCTTTTATTGTAATTCCATGCTTTGGGATTATACCTTTTTGCCTTTATTAATGTTTTTGAGTTTTTTGTTAATATATGCATTTAAGGCTATCAGTTTTAATCTGAATATCATTTTGGCTGATTTCCTTAGGTCGTATTCTGTTAGTACTTTGTTGGTATTTTATCACTGATTTCCTTCTACCTCTAAAAGTTTTTTTTTTTTATAAAGAGATAATTTTTCTGTCATCTTGTTGGTATATTTATTACATTATGACTAGAGAATATAGCCTTCAGTGTTTTTTTTTTTTTGTCTTTGAATTTGTTAAGATTTTCTTGTCACCATATACATGGTCAATATTAATGTACATTGGCTATATTTGTAAAAAAATTGGTTTTGGGTTTATTGGATATACAGTTCTATTTATTGTTCTGTTATTCTGGCATGCTAATAGGATGTTCATTCTTTATTTTGTTTTCTTCATCTATAGATTTATCTCTGATTGTGAATTTGTTAGTTTTTTCCTGAATTATTTAAACCTGTTTTATCAATAGGACATATCTTTTTTTTTGTTCTATTACTTGATTTTCAACTTGAATTCTTTTTTATATGTCATATATAGGTTTCATATGTATACCTACCCTTTTTTGGGGTTACTATTTGCCTAGCGTATCATTTTCTATCCTTCTATTTCAACCTTTACTCTAAGGTATTACTCTAAGGTATGTCTCATTTATAGTGCATAGCTAATGATATTTTTGTTGCTTTACACAGCTTGAAACCCACCAGGTTTTTCCCGATTGATAATTTTCTTTATTTTTGTCCCATATTCTGCAACTTATTAGTTTGTTAACTTACACATTGCAATTATCTGGCATAAATAACGTATTTATTTTAAAGATGATTGATCCTCAGTTATTTCAGCCTGCTCAAGAGTTTTTACCTTTGGAGCTTTGCTAATTTCCTTATCTGAATTCCTTCATAGGGTCTTCTGCTGTCTTGTCTTATATTTATCTATAATCGTTTTACCAAGGGTCTGCGTTCTCTGTCTTTGCTCAGAAGTAATATATTTATTTCCTCACTCAAGCTGATTGTTAGCTTTGCTAGCTATAGAATTCTACAGTGAAAATAACTTTTCCCATGAATTTTGAGGGTACTTTTTTTTTTTTTAGCTTTCAGTATTGCTGATGACAAGTCTGATGCCAGTTTAATTCTTTCTCTTCTGTAGTTAAATGATACTCTAAGTTATTAATATTTCCCTATAATGATTTTCTGAAATCTTATCACAGTATGCCTAGGTGTCAAAAAATTTTATTTTGCTTGTTTTAATTTAGTCTGTTTTGGGATTCAGTAGGCCTTTATTATTGGAAAACTTGTGTATTTTTTCAGATTTGCTGATTTTTTTTTTTCTTATGTTTTCCCTCCTTTTTTTCTTGGTTCTTTTTTCCCGAAACTTGAGTTAATTGAAAGTTGTTGCTTCTGGATATATTTCTTATGTGTTTGTTCTTGTGGGTGTAATAGCTTCTCATACACTTAGAGGATTTTTTAATATATTATTTTAAAATGTCTTCTGTTTATTCTCCTACTAATTAGCTAGTGTTTTTTGTGGGGTTTGGCACCTGACCTTTTGTTTTGAATTCTTGAATGTATTTGAATTCTTGAATGTATTTGAATTCTTGAATGTATTCATTTGAATTCTTGAATGTAATCATTTTGGTATTTGAGATTTCCTGTTTTACTTTGGCTGGATGCTGATGGTTCAGGTGACTGTGAGTGGTGGGCAAGTGGTACTTGCTGCACATAGGATATGCTGGTAATTTGTCTTTGGGATGGTAGCTTCCATGTCTCTCTGGGGGCATAGTGTCTATATAAGTTACTACTCTAGCTCACAAATGTCAATGCTGCCCTGGTTTAGCACTAGCATGGAAGAGAGAATGTCTGATGGACTTAACTGTTCAAATACCAATTACATGAGTGTATTTTCATGTGATGATTCACACTGGCCTATCAGGTCTAAATTGAAAGTCTGTTATTTGTATCCCCTTGTCTCTGTGTAAGTGAGGTACTTTAACTAGTTTGACATTTATCCTTCTAGTCTTTAAAATATCACTTGCATGCCTGTATACATGTTTAGATTTGTGTGTGTGTGTTTTAAAATATAATGGCATAAAAACAGGGAACATTTATTGACTGCTTACAGTATCTAAGTACTTTCTATTTATTATGTCATTTAATTCCCATAGCATTTCCACGAAGACAGACTTTGTCATTTCAGTTTCATAGATGAGGATACTGAGGTAAGGAGAAGATACATATTTTAGATAGATAACCAGGAAATAATAGGATTAATATTTAAAAAGATATTTCTGGTCCTGGGATTTGCACTATTAATTACTAAGAAGTCTGCTTTTTTGGTACATTTGACAATATTTCTCAGAGATTTTTCTTTTTTAATGCCTGGGATATTAAGGGTTTTTATTTTTGTGTTTGCTATGACAGTGCAGCAGTAGGCATCCTGATACATTCCTTTGTAAAACATGTTGGTACATAGATAGATACCTTAAAGGTCCTTTGGTGTGTCAAAATGATGCACAGTTCCTGCTTATTTGTCCTTAAAAATGGATATGACACTTAACTCTTCTGCTTATGGTACATAAGACCGCTCATTTCTGTATATTAATGCTAACCACAAATAATTGCCAATCTGATGTTTAAAAATGGATTTTCTCTTTTTGTTTTGTCTTTTTTTGATGATTAGGTTGAATGCCTTTTCTCGTATGTGTTTCATGAATTGGCTGCTCACGTTTCTTTATTTTTTTTCCAACTGTTTGTCCTTTTCATTCACTAATAGATTTTCTTTTTTATTCTGGATACTAATCCTATAGCTCTATGCCATTTTTTTCAAGGATTTCTCCTAACTTGTGGTTACTTGTACTTTCTGTGCCTTTGAATATTTCTATTAATTTTATATCCAGTGTCTTTGCTATTGCACTTGACTGCCATTTTGATCGATTTTCCACCATTTATTTCAAAATCCATTTCTTCCTTATTTGTTATGTTCTGTTTTTGTTTGAGACAGAGTCTTGCTCTTGTCACCCAGGCTGGAGTACAGTCGCATGATCTTGGCTCACTGCAACCTCTGCCTCCCGGGTTCAAGCCATTCTCCTGCCTCAGCCTCCTGAGTCACTGGGATTACAGGTGTCTGCCACGACGCCCGGCTAATTTTTGTATTTTTAATAGAGATGGGGTTTCGCCATGTTGGCCAGGCCAATCTTAAACTCCTGACCTCAGGTGATCCGCCAGTCTTGGCCTCCCAAACTGCTGGGATTACAGATGTGGACCATCACGCCTGGCCTTTCTTCCTTATTTGTGATGCTTCTCTGTCATAGTTACATTTTTTATTGTTTGCGTCTGTCTTTTGGATAATTATTCTGTTGTACTCTTTTTTTTTTTTTTGTACTTTTGATAATAATGCTTTGTTATATGCTGTCACATTTGAGAGGGCAAACATTCCTCATTACTTTTGATTTTCAGGTTTTTCCCTGTTTTTAGCATTGTTTCACTTAGAGATTAAGTTTTCTTTTTTTTTTGGATATGGAGTCTCGCTCTGTCGCTCAGGCTGTAGTGCAATGGCGCTGGGCTCACTAATTTTTGTATTTTTAGTAGAGATGGGGTTTCACCATTTTGGCCAGGGTGGTCTCTTAACTCCTGACCTCGTGATCTGCCTGCCTCGGCCTCCAAAAGTGCTGGGATTGCAGGTGTGAGCCACCGTACCTGCCCTCAGATTAAGTTTTAAAAGTTTGTCATGCTACAAAATACCTAGGTGGAATTTTCTTTTTCTTTCTTTTCTTTTTTCTTTTGTTCTTTCTTTTCTTTTTCTTTCTTTTCTTTCATCTTTCTTTTTTTTTTTTTTTGAGACAGAGGCTCATTCTGTCACTCAGACTGGAGTGCAGTAGCATGATTATAGTTCACTGCAGCTTTGACTTCCTCCCAGGTAGCTGGGGCCACAGACACGTGTCACCACACCTGGCTAATTTTTTAATTTTTTGCTGAGGTGGGGTCTCACTATGTTGCCCAGACTGGTCTTGAACTCCTGGGCTCAAGCAATCCTCTTGTCCCAGCTTTCCAAAGTGTTGGGATTATAGGCATGAGCCACCATGCCTGGCTATAGTTACTTTTAAAAATTCTCCTTTTTTTTTCTTTAGTCACCTCCCTGACAATACTTCTAATAAATTTTATCCAGGAAGAATTGATTTTTTTTTTACGTTGAGTCTTAGCTCTAACATTTCATAAGACGGCTCTAACATGTCATGTAAGTGTTTCTAGATACCTTTTTCTTGCCATTCTGATTTTTTTTTTTTTTTTTTTTTGAGACATTCTCCCTCTGTCACCCTGGCTGAAGTGAAGTGGCGCGGTGTCGGCTCACTGCAACCTCCGCCTGGGTTCAAGCGGTTCTTCTGCCTCTGCTTTCTGAATAGCTGGGATTTTATCGTGCCTGGCTAATGTTTTGTATTTTTAGTTGAGATAGGGTTTCCCCACGTTGTCCAGGCTGGTCTTGAACTTCCAAGCTTAGGTGATCTACCCACCTCACCCTTCCAGAGTGCTAGGATTACATTCACGAGCCACAGCACCTGGCCTGAATGTTTTCTTCGTTGTATCTTTTGACTCCTGTTTGAGCTTTTACTGTTTTGCTCAGGATTTTCACAACATATTGAATATAGTGTCATATCCTTTGTTTTTGTGTTTAAGAGAAATGTCTGTGGTGTTTTATTACTATGGTGTTTTTTGTGTTGAAGAGAAATATCTGTGGTGTATTATTATGGAATTTCTTGTTAGTTTGAAGTGATCTTTATCAGCTTAAGGAATGATTTTTATGTTCTTAATTTTTATTTTTATCAGTGCTTAATTTTAATTTTTATCAGTGAATGAGTGTTGAAATATTAGTGTCTTTTCAATTTCTGTAAAGAAAGAGTTAATTTTTGTTTACCATTTTTATATTGTCAGTAAATTTCCGACTATGCTTTAAAAATTATTAAAGGTATTTAAAATGGAAAAACAGTGCAGTTTAGGATAGAGACGTTAATATCATCTTTTAGTAGTTAACCAGGAATATGGGGATACAAGAATTCGAAGAAAATGTGTAGTTTCTTGCCTCCTGGCTTTAATGATCTGACATAGTCACAGTTAGGCCTCACAAACTGCTCTTCTAGTCTCTCTCAGCACTGTTCTTTGCACAGTATATTTATTGAATTGATTGTTGTGCTGTTAACAGTGAGGTGGCTGATCGAACTTTTTTCTGTTTACCAGTCAAATGGCTTCAGACTGTTTATGTCAACAGTAGAAAAGATGATTAAAAATTTAGAAGAGAAATATGGTATTTGGAAATGCCAAAATAAGGTCCTAGATCTGCATTTGTGAACCCTCAAAAAGAGCTTAGTTGTATGTACTTGGTGGCTTACTGCATTTATCACTGAATTTCCTTGGAATTTTTCTCCCCCGCTTCTCTCTCTCCTCTTCCTCCTTTTAAATTTTTTTTTAATTCTGGAGGCTCTAGGCTCAGTTAAATATTTTCATGTGGCAGAGAGCCAGATTTCCAATAGCCCTGAACTCAGCATGCTGCTGTTGCTTAGCAACTACTTGTGAAGTCTTGTGGCTATAACTGAATTATAAATAGGGTTATGAGCAGAAGTGCAATTGAAATTGAGATTGGAAAGAAAGGCATACTCTTTTTTTTTCCCCATCTCACTTGAATTTGAGTGATTTTTTTTTTTTTTTTATGCAGAGTCAGTTTTCAGAAATCTGGCTTATAAACATTGGTAATACTAACCCTATCAGGAAGACAATATGGGCATCTTTGTAATTACACATTTGGAAGCTTCCCCCCCTCCGAAGACTAAACAGTCTATAATGGAGACATGGCAGTTCATAGACACTAGAGAACAGAACTTCTCCTAATTTTCCTGGTCATACATGTAGAACAATATCCATACATTGTATTACTGCTATATTTCTCTTCCACATTTACGTTAAAATCTACATACAGGAACACTTTATTAGATTATGTTCTTGTACTTTTCATCACATCATTTCTTTAGAGTGGCTTAAAAATTGTCCTATAATCATGACCACATAGGCATTTGATGAATATTGAATACATGAGTAAATCAACCTATCTTTATTATTGCTTAAACAGTACATTTTAAAGTACACTTCATTAAAATGTTATCAGCAAAAAACCTGAAAGATTCTTTAAGGTCTTCTAATTTAATTTCCTTAATTTCACATGGAAAGCTATAGACCTAACGATGTTAAATGATTTGCCTAAGATCTATCACACCCTGGTGTGTGTATGTGTGTGTGTTTTTTGCATTGGTCTCTCTTACCGTTACATACTTCACAACTGTCTTTTTTTTTGCACTTATATTTCATCAGTTTACACAAAATTTAATTGAATTCTGTAATTTATTAAAAAATGTACAACTAAGTTTAGTAACAAACACAATTTATATGAACAGGTTTAGTTGAGAGGAGAGGACCATAGGTATCAGTGAGTATATTTGTAGAATGGATGGAGAACACTGGCTTATTTGATACGATGATTAGGAGGTTAAGAGAGTTTCCATAGTATAGAGTTTTTGGTCAGAACTCTACAGATTTTTTTCAGGTTCTAAAAGATGAAACTAAGTGGCAGTTCTTGGTTTTGGATAAAGAACTCCGTGCTTCCTTAAAATATATTAAACTTTTGTTAATAGTTAGTTTTTAACAGCCCATCCTATGAAACTAAGTCGATTGCAGACATTTGTGAGAAACAAGTAGATTGTATTCTTAGGCATTGTTGCTAGGAAAAATTTAGAGTGGTAATGTAATTTTTTCTTTTGCTGCCAGTGGAGGTGCTGGTTCATTCTTTGTTGTATGCCCAGTAGCAGAGATCTTGCTATCAAAAGTGTAAGTTTCTTTGAAAGGTTTAACTGAAGGAAGATGTAGAATTATAAATAGAATTGGCTGGAAAAGTTGCGATAAAAAATAATTTTAATTAGATCTGCAAGGAGGGATAACCAGCAGTATGCTCTGCTATAGAAGATAAATAGTTGGTACAAAGAGGAATTTGAATTTCTTCCATAATATGGAAGAGGATTAAGAGTCTTTTTTCTTTCACCTTTTTTTTTTTTTTTTTTTTTTAAGTGACAGGATCTCACTCTGTGGCCCAGGCTGAAGTGCAGTGGCACAATCATGGCCTCCTAAGTAGCTGGGACCACAGCTGTGCACCACCACACCCTGCTAATTTAAAAAATTTTTTTGTTGAGACAGGGTCTTACTATGTTGTCCAGGCTCATCTTGAACTGCTGGCCTCAAGCAGTCTTCCCACCTATAGGCGTGAGCCACTGCACCCAGACATCTCAGCTGCCACTTTAAACTCCTGTGGGTTTTTAGTAGGGCAGGGGGAAGAGACTAGAAATAAGATAGAGATCCAGGGTGAAGTTCCTGGAACTCTCTAAACTATTCTAAGGCATTTTAGTTGCTATACTAATTGTTCTAAGGTACCTTGATTATTCAGTTTCCCTCAGATTTGGATTGGTATGTGATGTGTAACTGCTTTGAATAAAGTTTTGCAAGCATGATGCCTTCTTGCTTTTCTTGAAACAGAACTGGCCAGTATAAGCAAAAATTATTTTAAAAGTATTAAAACTAATAAAGAAAATATGAAATACCAAGACATAATTAAAGTGATATTTGATATGTGGGATTATTAAATGTTCTCACTTGTAGTGCTTTTTTTTTTTTTTAGTTTTTGAGACAGAGTCTCGCTTCGTTGCCGAGGTGGAGTGCAGTGGCGTGATGTCAGCTCACTTCAACCTCAGCCTCCTGGGTTCAAGCGATTCTCCTGCCTCAGCCCCTGAGTAGCTGAGACTACAGATGTTTGCGCCATGCCTGGCTAATTGCTCTACTTTTAGTAGAGTTGGAGTTTCGCCATGTTGGCCAGCTGGTGTCGAACTCCCAACCTCAAGTGATCCACCTGCTTGAGCCTCCCAAAGTGCTGGGATTACAGGCGAGAGCCACCGTGCCTGGCCTGTAGTGCTTTATTAACAAAATCTGATATGTTTGTGATACACTCTTTCACTAATTGTGACTCAGGTTTATTCATATTGCTTTCCTTGCAATGAGGATAATAGTATAAGTTAAGATCTATTTTAAGATATTTTAGATATAAATATAATTGTGGTTAAATTTTGGATATCTGTTGCATATGAATGTAACATTAAAAAAAAATAAGTAAAATAAACTAAGCTACTTTTCATATAGACCAGTGTTTAAAATAACAGTTTTGTTTCTGAGATGGAATCTCGCTCTTTCGCCCAGGCTGTAGTGCAGTAGTGTGATCTCAACTCACTGCCACCACGCCCGGCTAACTTTTTGTATTTTTAGTAGGGATGGGGTTTCATCATCTTGGCCAGGCTGGTCTTGAACTCCTGACATCATGACCCACCCACCTCAGCCTCACAAAGTGCTAGGATTACAGGCGTGAGCCACCGCGCCTGGCCAATGTTTTTAAAAACTTGGTTAAATTTCATTTTAAAATCTAACTACTGTTAAATATTCGGTTAAAAAGAGCATCAGTCAGTGGATTACTTGTATAATTTTTACCCTTTCTCCACTGGAGCTTTTTGTTACTTAAAATGGTTATGTGTTCTTATATGTTTTAAAGGCATTGTTTCTAATCTTTATTTCATGATTAAAGTAAGTTCTCTACATATAATTTTTATATTAAGTGTTTAAGGGTTTCATAGTGTCAAGTATATGAATTCACTTTGCATTTTGGATAACAAGTAGTGACCAAAGAAAACCTTTAAAAATTAGTCATTTCATCAAAACACACTACTGGTTAGTTTGATATAAGAAATGCATAGAACAAGTACTTTAATAAATAGCATTGGTTTTAACATGACTTGGCTGTCAAACCAGCCATTCGTTTCAGCAACTGTAATTTAAATTCTTGAAATTAAAAGGTTGGTTTTTTTTTTCTTTTTGTTTTCTCTTTCTTATTTATCTATTTATTTTTTGGTTTGATTTGGTTATTTTGTACTGATCTATGATCCTCTTCATGATGTTATATTAGACTATACATTGTTTGCCATGTTTAGGAATTAAAATCCACTCCATAATAAATTTGTACTCTGCAGAGAGACATGCCTATTAAGCATTATTAGGTTGGAAAGATAGAATGATAAAATGCATTCTGTTATCTGGGTAAAGGAGTAAGAAATTTCAAGTATTGTCAACTTTACTACATTTTAGGTAAAATTAAAAAATCAAAAATAGTGCTGTACAGATTATTTATGTGCATGTTTAACTTTTACTTGACACAATCATAAGATAATTTGTTTTTCTAACTGATAGAAATTATTTTAACTTAATTGAGAAAATAATTATTGAATGCCTACTGTGTATAAGACACTACTGTTTGTGGAAAGAAGTTTGTGTTAAAAAATGTATAAGGCATACTTCCTACCTTATTTTGAAGTCTGCTTTGGTAAGTTATGTAAGCTTTGTATTTTTAATACATATTAAACGTTTTTTTTAAACCAACAAATCTCATCGACTCATAAAATTATAGAAAAAAAGTGCTAGGAAAATTGCAGTACTGTTTAGAATTTGAGATTTTAGAGAACCTTTAATGTATTAGGACTGTGATTCAAGTGTTTTATGATTCTTCTGTAAATAGAAAAACACTTAAATATATAGGTATTGATGTGTGCTTGCACACACACACCCACAAATATATATGGACAATGGCATGTTTCTTGAAAGTGGCCCATTTATTTAGCTTAACATTCATTTCTTTAATTGGCACCTAATAAGTAAAGGTGTCAAGTTAATATTTTAGGTGATGAAATGCAAGGCACATATTTTTTTCCAAGAAAATAGAGTGTTTTTGCTGGAAGTTTTGCTTTTATATTCGCATCTATTCTAAGATTCCTGCTAGCATATTGTTTCTATTTTTAGGCTGTTGCCAGGCAGATTTAAAATTTCTTCTCTTATGGCTGTCTAATTTCTATCTTCCTGATTGGTTACATGATGCTGCTTTTATTAGCCAACCACAGTGACTATGCAAATTGTATTTCAGTTTCTGTTGCTGTGAAAGAACTGATAAGATGGCTGCAGGGGGCTCCCTTTGGGGTATGTTTTTTATTTTAAAGAGGGTTTTCATCAATATGTAGTAAGAAGCAAAGGTAGATTTCCTTTGAAGGGGCATTTTATTTTTGAAATGGGAAATCTAACAAAGCAAGCTTTATAAAAGGCTGAAAAATGCCTCTCTTGTGTATTTGATTTTAATGCTGCTCTGTTTTGCCTCTATTAGGCAACTTATAAGTGGGTATATTTTATTACTTTTTGTATATAAACATGCCAGCATGCTAGTTTAGAAGTCTGTTAAAATGTTCTAGATTATTGTCTTTGCTTTCTAAAATAATAGTTTTTTTTCATGTAGGAATTATTTTAGATGTCAGTTATGTGTATATAGCGCATCATTCTTTTAGCCAGTACTTACCTGTATTCTATGTGCTCAACACTATGTAGTTCACTAATATTATACTAGAATACTTCATTTTTTTGTTCTTTTGTGAAATGACCTCAGAGGCACATCATCATGATATCAGCATATTTAAGATGTTTTCTAATATCAAAGCTTTGGACACTTAAAATATATTAACTTTTCCTGAGATTTGACAGAGATTAAAATTTGAAAGAAGCAGTAATTTTATACTGGATACTTGGTAAAAAATGTCAAAGTGTTCCATTAAACAATACACAAATGTAGTATTAGAGTCCATTTATAATAAAAATGTCTTAAAGGATACCTTTAGAGCATTGGCAAATACAGAGAATGGTGACAAAACACGCCATATGAATAAAAACAATATTGATAAAGTGTGACAAAGCCATATGTAACATCAGAAAGTTCAAGAAGTATACCTCATTTAAAAACATTTATCATCATTAATTACATATAAGGCCTTTTGGTTATAGTACCATTTTATAATAAAAGATAATGTTTTTGTTTCACTTAAGACTGTCTAGTCTTTTTGGTAAAAGATAGTTAATTGCATTTTCTATGTGTAGAAGACTTTATTAATATTTGCTCCTGGAGGGGTCACCTGTGTCATGCTTAGTACTGCTTTCTTTTTGTTTTTAAATATCTTGCATGGGTATTTTATGCCCATTACTGTAATCCTGCAAGATGAGCATACTGTAGAATTACGTACCATTTAAGGACAGGGAAAAAGAGTAATGACCTCATCCAAGATGAGCACATAAGAGAACAAGGCTGCGGCTATTTTACACATACTGCCTTTCACCATCAATATAATTACAGATACACTTGTTGGCTTAAAAATGTGAATGCTCTAAAGTATAAACCAACACTCGGTTCTCTTGGTATAGTTGTTCTGTCCATGTTGGAAGTGTGACCCAGTAAAGGGGTTTAGGTTAAAAATAAATGAAAAACACTTGACTGAAGTTCTGCTATTCTTTTTTTTAAATATCAAGTTTATTGAGATACAATTCACATGTCATACAATTCACCTGTTTAAGTGTATAATTCAGTGGTTTTCAGCATATTCACAGTCATGTAATCACCACAATCAATGTTTGAACATTTTTATTACCCTATAAAGAAATCCTGTACCCTTTAGCAACCAACCCTCATTTCCTCCCAGGCCCTCCAGCCCTAGGCAATTGGTAAGCCACTTTCTGTCTGTATAGCTTTGCCTATTCTGGACATTTCATATACAGTAGTACCCTCTTCTCCACAGTTTTGTTTTCTGTGGTTTTAGCTCTCTGTAGTCAACTGTGGGTAATATTAAGTGGAAAATTTCAGAAATAAATAATTAATAAGTTTCAAATTTGGCACCGTTCTAAGTAGTATGATGAAATCTCATGCCATTCTCCTCTGTCCTACCTAGGATACGAACCATCCCTTTGTCCAGTATGTTCAGCGTGTCTATACTGTAGATGCTACCCACCTATTAGTCATTTAGGAGATGTCTGGGTTATTAGATTTGTGCTGATATCACAATGTTTGTCATAAAGTCACCCTTATTTTACTTAATAACAGCTTCAACATGCAAGAGTAGTGATGCTGGCAATTTGGATATGCCAAAGAGAAACTGTAAAGTGCTTCCTTAAAGGGAAAAGGTTAAAGTTTTTGACTTGATAAAGGAAAGAAAAAGAATCGTATGCTGAGGTTGCTAAGATCTTTAGTAAGAACTATCTTATACTTTTGTGAAACGAACAGTGTATTGTTATAATTGTTCTACTTTATTGTTATTGTCAGTCTCTTACTGTGCCTAATTTATAAGTTAAATGTCTTATATGTATAGGAAAAAACATAGTATATATAAGTTTCAGTACTATCCAGTTTCAGGCATTCACTGGGTGTTTGGGAATGTATCTTCTGTGGATAAGCGGAGAATACTGTAAATGGAATTATTCAGTATGTGGCCTTTTGTGATTGGCTTCTCTTACTCAGCATGTTTTCAAAGTTTACACATGTAGTAGCATGTTCAGTACTTCATTCCCTTTATGGCTGAGTGATATTCCATCATATAGATATACCACATTTTATTTATCCATTCATTAGTCACAGGGCATTTAGGTTGTTTCCAGTTTTGGGCCATTATGCGTAGTGCTTCTATAGAGCATTCGTGTACAAGTTTTTGTGTGGACATATGTTTTCATTTCTCTTGGGTATTTACCTAGGAATGGAATTGCTGGGTCGTATGACAACTCTGTGTTTCACATAGTATGGAACTGCCTGTTTTCCAAAGCAGCTGCACCTTTTTGCAATCCCACCAGCATTGTATGAAGGCTCCAATTTATCCATATCCTTACCAGTACTCATTATTCTTGTTGATTATAGCTGTCCTGGTGTGTGTGAGGTGTTATCTCATTGTGGTTTTGACTTGCACTGATGACTAATGACGTTTACTGCCTATGAATTATTGACTTATAAAAACCATAGCTTTAGGAGAAAAATCTAATGTAAGTGACGGGTTGATGGGTGCAGCAAACCACCATGGCACTTGTATACCTATGTAACAAAACTGCACATTCTGCACATGTACCCCAGAACTTAAAGTATAATAATAATTTTTAAAGAAAACAGAAAAAGAAAAAAAAAGCCTTTTTGTGGAAATGCCTATTATGTCCTTTACTCATTTTAAAATGGAGTTATTTGGTGTTTTATTATGAATTTTAACAGTTTTTATATATTCAAGATACAAGTCTCGTATCGGGTATATGGTTTGCAAATATTTTCGTCCATTGTGTGAATTGTCTTTTCACTTTCTTAGTGGTTTCCTTTGCAGCACGAACAGTTTTAATTGTGATGAAGTTCAGTTACACTGTTTTTTTTTTCCCCTTCTTTTGTTGCTTCTTCTCTTTGGGTCATATCTAAGAAACCATTGCCTGTTCCAAATTTATGAAGATTTATGTCTGTGTTTCCTTCTAAGATTTTAGTTTTAGCTCTTAAATTTAGGTCTTTCATTTATAGGAATTAATTTTTGTATATGGCAAGAAATAGGAGTCCAACTTCATTCTTTTGCATGTGGCTATCCAGTTTTTCCAACACTCTTTGTTTAAAATACTATTCTTTCCCCATTGAATGGTCTTGTAACCCTTGTCTAAGACAATTTACTGTAAAAGTGAGGGTTTATTTCTGTTCCAAAATATATCCTAAGGATATACCTGTCATTTTGCTAGTAGTGCCACACTGTCTAGGTTACTGTAGCTTTGTAATAACTTTTGAAAATGCAAAGTATGAGTTCTCCAAGTTTATTTTTCTTCTTCAAGATTGTTTTGGTTGTTCTGGGACCTTTGCATTTTCATATTAAATTTAGGATCAGCTTATCAGTGTCTGCAAAGAAAATAGCTAGGATTTTGATATTGTCTTAAACCTGTAGCTTTAATTTGAAGAGTGTTGACATCTTAAGGATATGAGTCTTTCGATTCATGAGTATGAACTGTCTTTTATTTATTTATGTCTTTAATTTCTTCAACAGTATTTTATAGTTTTCAGAATGTTAAGTTTTGTACTTTTGGCAAAATAATTTTCGATATTACTGTAAATGGAATTGTTTTATTTTTGGATCATTTGTTTCAAGGGTATAGAAATGCAATAGATTTTTATATATTAATCTTATAGTCAACTTTGTTAAACTCTTATTAGTTCTAATAAATCTTTAGTTGATTTCTTACTATTTTCTATATACGATATTTTATTATCTGTAAATAAAAATAGTTCTTTCTTTTTTTTAAAGTTGTATGACTTTGGGCTGGGTATGGTGGCTCATGCCTGTAATCCCAACACTTTGGGTGGCCGAGGCAGGTGGATCACCTGAGCTTGGCAGTTTGAGACCACCAGCCAACATGGTGAAACTCCGTCTCTACTAAAAATACGAAAATTAGCCAGGCTTGGTGGTTCACGCCTGTAATTCCAGCTACTCAGGAGGCTGAGGCATGAGAATCACTTGAACCCGGGAGGCAGAGGCTACAGTGATCTGAGATCGTGCCAGTGCACTCCAGCCTGAGTGACAGAGAGAGACCATGTCTCAAAAGACAAACAAACAAAAAGTTGTTTGACTTTTATTTCATTTCTTGCCTAATTCTCCTGGCTAGAACTTCTAGTTCAATGCTGACTAGAAATGGTGAGGGCAGATAACTTTTCTTGTTCTGATCTTAGGGTGAAAAATTTCAGTCTTTGACCTTTAAGTATGATAGCTGTGGGTTTTTCCTTGGTGCCCTTTATCAGGTTGAGGAAATCCTCTTCTAAGTTTGTTGAGTGAATTCTGCCCTTAATTGCTATGTTAAATTAAGGATGAGATAATTTAATACTTAGAAAGCTGCTGGTAATACTCTTGTATCTAATACATGAAGTAGTCAGCAGGCTGGTGAAACTGGGGAGGGAGTCTACTCTCAGGTCTCATTTACTGAGTAGATAGGTTTTACCAGTGATCTTAAATGACATCTCCATTTTCAAAGAGATAAAGAAGACAATTGTGGAAGATACCATGTAGGTGATTGTTCAACATTTTATTAAAATGGTACCAAAACTTAAATGATGAAATGCATTAGAAGGTTCCTGTGCTGAAGAAAACAACTTGGTACTGAATTGGGTGTCTGCTTTACCTTACTAAGTTAAAATTACTATCTGTGTAATTATGGATAGTAGCATAGTTATTGATGTATTAATTCACATGATATGTAAAGTTGAAATTATGTAAATTATCACATAAACTAATGAGAAAAGGATATGTTTTGTTATAGTGTCTGACATATATTATTCCTCAATAAGCATCAGTTTCTTTTTCTCCTTTCAAAGTGTGTAATAAATAAAATGGGTTTTTTTTCAAGGTGTTAATAAAAGGCAGAATTTATAAGGCATGGTTGGGAATAATAAACATCAAATTCAAGATTATGCTTATCTTGGCATTTAGGAGTCAAGGATGAGGAAGGAGGAGTAAGCTGTTGTGTTGCACAGGGCACTTTATTTTTATTTCATAATGAAAAATTATGTGTTAGTATAGCTAAACATTAATAAAATAACATAAAACTTGAGCTAGAATGGAACTTAGCAAGCATCTGGCCTAACCTCTTCAGTTTTACAGTTGAGGAAACTGAACTCTAAAGAGTTAAATTGATTTATTCTATGCTGGTGTATACTAATGTTAGAACATGGAATAGAACCTAGTTTTGTTAGTTCAGAAGTCTTTTTGTTATGCCAAGCTTTTTAGAATATGTATATTTTAAATTAGTGTGATAGTTTGTATGATATTTTATAATTATACCTTTTTACAGCAAAAGAATTCTATGTCCCTACCTTTTGCCATGTGATGTGAGGTGTTTCCCTTTGGGAGATTTTTACTTCCCATGCCGTTAATGACTAATTTGGTTTTAGCCAAAGGAATGTGAATGAAAGTAATGTCTAAGCAAAAGCTTTAAAATAAGCTGGTCCTGCCCATGGCCCACAGGCTGCATACAGCCCAGGGCTGTTTTGAATATAGCCCAACACAAATTTGTAAACTTTCTTAAAACATTATGAAAATTTTTTTTTCAGCTCATCTGCTATCATTAGTGTATTTTATGTGTGATCCAAGACAATTCTTTCATTGTGGCCCAGGGAAACCAAAAGATTGGACACCCCTGCTAAAGGCTGTTGTATACTGTGTATCTCTGTCATATTGGTCTTTTCCCTCTGCCACAAGGCCTAGATGGGGTGAGGGGGTGCTGTTCCTTCAGCCTGGTGTCCTAGAATGAAAAAGTATACAGTTATTGGCCGGTGAAATTTTGTTGTTGTTGCTGCATTATCATCTAGTAAAAGGTGACTGACACAGAAAGTTAGCTGTCCAGCTTTTCTCTTTAGGTTGGGTTAATAAGAAAAGTAAGAGCTATTTCCTGGCATTTGAGGGATTTACATCTTTCAGCTCCTCATACCTCATTCTGGGTGTTTTACTTCACCCAAGCAAAATGTGAAAAGTACGTTTGGACAAATGATTTCTACTGCTGGTTATTTATTTATTTTTTAAATGAAACCTGGTCTTGCTATGTTGCCCAGGTTGGTCTCTACCCTTCAGGCTCAAGCAGTCCACTGCCTCAGCCTCCGAAGTAACTGAGATTACAGGTATGTGCCACTGCTCCCAGCTCTGGACAAATGATTTCTTAAATTCCTGTGGAGATAAATACAAGACCTTCTATAACTTCACTCCTTATCTGCATAATGATAATAGAGTTTGGCAAGCTAGTGAGTTGGGCCTTGATGGAAAATTGGCCAATTTTCTAAAGGGGTGTAATTTGCTCTGTGTATTCTAAAATGGCATTTGTTGGATCAAGTCATTTAATTTTATTTTGCCCTTGTAAGACAATGATCCCCAAAATTGACTTGGAGAAGTAATTTTAAGGTATCTTATGTTTTTATCATATAGACTGTTCCAAAATTTCTGAAAACATAGCACTGAATGCAACACGAAGTTAGATTGTAGTGACAATTCTGGCTTTGATTTAACCAAAATTTTAAGAACATGATTTACTCCTGCATAGTCTAGGGAATTGTTGGTAAAGCAAACTCCCTATTTCCTTTGTGGTTGGTTATTTTTTACAACGTAGTTTGGGGATATTGCATTCCACATTTTGGTTGGTGACAGGCAGAGGGGTTAATTTGTGGACGTGTCAAATATTATGATCACTCGATAACTTACTCAACTGAGTTTATGAGTATTTGATAAACAGATTTCACCACTTACTGTTTTTTTTTTAAGACAGCAGGATAGCTAGTGACAGTTATTTTATACTAGTTGAGAGAACAGTAGCTAACAATGCAACAGGATAACATCTATTTACATAGCCTTTATGTTATACTGGGTATTGTCAGTAATTTAAAGACGATTTACAGTATACAGCAATATGTGTATAGGTTATATGCAAATACTACACTACTTTATATAAGGGACTTGAACATTGTCAGATTTTATCTGTGGGAAGTCCTGAGACCAGTCTCCCACAAATACTGATGGACATCATATTTAAAATAAAAATTTCAAAATCTTTATACTAAATTTGAGCAGATAAGTATCAAAGTGAGTGAACAGACTCACTAGTCTATTTAATGAACAATAAGCAGTAAAGCAGATTATTAGCATTTATTGTGCAACCCATTATTCTTTATGATTTTAAGAGTATTGCAAATTCTCAAGCAAAATTTAGAAATGCAAAATAAAATCATACAGTTTTCAACTGAGATTGGGATTCTTAAAGAACCTAATAGAGTTGCATTTCTAAAGAGGTTAGAAATTATCAGTTAAATATTAAATATTTAATATTTAATTCAGCCATTTAATGAAAATAAACTTGAATTAAAATTATTTTCACTAGAAAAATGAATGAAATGTTCATTCAGAAAAATGTTATACTCTCAGCCAACAGCATGAATATAATTGAAATGCCTTTGTCAAAGATAGAAATGCCATGTCCACTTAATGTTTTCTAAGTTTTTGCTTTAATTTTATTTTGAAGTATACTTCATCAAATATTCATTACTTTGAATTAATACAGCATTTGTTTTGTTTATGTGTTGTATATGCTTTTTGACCTAACAATCATGGTACTTAGTTAAGTCTGTTCTTGGAAAGCAGTACAGATCCTAGTTTATTTAATCAGAGAAACCCTACCATAGACCTGTTTTTCAAACAGAGCATCTGGAGTTAATATTCCTAATGTTTCCAGTTCATTGTTCACCTTTATTTTCACATCCTTTGGATTTTTGATAGAGCACTTGCCCTCATCTGCTTCCCTTGTTGCTGGGCAAGGTTTGTGACACTGATGTCTGATTGGTTTTAGACTATTTCGGCTTTGAGCCAATCAGACAGTGAATTTCAGTTCTCTCACAGGACTGAAACATTGAAGCAGCTGTTGATATATTTTTCCTGTGGGGAGATTATATAAACTAAGAGTATGGCTGCAGCAAGCTCCCTCTTGGGTATGTTTGAAAAATTACAAGGTTCATCTGTAAGGAAGGGGGGAAATGAGGTTTATTTTTAAAACTTGGTTATTAAGAACACCTAATAAGTAGTGAATTTGAGAAAAAAAATTCTGATAACAAAGTTTCCATTTTTATTTTATAATTCTATATTTAAAGAACTATAGAATGGTGTAATGTAATAAAAATGTCTTTTATTTTCATGAATATTTACTTTGTAATCCACACTTGTTTTATAATAAAGCTTTGAAAAGACATCTCATATAACCTTTTGTAACGCTGCGAAAGGCAGTTAAGGAGAAAAGGATGTAGTAATTGTACTTTTACCACTTAATATAGGTTGTCCAGCATCAGACATTTAGATTTCATTAGATGAATTAAACTAAGTCAGTTCAGTGCAGTAGACAGCACAACACTTCATAATACTATCCCTAGTAATCCTTTGGGTCCAGAATACTATTAATTTTTGGAATCGGAAATCTGCAACAATAGTGGTAGATGGGTATGAAAATTTTTTTTTTACTTGTCTGGATTTAAGGTTTTGCTAGATTTATATATACTATATATATGGTCTATGGAATTTTTAAAAAGAAATTTACATTTGAATTTTTCATTGTATAGAAAAGTATGTTCTTATGTATATTGTCCATGTTTGACTTACTCCTCAGGTAGGAAATTAATTTATATTAATGTATATTTCTGGAAATGTTCATGGATATTTATTAAAGCAAAAAGATGTAAATCTTATTCATTTATGTGTGTGGTATATTTAATGCATGTTACATGGATTTAGGGTTTTATGTAAACTGTGTTCTAGATTCTTTATTTCAAACAAAGAACCACACTTAAGTATTACAGATACAGCTTTTGTTTAACTATGTTTTTCTGACCTTATTGTCTGTCTCCTGTTGCTGGGCAGGAATCAGAATGCTGGCTGCTGATTGGCTGAGTTTGTGAACGGCTCTTGAACAGCCATTTAAATTCTTGAGCTTTTTGAGCAGGCAGATTGTAGGCTAAGACATAACAGCTTCCCTTTGTTGTTTCATTGCTATGATCTCTTGCTAGAAAGAAGTGGGTGGAGGGGAATGAAGCAGAGAAGAGAGTAATGTTTTCATTTAAAGAAGAAGCTCGTTGGGCTTTCCTTAAAAATATTTTTAAAATAATTTACCAAAAATTTGAAAAAAAAAATTTCCAAGCCAGAGAGACTTAACCCTTCTCTGGTTATTTAAATATAAATTCCTGTGGAAAAGATTTTATTAGTGATAGTATTTTCCCAGAGTTCTTGAATATACAGAGACTTAACATTATTTTGACTCTCTTCCTCATGAAAAAAATACTTTCAGGAGAAACTAGTTCATCATGTTTTGCAGTTACTTTTAGACATGGCAGACATCTTCTGCCGTAAAATACCAATGCTTTTTCTGTGAAAATGAATTACAGTCATGTGAAAGTTTTCTGATTTGAGTTGCCACCTAAAATACTAAATTTATTTTATAGAATAGTTTTATGAATGGCATCTTAGTTCTAGGTGACAGTACTAAAATGATCCTTGGAAGTGTTTTGCTGTGGTATTACAGCCATGGAAACTTGTTTGCAGGTAACACACCTTTCTTTAATGTGTATCTTTCTTTAATATGCTTTGCAAATGCAAAATACATTTCTAAAAGCAGACTGCTGATTGGTTGGTACAGATATGGCTGAACTAGTTTGAACTAATTGTTCATGCTACTTCCTTATTGCTTTGTCTGTTTTTTATTATGTTTAGAACCCATAAGATCCGGTAAATGGCTGTAGTGTGCTCCCTTGTGGGTATGGATGGTAGTTATTCTGTAATTCTTTTTAGAGTGCTTTATTATTACTGAAGTTAATGGCAATTTTATTGATAAAATCAACTTTTCTTAAATTATATATATTTTTATTAAATATTATTTGGTGGTGGCAATTTAATATTAAATGTGAGGTTTACATGTTGGATTTTGTAATTTATATGTAAAATACCAAAGGGGAATTTGTCTTACACTCTTTAGTTTATTCCTAAAAACATTATCCTGAATATTTAGTTCATTCCTAAAAACATTATCCTGAATATATAGATGGTGATGGTTATAACATTTATTGAGTTCTTACTACATTCCAAGTGCTTAATGTATAGAATCTCATTTAGTTCTCATGGCAACCTTTGTGACAGGTGCTGTTATTCATCCCTTTTTAAGGTAGCCGAAACTAAGAAATTGATGTTAGTTTGCCCAGTCTCACACAGTAGGTTTCCTGGAAGAATTGGAATTCAAATCTATGAATTTGTCTACAGTCTACAGAGTTCATATTCTTAATTGGGTTATTACAAGTTATGACTTTTTTTAAAGGAATGCTTACTTTTAATGTAAGAGTTCATGTTCTTAATTGGGTTATTAAAAGTTATGAATTTTTTAAAAGGAATACTTACTTTTAATGCAATTGGTAATAACTACCAGCTATCCATATAATATCTGAGATGTGGATATTATGAGGCTAAATTCAAAAGAATGGCCTTTTGAAATACTTACAGGGTAACTATGCTACTTATATTATAAATTTAATTATTTTGTAGTTTTGGAATTAGTAAGGAAAAGTGACAGCAAAATACAATGCATTGTATATGTATCTTTTTGCAGAAAATTTTGCAGTTAGAATAACTGTAATGATGGGGAGGGAAAAACCTTGAAGGTGTGAAATTTTAGTCTGTAATTAAAAATCCTTAACATAGTGTCTATTATAATTTTGTATTAAGGTTTCTGTTTAAATGAAGAGTAATTTTCCTAAATATTTAGTTATATAAATAAAATGGCTAGAATAAGACATATGTTCTAAGTTATTGGCTCAAAATGAGAGAATGAATACAGAATGTATCACAGTCTAGAAATTCTCTGACAAGGTGGTAGAATCTCAAGCTGAATTGGCCTCCAGCAAATAGGCTAGGCTTATTGTTTTATGCCCTTCAGCCAAAGATCAGCAGGAACACCTTTGTAATTGAACAAGTTAGGTTTACTATGTTGCAGGGAGGAAATAATGTTCACTATGGGGAAACTGTAAGGCACATCATTCAGTAAGAGGATGTTAGAAAAAACCTAGTATAGGATTTGAGTATAGTATAGTATAGGTTGGGTTACTCTGGGGAGAGATTAAGGAAGTAGATCCTTATGGTGGATTGGGTGGCATCAGAAAGTTGGGGCACTTCTATACTTGGGTATCTCAATAAATTTTATCTATATAGGGAGGACAGACTATTATAAGATAAAGCTGTAACTGATAAAGAAGTAGTCATCACTTATTTAGTGAGGGGGGATGTTTGGAATTTTGTGGGTTGCACAGTGACCTTGTCTGACTTGAATGTTCTCTGAGTTGGTTTTGTGTCCAACCAGAGAACAGCATTGCTTAACCGTAAGCATCAGATCCGTTAACAACATTGAGCCCTAACTGTGAGTGTCAGTTAAGTTTTCAGACATCAGGGGCTGCATTTCTTTCTTTCTCAGGCCAAAGCAAATGTATTCTACCATATCATTCCTACTGGTGATGGTAATGGTAAGTGACTATCCAGTGTTAAAACAGTATTCCTGCCTCCTATACATCTTAGTCCTTAAAGGTATTTGTTTTATTCTACTATTGATTGATGACATTGTTTTCTTCAGAACCACATCTTTGTGCTCTTTTGTTTGCCTTTATTGCACTGGCCAGATGTTAACATGGAAATGGTTACAGGAAACATCCTTGTTTTTTTCTGATCCTGTTTCAATATCAGACATGATACCTCTAGTTTTCTTGGTAGATAACCTTTATCAGATTTGAGTAAGTTTCCTTGTATTCTTAGTTTCCAGGGAGTTGTAATTATGCATCAGTCTTGAATTTTGTCAAATGAATATTCTGTATTTGTTGAGGTAATCCTTTGTTCATTTTGTCCCTCTGTTCTGTTTATGTGGTGAATTAAGTAGCTTGATTTGTTTTGTGGTTTTCTTTCATGCTTAACAGTATTGTTTCAGAGTTCTGGAGGCAAGGCATTTGAAATCACGGTGTTGTCACTGCCATTCTCCCTCTGAAGGTGCTGAGGAAGGATCTGTTCCAGGCCTCTCTCCTAGCTTCTGGTAGTTGCTTGGCTTGGGGTACCATAACTTCAATCGTCACGTGGCATTCTCCCAGTATGCATGTCTGTCTATGTCCAGATTTTCCCCTTTTTATAAGGACACCAATTGTATTGGATTAGGGCTCACTTTAGTATCCTTATATTACCTTGATCACTGTAAAGGCCCTGTTTAAATAAGATCACATACTGAGGTACTGGGGCTTAAAACTAATATCTTTCTGGGGATGTGGTGGGGTGTGGGATGTTGCACAATTCAGTCAGTAACAACCTGGTACCAGACATTCAGTTTAGGCAAAACTCATAATTGTACACTCTGCTGGGTGTGAAATAAAGTCAGAATGCATCATGGCTTGTTCATGGTCAACACTGCTTGATTTTTGAATGTGAAATCGGCCTTGTATTTTTCTAAGTAAGCTTCACTTGGTCAGAATTCATTACCTTTTTAAAAAGCCTACTTCTAAATAACTCATAGATGAAAGAAGAATCATGATGGATATTAGAAAATATTTTAACAGAATAATGTAAATGACACATGAAAATGTGAGATGCAACTAAAGTAGCTCTTAGAGGGAAATTTATAGTTTTATATGCACACATTGCAAAAGAAGAAAGATTGAAAATAACACTTAAGCTTGAATCTCAAGGAAAAGGATGGCATGTTAAACTCTTTCCAAGAAAAAGTAAGAGAAAAGAAATAATAAATATTAGAGTAAATAATTAAAATAAGAAAGCAGATGTAAAACTAAGGAATATCAGCCAAGTAAAGGTTCATACTTTAATAAGTGAATAGAATTGATAAAACTCTAGCACAACTTACCAAAAAAAGAGAAGAATACACACACACACAAACACACAAACACACACACACACACACACACACAACCTTTGTATTTATTTTTAAATTTTTTTTGTAGTGGCATTACTGAGATATAACCACATATCTACTATTCACCCATTTAAAGTACAATTCAGTAATTTTTAGCATATTCACAGAGCTGTATAATCATCACCATAATCAATGTTAGAACATTTTCATAACCCCATAAAGAAATCCTGTACCCTTTAGCAGCCACTCCTCATTTTCTCCAGAACCTTCCAACCCTAGGCAGTCACTGATTTACTTTCTGTCTCTAGATTTGCCTACTCTGGACATTTCATATAAATTGAATCATTCAGTATGTGGCCTTTTGTGACTGGCATCTCTCACTCAGCATATTTTTAAGGTTTATGCATGTAGTAGCATGTTCAGTACTTCATTCTCCTTTGTGGTTGAATGATATTCTGTCGTATGGGTATGCCACATTTTATTTCTCCATCAGTCATAGAACATTCAGGTTGTTTCCAGTTTTGGGCCATTGTGAGTAGTGCTTCTATAGAGCATTCGTGTACAAGTTTTTGTGTGGACATGTTTTCATTTCTCTTGGGTATACACCTAGGAATGGAATCGCAGGGTCATATGACAACTCTGTATTTCACATACTGTGGAACTGCGTGTTTTCCAAAGCAACTGCACCTGTTTGCAGTCCCACTATCATTGTATGAAACTTCCAGTTTTTTCAAATCCTTGCCAACACTCATTATTCTCATTGATTGTAGCTGTCCTGGTTTGTATGAAGTGTTATTTCATTGTAGTTTTGATTTGCGTTTCACTGATGACTAATGATGTTTATTGCTAACGGACTTTTGGCTTAGGGGTCTCTTTCTGGAAATGTCTGTTCAAGTCCTTTGACCATTTTTAAATTGGGTTATTTGATTTATTGAATTATAGCAGTTCTTATGTATTCTAGATATAAAAGTCTATTCTATATAAATATATGTTCTGTATTCTAGATATGAAAGTCTAGATTCGAGATGAAAGTCCTTTATCAGGCATATGATTTGCAAATGTTTTCTCCCATTGTTGTGAATTCTCTTTCTTGATGGTAATCTTTTGTTAATATGCTTATAGTTCTGCCAATCTAAGTATGCTTGGTTGCAAATGTAATCTTTCCTTACATGTTTCTTAATTCTTCCTCCTTTTTCCTTTATCTCTATACCTGTTATTTCCCTACTGTTTTTGTTCTTACACTTGTATTTTTCTTTCTCATTTTCTTCAGGTACTTTTTTTTTTTTTTTTACTTTATCTACCTTTTTTTTTTGCTTATACATCTCCATACTCTGTGAATTCCATATTGAAAATGAAAACTTGTCGCTTTTCCCCCAGTACTTCCTAGTTGATTTTCTAGTAGACTATAGTCATTTTTGATTTTGTATTACACAGATGCAATAAATATGAAAATCAGTATACACAAGCAGTAGGTTTTCTATGTCTTTATTTAAACATTATGTGAAATGTGCTGCTTGCATCTCTTCTAAGATCAATTTGTATTAAGTCTACAATTTGGTGGCTACTGTTTCAGTTATTAAACGCTCTTTCTCTTTTTTCTTAAAGATTCAAAATGGACAGTTTAGAAGAACCTCAGAAAAAAGTCTTCAAGGCTCGAAAAACGATGAGAGTGAGTGATCGTCAGCAACTTGAAGCAGTGTACAAGGTCAAAGAAGAACTGTTGAAAACTGATGTCAAGCTGTTAAATGGCAACCATGAAAATGGAGATTTGGACCCAACCTCACCTTTGGAGAATATGGATTACATTAAAGACAAGGAAGAGGTGAATGGCATCGAAGAGATTTGTCTTGATCCTGAAGAAACTAAAACAGAATGGAAAGAAACACCCTGTATCCTAAGTGTTAATGTAAAAAACAAGCAGGATGATGATTTAAATTGTGAACCTTTGTCTCCCCATAACATAGCTCCAGAACCAGACTCTAAACTGACTGCTGAACCAGTTTCTGGTGATCCAGCCGCTGGTGATCTAGATGCTGGAGATCCAACCTCCGGAGTACTGGCCTCTGGTGATTCCACCTCTAGTGATCCCACCTCTAGTGAGCCCTCCTCTAGTGATGCTGCCTCTGGTGATGCAGCCTCTGGTGATGCCCCTTCTGGTGATGTCCCTTCTGGTGATGCCACCTCTGGTGATGCCACCGCTGATGATCTCTCCTCTGGTGATCCCACCTCTGGTGATCCCATCCCAGGTGAACCGGTCCCTGTTGAACCCATTTCTGGTGATTGTGCCGCTGATGATATAGCCTCTAGTGAAATAACTTCTGTTGATCTGGCTTCTGGAGCACCAGCTTCCACTGATCCAGCCCCTGATGATCTGGCCTCTGGTGATCTATCCTCTAGTGAACTGGCCTCTGATGATCTAGCCACTGGTGAACTGGCCTCTGATGAGCTGACTTCTGAATCAGCCTTCGATCGTACCTTTGAACCAAATTCTGTACCAGTTTGTGAACCAGTTCCTGAAATTGACAATATAGAACCAAGTAGCAATAAAGATGATGATTTTCTTGAAAAAAATGGGGTTGACGAAAAATTAGAGCAAATCCAGAGTAAAGACTCATTGGATGAGAAAAATAAAGCTGATAATAATATTGATGCTAATGAAGAAACTCTAGAAACAGATGATACAACTATTTGTTCAGATCGACCCCCTGAAAATGAAAAGAAGGTAGAGGAAGATATCACAGAGCTTGCTCTTGGAGAAGATGCTATATCTAGCAGTATGGAAATTGACCAAGGTGAAAAGAATGAAGATGAAACTTCTGCAGATCTTGTAGAAACCATTAGTGAAAATGTTACTGAAGATGATAAAAGTGAGAATATCTTAGAAAATACAGACTCTATGGAGACAGATGAAATCATTCCTATTTTGGAAAAGCTTGCACCTTCTGAGGATGAACTTACTTGCTTTTCTAAAACATCTCTCCTTCCAATCGATGAGACAAATCCAGATTTGGAAGAGAAAATGGAAAGTTCTTTTGGTTCACCATCTAAACAAGAAAGTAGTGAGAGTTTGCCAAAAGAAGCATTTCTGGTCCTCTCTGATGAAGAGGATATTTCAGGTGAAAAAGATGAGTCTGAAGTTATATCGCAAAATGAAACGTGCTCTCCAGGTTAGCATATAACTTAAATTTTAAAGATTTTTATTGACTTTGATGAACTGTTTAATAAAATATTATCATAATGTTTTAAATTTATTTTTGCTGCAGAGAAAGTTGAGAATAGTGATGACTCTATAGAAAGATGTCTTAACTTCATAGAATTCAGAATTACAGCGTGTCTACTCTGTGAGTAGCATTGTGCTAATTACTAAGAAGGGAGATAAAATAAGTAGAAAATATGCCCTTATAGTCTGGAAATAGAGGTGAAATAGAGCACCATAACACTGAGATAACAGTTTAAGTTAGTACATAATTGACTAGAGTTGTAGCAGTTCTTTCTTGCTATCACTTAGCGAACAAATAACTTAGAACTAAAAGCCTAATAGTTTATTCTGTTAGCTTCAAGTGTAACAAATTATATTTTCAATCAATTAATATTCCCAATGAAATCCTGTACTTTAATATTCTTTGTCCAGGGAATGACAGCACCATCGTTGTAAGCCAGAAACCTTAAAGCTTGATTATTCATTTGATAAAGACTTTACCCATTTGCTTCCCCAGCCCTTTTGATTCTACCCAACCTATTCTCTCCCTCATTTTCTGAATGAGCTCTCTATAACCCAATTATCTTACTTGATATTGTCCCTCTATGTCTTAGATCTCTGTTACTTTTAGGTTGATTTCAAACTCCTTATGTAAAAGGTACATTAACTTTATGATTTGTTCAGTACCTTTCTCTCCCAATCTCTTTTATTTTATTTATTATTCCTAGAGAAAAAGAGAATGATAAAAATTGTTTTATGGTCAAACTCAAAAACATTATTCCTGTATGGAACTTTCTCAGCCTGAGGAAGACTGAGAAAAGCATGAATACCTTTTTGTTCCCGTTATATCACATTCTTTTAGATTTAGACATCTATGAGAGAAGTGACCTTGCTAGCATAAAACACCATCTAATTTGTTCAAAGAAAGAAAAATGGAGGCAGGTCTAAGAGAAACAGATAATTTTTTTCCCCCAATATATCGTATCAGCTTTTGGAGGTAGAGATTTTTTACTTATTAAAAAATGGCTTTTTTTTTTTTTTTGTTCAGGTACCGTGGCTCACACCTATAATTCTAGGACTTTGGGAGGCTGAGGCAGTCAGATTGCTTGAGCTCAGGAGTTCGAGACCAGCCTGGGCAACATGGCGAGACCCCATCTCTACAAAAAATAGAAAAATTAGCCAGGCATGGTGGCACTTGTCTATAGTCCAGGCTACTTGAGGGGCTGAGGTAGGGGGATCACTTGAACCTGGGAGGTCAAGGCTGCAGTAGGCCGAGATCGTGCCACTGTACTCCAGCCTGCGTGACAAAGTGAGACCCTGCCTCAAAAAAAAAAAAAAAAGGCTTTTTATTTTCAAAGAACATTCAGCTAAACCTATATAAAGAGGCCAGGCCCTTCTTGGTTCTAGAGATTTGAAGGTAGTATTAGCCCTCAGGATACACACAAGAATTAAATCACAGACCATTAAATACAAGGCTGTGAGTGCAGTGATAATGTTAAATTGGTATTCTGGGAGTGCAGAGGAAGGTAACTTTATTAGAGCACCAGATGTATTCAGGGATGTCTTGTCCCTTTTAATATCTGTATAACATAGAGGTTTTTTTTGTTTGCTTGTTTTTGTTTTGTGAGACAGAATCTTGCTCTGTTGCCCAGGCTGGAGTGCAGTGGAAGAATCATAGCTCACTGCAGCTTCCACTTCACTGGCTTAAGTGATCATCCTGCCTAAGCCCCCTGAGTACCTGGGAATACAGGCATGTGCCACTACACTTGGCAAAGTTTTAATTTTTTTGTAGAGACAGGGTCTTGCTATATTGGCTCTGCTGTAACATAGGGTTTTAACGAGTCTAAATCTTTTTTTTTTTTTTTTTTTTTTTTTGAGATGAAGTCTCGCTTTCGCCCTGGCTGGAGTGCAGTGGCACGATCTTGGCTCACTACAACCTCCGCCTCCCGGGTTCAAGCGATTCTTCTCCCACCTCCGCCTCCTGAGTAGGTGGGATTACAGGTGCGCGACACCACACCTGGCTAATTTTTGTATTTTTTTTTTTTTTTTTTGAGACAGAGTCTTGCTCTGTCTCCCAGGCTGGAGTGCAGTGGTGCGATCTCGGCTCACTGCAAGCTCCGCCTCCCGGGTTCACGCCATTCTCCTGCCTCAGCCTCCCGAGTAGCTGGGACTACAGGCGTCCGCCACCTCGCCCGGCTAGTTTTTTGTATTTTTTAGTAGAGACGGGGTTTCATCATGTTAGTCAGGCTGGTCTCAAACTCCTGACCTTGTGATCCGCCCACTTCGGCCTCCCAAAGTGCAGGGATTACAAGCGTGAGCCACCGCACCTGGCTGAATCTAATTCCTTTTAATGGCAGCTCCATCCTACTTGCTCAGGCCAGAAACCTTGGAACCATTTTTATTTTTTCTTTCACACCCCATAATCAGTCCATCAGGAAATTCTGTTGGTACTACTACCATAATAGATCTGAAGTCCAGTTCACAACTGTTATTACTCCTGCTCTGAGTCACCGTCATCAGGCCAAAACGGTGCCTGGCACACAGTAAGTGCCCGGTAAATATTTGTAAAGTGAATGAATAATCAATAAGAGAAGCATATCATGGAGGACCTTGGTTATAATGTTAAAGCTTTATGATGGCACTGGAATGCCAATAAAGAACTTCAAGCAGAGGAGAATGAAATTTACATTTTGGAAAGATAATAGGTGACAGTGTTGAGAATGAATTTCACTCATCCATTTTCTATAAGTGTTTATACAGAGTGAGGCACTAGGGCAAGTCCTTAAAAAAAAGCCTTATAAGTCCTTTAAAAAAAAAAGTCTGTATAAGAAAGTTAAAAAAGCAAATTGCAGCTTATGATTTAATGAGTTTATACACCTTACCTTTATGTCAGAATCTTGATATTGGAGGGCATCCCACACAAGGCAGTGAAGTGCTGAGAGATGAATATTAAGCCATCCATGTTGCATACTTTGAAAATTCAAAGTTGGGAATATTTTTGGTTACTTGCCTTTAATCTGATATGCTATATTAGCAGGGTACATTTAGTGATAGATTTAATTTCTTGGCTCATAACTAAACTTTTATTTTGTATCTTTTCCCCTTCCTCTGAAGGTAATTTTGTGTATTTTGAGTTTAAGAACAGTTTCTTAATTGGTTCTTAAACTGTACTCTGTTCTCTTTATATGGTGGCAGAATCTGTTACGTGCCATTTATGTTGCTGTACTCCTGCTGAAATGTTACTTAAATAAATGCCTTTATTCTTGACTAATTTTTAATGTACTCAGAACACAGAATTATTAGCTGAAGTACTAAAGTCAGCTTCAGTACTGGCTCTTACTTCTAGCTGCTAACATCTATGAGTGTAGTAAACAGAAAATAGCATGACCTGCCATTTCAGGCACTTGTTTAGCAAATATGTTTTAAATATAGTAATTGTGATGTGTATTAGCAGCAACAAGAAATAATGAAAGATGAAGCAAATAGAAAAGCTATTTTAATTTTACAAAAGTAGAAGAAAGAGCTAAAAAAGTGTTGCATATATATATGTGTGTGTGTATATATATACATATATATACACCTTAATAGGTCTAGAGACACTATTGAATTGTGGCATAGTACTATGTTATAACTGATACTCACTAGATTATTAAAATGATAATCTGTTTAAAGAGGATGGCAAAATAAAGATTTATCCCTCTGGGAAAGTTCAAACACTAGAGCAGCTGCATCTCCATGCTATATACTTTCCTCTAGCTACTATTTCATCTCTTTCCTTTCTTTTAGAGCCATTCTTCAAGTTATATTAACAAAGCTAGTACCATTTCTTCTTCTGTTAGCCCTTCCACTTAATTGGATTTTGATTTCTGCCTTGCTAGCCGCCCCCCTCCTAATTTTTCTCAGTGAAATGACATTGATGATCATGTTATTAAATCCAGGGACATCTTTTCTTTGTCTTATCTATTCTTTCAGACTTGGATGACCTCTTAATAACAGTCTTTCCCTCTTGAGGCTCTCCTTAGCTTTTGGGTTACTGCATTCTCCATCTTCCCTTCTGTTTTGGTCCTTCTCATTCTATTTTTCATGGAAAAATAGGGATAGGCCTCCTCCACATGCTTTTTTTTTTCTTAAACATAAGATTTTTGAAGAGAAAAATCTGTTTTAGAGTAAACCAGATTTTTTTTACATTAAACATTGACATAGTTTCCTTGCAGATTTTATTTCAGATTAAAAATCTGTGGTTGATAATTTTCCCCTTGTTCATTAGATATTTAAGGTAAATAAACATAAACTGATGCTAATGAGGATAATTACATTAGACTAGAATTTGAGACTTCTATTTTTGCTGTAGGTTAGTATTGATAGAATTGGCATGATTTAGTCAATTTACTGTTAATTTGTTGTCACTTCAGTTAAAATTCTTTATCATCTCAATCCATTTATATTTAGTTGTTACTTATGTACTTGGCTTCTCTTTGTGGAGCTTCTTAGTTCTGTACACTAGTGTGCAAGGTGCAGATTTTTCAGAGTTGAGGTAGACCAAAGATGAAACAGATTTTGGAAGGAGGTGTATAGGAGGAAGATCATTTTCAAATGAGTACTGTTGTCCGAGTTAGATGTGTAAGTCTGGATTTCAGATCAGAGACTTGGCTTGCATTAGAAAAATGTATTAGATAGCATGTAGCTATTAGGTGACAAGATGAAATCACCTCAGAGTGAGTATACATGGAGAAAAGATCCAACAACTGAGCTTTTGGCATTTCAGTGTTTAGTGGTTGGGGAGATGAGGAAGAACCAACAAAGGAGCTGAGAAAGAGCAGCCCCTGAGGTAGAAGGAAAATGGAGAGATTTTGGTGTTTCAGAAGCCAAGTAAAGACACTGTTTTGAGGAGGAAATAAGGTAACCGTTTACTATATCAAATGCTGCTGTGTGTGCTCATAAGATGGAAGAGAAGTATTTAACAATCTGGAGATCATTGGTGACTTTTACCAAGGGGCAGTTTTGGTGAATGATGGAGTGGAAAACCTGATTCGGGTTTCAGAGAGAATGGGAGGGGCAGAATTGGATATAAAAAAATGTGACTTTCAGAGGCCGAGACGAGTGGATCATGAGGTCAGGAGATCGAGACCATCCTAGCTAACCCGGTGAAACCCCGTCTCTACTAAAAAATACAAAAAATTAGCCGGGCGAGGTGGTGGGCGCCTGTAGTCCCAGCTACTCCGGAGGCTGAGGCAGGAGAATGGCGTGAACCTGGGAGGCGGAGCTTGCAGTGAGCTGATATCCGGCCACAGCACTCCAGCCTGGGCGACAGAGCCAGACTCCGTCTCAAAAAAAAAAAAAAAAAATGTGACTTCCCCCACTAGGTTTTGCTTTTAAAGAGAGCACAAAAATTCACATAGGATACATTATTTGCCACTCTATATTGGTTAAATAAAACTGATACAAAATGTCTGGAAAAGTCACATTACCAGTCATGCCTCATTTTTCTGATAGATCTTGTTAAGAATCTTTATATGTTTATTGGCCTTTTGTAGTTCCTTATCTATGAACTGCCTGTTCATCTCCTTTGCCCATTTTTCTGATGGATATTGTTTTTAAGTAGTCTGTAGGAATTTCTTGTTTTGTTATAAATATTTTCATGGAGCCAGTAATCTAAATCAGGAATGGAGTAGACTGGCCTGTGAGCCCTGTTTTTATAAATAAAATTTTATTGAAACATAGCTATGGTAATTTGTTTACATGTCACATGGCACTTATTGCTGATTCCTGCAACAAGGACAGAATTAAGAGGTTGTGTCAGAGGTCTTGTGGCCCACAAGATTGAAAATACCTATTTTTTGGCCACTTACAAAAAAAGATTTGCCAATCTCTGATCTAAGGCAATGGTTTTTGTCCTCCATTTTTCCTTAGAATAAAGTTCTATAAAGTGTAATTCTGAAATGGGAAACTAAGTCCCCTAATGTAAATTCTATTTTGTAATCCTTTAAAAACACAGTTTTCTACTTTTACTTAATGGAACCTTATTAAAGATAGTAGTCTTCTGATAGATATTAAACATCTAATTTGTCTCAGCTATTTCTCAAAGTTATGGTACTACCAAAATTATGAGATCTGGTATCTGCCCTTAATGAGCTGTCTAGTTTGCTTGAAAGGAAAGAATATCACACATGAAACTATGAAAACTTGCCAAATTGTGATAAGGCTATACTCAAGAAAATCAGAGGAATTATAACAGAAACTTATCTGTAAGTAAGGACAGATTCTAAAAAAGACCTTATTGTTATTTTTTTTTTTTTTTTGAGATGGAGTCTCACTCTGTCGCCCAGGCTGGAGTGCAGTGGCGCAATGTCGGCTCACTGCAAGCTCTGCCTCCGGAGTTCAAGTGACTCTCCTGTCTCAGTCTCCCGAGTAGCTGGGACTACAGGCACGTGCCACTACGCACAGCTAATTTTTTATATTTTTAGTAGAGACAGAGTTTCACCATGTTAGCCAGGATGGTTTCCATCTCTTGGTCTTGTGATCCGCCCACCTCGGCCTCCCAAAGTGCTGGGATTACAGGCATGAGCCACCGCACCCGTCAGTAAAAAAGACATTCTTAACCTACTATTTGGGTGAGTTTCAGGAGTCCCAGGAACTACCTGAAATTATGTCTAAAGTTGTCTGTGTACCAAGGGCCTTGGATTATTACTCCGGGTTGAAGAAGACCCATTCTCAGGTTTTCTTCAGGCTTTGTGAACAAAATAAAATTAAAGAAATACAAGTCCCTACCCGTCTCTGTAGAATCTGTTACTACCATTTTTACCAAGTTCTTTCTGTTACATAAACCTCTAGCATATATTTTAATTCTGTGAATCCTGTGTGTTTTAAGTGTTGGGAATCCAGTAATATCTTCTAAGCATATCTGGAAACTGGGAGTTGGGTAATAGGAGGAGGTTTTTGAATAAGATGAAGAAATCTCAAGCTGAGCTTGACATATAGAGAGGAAACTGACATGCTTATAAAAGAGACAAACCATACCAGGCCAATTTACTCTGCTGTGTTCTGGATGCTCTGGCTTGGAGTCACTCTAGTTGGAGCCGTGGCTAATTTTGTGCTTTGTGCGATGTGAGGATTTGCTCAGTAGAGACTATGTAAACCTTTTATATCAAGCAACTCAGTTACTCTGTCTCTCTGGAAACTCTGGGAACTAGGAAGCTCAGGAGTTACCAACACTCAGTATTAAAATTAGGAAGATACGGAAAAATATATAGAGAAAGAATGTGTTTTAATGAGTTTGTGATCTGTTTACAAGAAAGCAAACATAAATTTTTATTTCACTGAAACTGAAGTTGAGAGATGAGGTCTTTTTTTTTTTTTTTTTTTTTTTTCTCAGCTCACTGCAAGCTCCGCCTCCCGGGTTTACGCCATTCTCCTGCCTCAGCCTCCCGAGTAGCTGGGACTACAGGCGCCCGCCACCTCGCCCAGCTAGTTTTTTTTTTTGTACTTTTTAGTAGAGACGGGGTTTCACCGTGTTAGCCAGGATGGTCTCGATCTCCTGACTTCGTGATCCGCCCGTCTCGGCCTCCCAAAGTGCTGGGATTACAGGCTTGAGCCACCGCGCCCGGCCAGAGATGAGGTCTTAAAACACTTAAAATGAGCAAAGCGTAGTAAATGGAGAGTTACTTTTCAAATAATTTATTTTAAAGTTCAAAAATAGTTTTAGTAATCCTGTGTACTATGTTAACTTATTGTTTATCTTAGAGTGAAAAAAATACTTCTAGCGCCTTAATAGGTATTCATCAATGATCCTTTTCCCTACATATTTTCACCTAAAGTATCTTTTAAATTTTTTTAACCTTTGACTTTTGCTATTAGGGCTGTTGTGATTAAAACCCTGATGATTGGAGAAGAAATGTCGTATCAGAATCTTTATATAGCATGATATACTTTATGATTGTTTATTTAATACTAGTTGCAGAACATGATGAAACATAGTATGCTTGATTGAAGTCATTGAGAAGCAAGTTGCAATGACATAAGGGGGAAAAATAGAAGTCAAACATCTTAGTGATTTTTTTTTTTTTTTGTAGCTCCCTTATTCCTCATTTAATGAGTAGGTAAGTTGAAGAGACATTGATTGACCAAAACAACATTTTGGTACCTCTTGGATTTTATTTAATATAATTGCATAGACATTTTTAGCAGTATCTTTTGGCAGCACTCTTCAGTTGTTACATTTTATATGAGTCATGCAAATTACCCCTTCTGGGCCAGTCACGGTGGCTCACGCCTATAATCCCAGCACTTTGGGAAGCTGAGGTGGGCAGATCACCTGAGGTCAGGAGTTGGAGACCAGTCTGCCCAACATGGTGAAATCCTGTCTCTACTAAAAATACAAAAAATTAGGCTGGGCGCGGTGGCTCATGCCTGTAATCTCAGCACTTTGGGAGGCCGAGGCAGGCGGATCACGAGGTCAGGAGATCAAGACCATCCTGACCAACATGGTAAAACCCCATCTCTACTAAAAATACAAATTAGCTGGGCCTGGTGGCGGGTGCCTGTAGTCCCAGCTACCTGGGAGGCTGAGGCAGGAGAATCACTTGCACCTGGGAAGTGGAGGTTGTGGTGAGCCGAGATCATGCTACTGCACCCTTGCCTGGCGACAGAGTGACACTCTATCTCAAAACAAACAAACAAACAAACAAAAAAATTACCCGGACGTAGTGGCGGGTGCCTGTAATTCCAGCTACTCAGGAGCCTAAGGCAGGAGAATTGCTTGAACCCGGGAGGTGGAGGTTGTAGTGAGACGAGATCGCCCCACTGCATTTCAGCCTGGGCGACGAGAGTGAAACTCAGTCTCAAAAAAAAAAAAAAGAAAAGAAAATTAACCCTTCTGAATGTTTTCCTCGTTTATGTGAAGACAAAAAATAGTTTACAGTGTGAGATTATATTGTGGCAATGTGATAACTATATTAAGCACCCAGCTCAGTTGTTGGCACTGTTATCAAAGTAGGTATATGTTTAAAGTTTTTCTTATATTTGGGATAGCCTTTCCGTTCCTTGTTTATGAACTCTCCATACCATAAGCATTAAAGTAACTTAATGATTCAACCTGTATGTTCAACATATTAGGTGTTTTGAATGCTCCAGTACTTTGGAATTTTTTTGATAATTGTCACAGACACTATTTTAGTTTTAATTGTTGAATGTAGAGGAATCAAAATGCTCTACAGCAGTTGTTTTCACATTTTATTAATGTTATTGGTGACAGAAAATTATTAATTAATTTTTTTTAAGTTACTTAAAATCTATATTAAGATTAAATCCTGTGTTGAGTTTGTTGTGAATTGCAGAACAGTTGAATGTGGACTTAGTCATTCATTCGACCAGTTCCTGCTCCCCTTTTTCCCTCCCCAAATTTTACATTTTGGGACTCTGATTTCATAAAAGGTTAGTTTTGTAACTGGATAGTGACTAAAAATGTAAATTAGCGAGCTGTTACGAATTCCAGTAGAAGTAAGACTTTTCTTTTCTATATTTGTTAACAGCAGAAGTAGAAAGTAATGAAAAGGACAGCAAACCTGAGGAAGAAGAGCAAGTAATACATGAAGAAGATGAAAGACCTTCTGAGAAAAGTATGCATATATAAACAAACTTGAACTGGGTTGAAAAATACTAATTCATTGTTTCTATATTTACAACCATGTAATATTCTTTTTTGCCCATGAAATAATTGTAAAATTTTGCAATTTAAGTAAGCCACAACTATAGCATTTTGTTGATGGCTAACTGAAGGATTTCTGAAAGTATGTTTTGTACACTTCAATATTTTATTTTGTTTATTTATACTTTTTATTGTTCCTCAGAAAGATTTAGCTTAAAATTTATTAAGGTACTGACTGTTTTGACATAGAAATTGTTTTACATTTATGTTCAGAGAATGAAACTACAAGAATTTTGTATGGGCTAACATAAGTAAATGGAAGGATGTATTTTAGTTTACTTAAGGTTCTTTATCTTCATGGGGCCGGATGTAGTGGCTCACACCTGTAATGCCAGCACTTTGGGAGGCCAAGATGGGATTGCTTGAGGCCAGGAATGTAAGACCAGCCTGGGCGACATAGCAAGAACCTGTCTCTGCAGAAAAAATATTTGAATTAGCCAGGCATGGTGGCACACACCTGTAGTCCCAGCTACTTGGGAGGCTGCAGTGGGAGTATTGCTTGAGTCCAGGAATTTGAAGTTCCAGTGAGCAATGAACCACTGTACTCCAGCCTGGGCGACAGAGTGACACCTTGTGAGAGAGAGAGAGAGAGAAGGAGAGAGGAAGGGATGGAGGGAGGGAGGGAGAGAGGAAGAAAAGAAGAGGGAAGGAAGGAAAGAAGGAAAAGGGAAAGGGAAGGTTCTTTAGCTTTATGGGAAGGGAGGAAAATGGTGGACTGTGTGTCCTTAGGTTTATAGAAAGATCATTGGACTAGAAGTCAGGAAAGCTGGGTTCAACAACTCTTCTGTCATGCTGCTATCCATGTGTGACCATGGGTAAGTTAAGATAAGAGAAATTGTGGAATAGAGTGGATTTAAAAGTAGGCACATAGATACAGATATATACAGAGGGATAAGCATGGTCACATAAGAGCATTTGCATTTAAAAAGTATGAAGATATTAGTGTTTTAATTTTTTTAGATATTGAAGAAACCAGATACAATTTGGTTATGATCTCATGAATATTAACAGCACTTGAAACAAATCTTCTAAGTGAAGTCTTCTAGTCTATATTCTTTATAAATGTACTTTTAATGACATTAATTTTATTTTTATTTGAATTCATTAGGATATGTTAAGAATAACATGCTAGTTTTGTAAGGCTAATGATTAAGAATTTTTTCCTGTACTTACGGAGGAAGAAGAATAAATAAAGCTGTGCGTAGTTAAAAATCTGACGTGATAATGAATACAATATTTTGTCAGAGGATTCATGTGCACTGTGACATTTAGTTACAGGAATGAATATGAGGTGATTTCATCTACCTTCTTCATGACACAATTGTGAGGCAGTTCTCCTTCTTAATGTGAAGATATCAAGGAAATTTTGTGTTCAAAGTATGCATTGCTTGACCATTAGAAAGTTCTTATTTAGTATATTGAAAGTCATTTGAAGTTTAAAGCTAAAAGCTATATACCTACTTTTCTGATCTCCAAAACAATTTACAAAATAGTTGGTTGAGAAGGCTATTTTGATAGAAACAATATTTTGCTGAGGATGGATAATATGCATTAAGAGCTATAAGAAAAACACCTGAGTGTGATCATTGTGGTTTTTCTTCTCAGATGAATTTTCCAGACGAAAACGTTCTAAATCAGAAGACATGGACAATGTACAGTCTAAACGTCGTCGATATATGGAAGAAGAATATGAGGCAGAATTTCAAGTAAAGATTACAGCCAAAGGAGACATTAACCAGAAACTTCAAAAGGTATTGTGTCAATTATAAGTTATAAACCATATTGAATAAGTAGCACCACTGTCTTCTTCTAGGTTTCTGACATTATTCTGTATTTTATTGACCTAATGTGGTTTATCATAGAAAGAAAGAACTTGAAGAAAGTGGTTGAGCTTTTAAAGTCTATTACTGGCCAGATGTGGTGGATCACCCCTATAATCCCAACCCTTTGGGAGGCTGAGGTGGACGGATCACCTGAAGTCAGGAGTTCGAGACCAGCCTGACCAACATGGTGAAAGTCTGACTCTACTAAAAATACAAAAATTAGCTGGATGTTGTGGTGGGTGCCTGTAATCCCAGCTACTTGGGAGGCTGAGGCAGGAGAATCACTTGAACCTGGGAGGTGGAGGTTGCAGTGAGCCGAGATCACAATACTTCACTCCAACCTGGGTGACAGAGCAAGACTCCATCTTAAAAAATAAATAAATAAATAAATAAGTCTATTACTATCCTTGATAATTTAATTTTAAAATTCCTTCTGACTTATTTTTGGCTACATCTTTTTTTTAAAAAATGCTTATGATTATCAAAACAGAAGGGAGAGAAGGTAACATTTTTATTTATTTGCTTTGGTAACAAAACTGAATGTTGTTTTTCAGCTTTTCTTTTTCCTTCTCATATTGAACTTTATCTTACTGTGAAAAGGAAATGTTAGAGTTTTAAATATTAACATTTTAATCTTTTTAAAGCTGGTTTCATGGTTATAAGTCTTTACATTCTAAACTCTTTATTGTGTACTTTAGGGTTAGTATAAAAGTGGTAGAGACAGGGTTTTAAAAGGACTAGAGAAAGGAGTAAAGTACGGAGTTTGAAATTCTGTTCGACTAGAGATAGAGATAATGAAAATATTCAGTATTTTATGTTTTTCAACATATATTCACAAATGTTTGTACAAATGCTTTTCTTAGAGAGGAATATTAAACGTCAATGATAACTAGTTTTTCAAGGTCTTATATATTTAAGGATGACATTTTACAATCAATGTTTTAGGACAACATTCTTTAATTAAAATATGGCATACATATTTGCACTTTGTAGAAAAAAGAATAGTATGGCAGTAGAAACTCTCAGTGTTTTTCCCCCTAGTTTCTTTTTATTTGACATATGGAGATAATAATGCTTATTCAGTCTTTCTTACAGAGCTGTTAGAATTATGAAGGTAGCTATGTGAAAAATTTTGAAAGCTGAGGTTTCCTGAGAGTTTACTTCTTTAGAACAGTGTTACTCAAGTATGGTTCATGGATATGTGCCAATGTCTTTGTTGTGGACCCATAATGAGAATATGGAAATTTTTCAAAAGTTTACTCTCTGGAAATTTTCTATTTTTAGTATGTATTACCCTCTTGAGGTAGATTTTATATATATAAAAGTAGAGGATTTTAGCAGATAGTATTGTGTTACAGATTCTAGCATGTTTTATTCATTAAGTTAGTTAATTTATCGTTACTGTCTTCTTGGTACTTAAGAATATTTACTGTTTATTGCTTGTTGGAATGCCTTCTTGGCATAATGAAGGAATATTTGTTTCTTTAGGTTATACAGTGGTTGCTGGAAGAAAAATTGTGTGCACTGCAGTGTGCTGTATTTGATAAGACTTTGGCAGAATTGAAAACACGAGTGGAAAAGATTGAATGTAACAAGAGACATAAAACAGTTCTCACTGAACTACAGGTTTGTTCATTGACTTGAATTGTACTCCATTTGTCATTGTTTTTATAACTTATTTTCTGACATATATATTTGAGATTGACATTGACTATAAAATACATTTAAATTCTAAATATAAGAAGTAAAAGGAGTTTGTTTAGTTTGCCAGGGCTGCTGTAAAGAAAGTACAATAAACTGAGTGGTGTAAACAGTAGAAATATTTAGAAGTTGAAGATCAAGGTGTCAGCAGTGTAGGTTCTTTTTGAGGGCTGTGCTGTGAGGAAGAATCTGTTCTGTGCCTTTACGCTAACTTCTTTTGGTTTGCGTACAGTTCTTTGGCATTGTAGAAACATCACCCTGATCTCTGGCTTTATCTTTACATGGTGGGGTGTCCTTGTATGTGTGTCTGTTTGTAAATTTCCCCTTTTTACAAGGACACCAGTCATTGGAGTAGGGGCCCACTATACTCCAACATGACTTCATCTTAACTAATTACCTTTGCAATGACCTTTATAAATAAGGTCACAGTCTGAAATACTGAAAGTTTAGACTTCAATATGTGAACTTCTAGGGGACACAGTTCAAACCATAACAGAGACTCAGAAATTACTGGATCTGACTTAGTACTTCATATTTTGTTTTCCAGTCACTAAAGGAAGGCTGTCATTTAGCATGCTGTAATAAATACTAAATAATATTTGTTAGGGATTCTTTTTATGTTAATCTACCTCCTTTGGTGGACCTCATGTTTTAAAGATGTTAGTTTAATAACACATATTTATTAATTTCTACTTTGCATTTTTTATTAAGTACAACTATATCTTAACACACAATACCAGAGCTTCTGGTCAGCTGAAATGAGCACATAGTGGTGTGCTGTAGTAATCTACTTTATTCCAAAGCTAAGAAGCTAGTATTTGAATCAGTACATTCATTCTGTCGTAAGTAAGTGTATGTTTCCTATTGGGTTATTTTATATATGAGCATATCCCAAAGATGCTGAGTGGTAAACCATGTATAGGGCCTTATTTTGCAAATGAGGGAAAAGTGGCCCATAGAAGTTAAATCACTTTTTCCATTGTGAATGAAATTTTAGCTAAATAGGATTAGAATTTAAGTGTATCTCCCAGACTGACCTATCCAATTATTAAACTTCATTTTACTATTACTGTTCAAACTTTTGAATTAAATTTGAAAATGCCTGAAGATTTGAAAGAATAATTTTATTCATTGTTTCTCATCACACCCACAGGTACAACTATGAAATTGTGTTTTTAAAACCTGAGTTTTTGGCTGGGCGTAGTGGCTCACGCCTGTGAGCTCAGCACTTTAGGAAGCCGAAGAGGGCGAATCTCTTGAGTCTAGGAGTTCAAGACCAGCCTGGCCAATATGGTGAAACCCTGTCTGTACTAAAAATACAAAAAATTAGCCGGGTGTGGTAGTGTGTGCCTGTAGTCCCACTTACTTGGGAGGCTGAGGCATGAGAATTGCTTGAACCCAGGAGGTGGAGGTTGCAGTGAGCTGAGATCATGCTACTGCACTCCAGGCTGGGCAGCAGAGTGAGACTCTGTCTCCAAAATAAATACATACATACATACATACATACTATAAAACCTGAGTTTTTGACACCTATCATCTCACACATAAGGTGCAATCCAGATTTCTTAACATTTAAATTTGTATTTAGGTGTTGCTTGTAGTCTCAGAATTTGAATCTTTCTAACACCAAGCCAATTAGCTTCTCTGCAAATGTTCCTCTTACTGACAATTTCTGAATTCCTGGAAAACTCTTGAAGGAAAATCTTCCCATTGTTCCTCTTATTGGCAGCTCTTGAATTCTTGGAGACTGATCCCTCAGTCATTTCATATGCACAGTGAGTCGCCAAGTTACAACTTGATTATTTCCTGGAAAAAAAAAATCTCAATTCTTTTCACTTTTCATTAGGCCATCATTGCCCAATTCCCTGATTATAGTAACACCTTTTATATGAGCACTCTGGTACTAGTTTTTAACTTCTTGCTGGTCCTTCCAAAGCATTGTACTAATTTTTCTGAATACTGATTACTTCAGTCTCTTTATAGTCCAAGTTCCTCAATTGTGTACCAGTAAAACCAGTATTCATGTTTTACATTTTTAAATTTTAATCTCTTAGTTTTCAATCCACTTTTTCTAATATCCACCAGTTGCTTCACTGCCTACGGGGTACTATTAATGTTTATTGTATTTTGATACCAGGCTTTTGACTTCATATTGTTTCCCCTGTTCATGCATCCGTAATCATGTGCCCTCATTGTATTATTTTTAAAATGTTACCAAGCCCAATTTAATTCCCATCTCTTTGTGTCTTCTTCCAGTGTTTTGTTTTTTTATGGAAATAAAATTCAGATACCAAACTGTTTTAAAGTGTACAATTTATTGTTATTTAGTACATTCACAATTTTATACAACCACTATCTATCGCATTTCAAAACATTTTTGTCAACTCAAAAGGAAACATTTTGCCCGTTAAACACTTGCTCTTCTTTTCCTCTTACACTAGCCCTTGGCAACCACTAATCTGCTGTCCCTATTGATTTACCTATTTTGCATATTTCACATGCCTCTTCCACTTAGCATGTTTTCCAGCTTAATCTGTGTTTGTAGCATGTGTCAGTACTTCATTCCTTCTTAGGGCTAAATAATACTCCATTATGTGGTGGTGTATGCCACATTTTGTTTATGCATTCATCCTTTGAATGGCATTTGGGTTGTTCCTACTTTCAGCTATTTTGACTGATGCTGCTTTGAGCTTATATACAAGTATTTGTTTGAATACTTGTTTTCAAATCTTTTAGGCATATACCTAGGTATGGAATTGTGGGCCATATGGTAATTCTTTGTTTAACTTACTGAAGAATCACCCAACTGTTGTCCACAGTGGCTATATCATTTTCTGTTCCCACCAGCAATGTATGAGGGTTCCATTTCTCCACATCCTCACCAACACTTGTTATTTTTACTTTCATTTTTTTCTTATAGCATCAGAATGGTATGAAGTGGTATCTCATTAGGGTTTTGATTTGCATTTCCCTAATGATAAATGATGTTAATCATCTTTTCATGTGCTTGTTGATCAATCATATGTACTTGTTTATAGAAATGCCTGTTAAAGTCCTTTGCCCATTTTTAATTTGGATTTTTTGCCTTTTTGTTGTTGAGTTGTAAGAATTATTTATATATTCTGGATACCAAACTCTTTATTTTTTATTTTTATTTTTTTTGAGAAAGAGTCTTGCTCTGTCACCAGGCTGGAGTGCAGTGGCATGATCTCAGCTCACTGCAAGCTTCGCCTCCCGGGCTCACACCATTCTCCTGCCTCAGCCTCCCATGCTGGGACTACAGGCGCCTGTCACCATGACCGGCCAATTTTTTGTGTTTTTAGTAGACATGGGGTTTCACTGTGTTAGCCAGGATGGTCTCGATCTCCTGACCTCATGATCTGCCCACCTCAGCCTCCCAAAGTGCTGGGATTACAGGCGTGAGCCACCACGCCCGGCCCAGGATACCAAACTCTTACTAGATATGTGATTGCAAATATTTTCTCCCATTCTGTAATTTGTCTACAACTTCTTAATAATGCCTTTTGTTGCACAAAAGTTTTAAATTTTAATGAAGTCTTGCAGATGGTATATAGTTTGGTCATGATTTATTATCAGTTCCACCAATCTCTGCTTTTTAATCAGGGAGTTTATTTACATTTAAAGTAGTTACTAATAAGGAAAAACTTTTGCAATTTGTCATTTCTTCTATGTCTGATACCTTTTTTGTTTCTACTTTCTCCATTACTGCCTTGTTTTGCAATTGATTTTTTCTTAGTATATCATTTTGATTCCATCTTGTTTCTCTTCTTATATATATTTTTAGTTTTTTCCTTAGTGGTTACCCTCAGGATTACACTTAACATCTTAACTTTATAACAGTTAGGTTTGAATTAATATCTACTTATTTTCAGTAGCATGCAAAATCAAGTATCATTATGGTTGTGCTCTAGAGAGGGAAATATGTTTTTTTGGTGTGGATAGTACCCATGTAGCAATTGTTGGCAACCGTTCTACCCAAACTTTGCTGCCTGTTTTGCAATGCGTACATAGTTCAGCCCGATTTTGCCCTTCACTCTGCGTACAGTAACACTTAGCAAATCGAGTCCTCTTATAACAAATATAAAGCATAGTGCACAACAATGAGAGGAGTTTGTTGAGATCTGTTGTGCTCATTTTGGCCAAATTTATGTGGAGTAGTTGATTTGGAAATAAAACTTTCAATTCGTTCTTACTGCATATTTCAGAACAATTTCCTGTTAGCTAATATGATATTTTGACTTTTGGCTTAATATGTTTTAGTATAATTATCCAGGGACAAATTGTTCAGTTGAATATGTCTGAGACAAATTGTTCTATTGGTCTGATAAGTCTTTGACCTAGAATTAAAATAAGTACAAATAAACTGCACAAGGATTAGAAAAGAAGGCAAGATCCAGAAGAGATTCTTTAAGAACATTTTTATGTTAACAACTTCGTACCAATGAAATCTGTTGTATATAAAAAGGAAGCAGGAGGCCGGTTGCGATGGCTCATGCTTGTAATCCCAGCGCTTTGGGAGACTGAGACAGGTGGATCACCTGAGGTCAGGAATTTGAGACCAGCCTGGCCAACATAATGAAATACCGTCTCTACTACAAATACAAAAATTAGCCTGGCGTGATGGCACATGCCTGTAATCCCAGCTACTAGCAAGGCTGAGGGAAGAGAATCTCTTGAACCCGGGAGGCAGAAGTTGGAATGAGCCGAGATTGTGCGCCTGCATTCCACCCTGGGCAACAGAACGAGACTGTGTCTCAGAAAGGGAATCAGGAAAGCTAGATTTTGAGGAACTCTATCAAAACTGTAGTCAAAGATTTATTTCTGAAGAAGTCATGGAACCCAGAAAGCTTTGCCAGATAATTCTGGCAAGTCATTGAGGAACAGATAATTCTTGTGTGATGTAAACTGTTTCAGGGTATGGAGAAAGATGAGACGTCCGTTTGATGAAATAAGCTCATCTGTGAAACCTCTAGCACAAGAAGAGACAAAAACATAGTTTAGTTTTATTCCCCAGCGAATGCAAGCCTAGTTCAGTATTAACAATTATATGTCACTCTGCTAATGTAGGAAAGGTGAAAAACTGTGTGATCATCTCAGTACATGCCAAATCCGGATTTGTTAGAATTTACTGGTCATTCGTGGAAAACATAGGAGGTAAATACCTTGAATCTCTTAAAGGGTTGCTTTCAGAAACCTGTTGTAAATATCATATTTAATAATGGATTATTGGAAATATATCTACTAAAGTTGAGAATGAGACAATGCCTATTAATAGACGCTGCTATTTAGAGATTTGGTATTAGTCTTGGGCAATACAAAGACAGGAAAAAGAAATGAGTAACAATTGGTAAGTGGGAACCCAATAGAATTCAGTTGACAAACGGTTGAATGAAGAAGGAAATACAGCAACTACTTCATATAAGAACAACATATTCTAATAGTTCTCCTTACATCAACAATAACCAATTAGAAAACATAATGAGAAAAAGGTTTCACATATGGTAGTTATTTAAAAATGAGTAAGCACTCAAGAATAAATTATTAAGACCATTATGAAGAAAAAGGACAGAACAAGAAAACAGGAGTCAATAGTACTATGCTCTTAGATAGGAGGACTTGATTCCTCTCAAATCACAGTATAGTTCAAATTCATAATACTCGGAATTTCAACTAGATTTCTTACGGAAATGGAAAAGCTGTCAGCACACTCTGGAATATAACATTCCATTGGTTATGATTTAGAAAATGCCATTTTAAGTAGATTTAACTGAAAATGTGTATTTTACTTTTTCCTTTCAACCTCAGCTCCTGTTCCCTATCAATGAAGTAAAATTATGACAGCCTAATACGGAGACAGTTTTAAATAATAGAAACTGGGGGTCTGTTTATTCACTTGCTTTTATGAGCAGCAATATTTTGTTATAGGCCAACCTTGATGTTAAGGAAACCTTTTGTTTTTTGTAGACAGAGTTATTTCCTAAAGGTACATACGCAATGAAATTCTTGGTTTGTCTAGTTTCCCAAGTAAAACCCAATGTGATAGAATATTACTTTCCTGGAGTTACAAAAATGACTTGTTTATTCATTTTTTAAAAATGTCTCAGAATATTTACCAGAATAGCCATTCTTGGACACAGTATGGCAGATATTTTGGATTATAATTAAAAAAGAATTGTACAGCTTCCTATGTAAAAACAAAAAGGCTGCTCTTTGATTTTTCTGTTTTATAATATTACATATCAGAAAACTATAAATCAGTTTCCACATTTTGAGTTTGTTTTTCTGCTACTGGTTTCATTTTTAAAATGATAATTCTTTTAAAAAAGAGTTTGAGTACTACAAATCTATATGATGTGAAAGTGAGGTCCTTAGTTCACTTTCTTTCCCGCTTTCTGCCAATCATAGCTTCCAGGGGTGACTACTTTTAACCTTGGAATGTATCCTTATAGATCTTTTTCTATACATGTAACATATACAAGATGATTTTGGGGGTGGGGCTTAAGTAACAATAGAATAATAACATTATGCATACTGTGCAATTTATAGTATAACCACCTAGATAATTTTTTTTTTTTTTTGAGACAGTGTCTCGCTCTGTCATCCATGCTGGAGTGCAGTGGCGCCATCTTGGCTCACTGCAGCCTCTGCCTCCTGGACTCAAGCAATTCTCCTGCCTCAGCCTCCCGAATAGCTGGGACTACAGGCGTGTGCCACCACACCTGGCTAAGTTTTGTATTTGTAGTAGAGATGGGGTTTCACCATGTTGGCCAGGCTGGTCTTGAACTCCTGACCTTGTGATCCACCTGTCTCGGCCTCCCAAAGTGCTGGGAGCCACTGCGCCTGGCCCCACTTAGATAATTTGACTAAAGGAAAATTGACATTCTCGCATAAGTTGGGGTACAGAAAATACCTTCCCCTTCCCATATACCTTTCTTTTCTTTTTCTTTTCTTTTTTTTTTTTTTTTTGAGAGAGAGTTTCGCTTTGTCACCCATCCACCCACCTTGGCCTTCCAAAGTGTTGGGATTACGGGCGTGAGCCACTGCACCATATACCTTTTTAGAAAGTTATATGAGATATTTTAGTTATGAGAAAGGTAAATCCATATTAACGACATGAAATTATGCTTTATGATCTTGAGCCTTAATAACATGCATAAATAACTAAGTCCTTAGGAAAATCTTTACCTTTGAGAGTCATAGGTAACTGATTGCCTAGGCCGTAATATTGGACTTAAGCACATTTTAAGATTTGGGGTCTCCTCTAGAAGTGACTGCTTTCTGAAAGAAACTTTAAAAGTAAATCATACCTTTTTTCATTTTTATGAAGTGAATGCCCTTATTAGATAAAAGAAATTCTCTAGCAGAGCTCTTCCTTAGGTAGGGCCTCATGAATACACTCAGAAGTGTAATTTTCTTGAAAATATGTTTAATTTAAAATGGCTTCAGCAGCAGCAGCAACAGAAATAGTTGAATATTACGTCGATGCTTAGTAAAAGACTGAAAGGAAATACAACCAAATATTCATGTGGTGAAATGATTATTTTTATTTTTGTTCTGCTTTTTTTTTCTCTCAGATTTCCTTTCAATATGTATTTGGGCAAAATATGTGATCAGGGAGTTTATATAAGCACAACAAATGATTAATAACCTCATTGACCATGTTGACACAAACAAGGTAATGGGTTTTTTTGTTTGTTTTTTGTTTTTGGGTTTTTTTTGAGACAGAGTCTCACTCTGTTGCCCAGGCTGGAGTGCAGTGGTGCCATCTTGGCTCACTGCAACCTCTGCCTCCTGGATTCAAGCTATTCTCCTGCTTCAGCTTCCTAAGTAGCTAGGATTACAGGCACGCACCACCATGGCTAATTTTTGTATTTTTAGTAGAGATGGGGTTTCACCATTTTGGCCAGGCTGGTCTCGAACTCCTGACTTCAGGTGATCCACCCACCTCGGCCTCCTAAAGTGCTGGGATTACAGGTAGGAGCCACAATGCCTAGCCAAGGTAACGTTTTTATCAGATTGTTAAAGATTAAAAGAATATGTAATTTAATTTGTGAAAAAGTAATATGTGAACATTCATCTACACTTCTGTTGAAAGTGTCACAGTAAAGCCTACATCCATCCATATGTAGTATTGGCAAGGGATCTTTTATGACTTACAGATATGTCCACTTTATAATTCTTAGTGGGAAAATCAAGTGTGATTACAACTGTGTTAAAAAAAATTACAAAACACAGGCTTACATAATCAGGAATGTACTGGTAAGTGAGCAACACAGTTTGAGGAAGAAATAGGCTAACCTAATTAAGAGTGTTTACATCTGAGTATTGAATTTAGGGGTCACTTAGTTTTAGTCATAACTGTATTTTCCAAGTGTATATTTTATAATCAGCTTAATTTATTTTCTTTGCTCAGCTGTCTTCTGAGGATCCTGCTTTCTATAGGTTTCTTGTTATGTATTTATGGGTTTTTTTTTTTTTTAATGCTATAATACCATTTGATTTCCATTCATTTTTGTCTTTTTTTTTTTTTTTCTTTCAGGCCAAGATAGCCAGGCTAACCAAACGCTTTGAAGCAGCCAAAGAAGATCTTAAGAAAAGACATGAAGTAAAGTTTTCTATTCTTGCATAATTAATATTTAGCTCTCTAAGTGGTAATCTTAGGAAATGCTGAATTAGGAGGAAAGTCTGTATTACAAATCTGAAATTTGCTTTCATACTGTGTACTCCTGTATGTAATTTGTGTGCCTTCAGCCCTAGAACTAAGGAACCCCTTTCAAATCCTCATTTACTATTCTCATATATCAACATTTATATTTTATTTTAGGTTGTGCAATTCTTTTTTTTTTTTTTTTTGAGATGAAGTCTCTCTGTCACCCAGACTGGAGTTCAGTGGCACCATCTTTGTTCACTGCAACCTCCGCCTCACCTCCGCCTCACGAGTTCTATTGATTCTCCTGCCTCAGCCTCCCAAGTACCTGGGATTATAGGTGCCCACCACCATGCCCGACTGATTTTTGTATTTCTAGTAGAGACAGGGTTTCACCATGTTGGCCAGGCTGGTCTTGAACTCCCAACCTCAGGTGTCCATCTACGTTGGCCTCCCAAAGTGCTGGGATTACAGACATGAGCCTTTATGCCTGGCCCCTTAGGTTATGCAATTCTTGAAGCTGTATTTTCTGTCCATCTTTAAAATTAGGCTTCAGGGATTTGTCTTACCTTGTTTCTTTCATTTTGCATTCTTGTCAGTTTCCCAGTATGGTCTCTTACTATTTTCCCCAAAGTATTTTAGTATTGTACTGCCTGTAGTGTGCCTGTTCTCCCCTTTCTTTCTTCCCCATGTAGTCAGACCTCTTTTTTGCTCTAATTGTAATATACAGAGATTAGATTAAGTCACTTTATTGCCTTAAACAGTTTGAATATTTTTTAAAGTATACAATTAAGTCCAAACTTTATAGCATAAATTGACTTCCATAGTCTGGCTTTTGCTTTTTGTTGTTTCCTTCATTTTTCCTTTGTTTATCATTTTGCTACTCTTCTGTTATTTCCTTTATTATTCATATTTTAATATAGTCTTTGTATATTGCATTATAGTTTTTAGTTGGATTTATTTTCTTTTCCTGCTGAATTTTATTTTTAATTTTTTTATTTGAACAAGTTCCATTTCTTCATATTGATAGTTCCATTATCTGGCACATAGTAAATTGCCAGTACCAATAAATAGTAATCATTTTTCCTAGAAGTTTTCTGTATTGATGCATGTTCATATATTCTTTCCTGTTTTTGCAGCAATAGTACGTAGAGCCGTATGAACTCTTCCCCTAGCTTCCCCGAGTGGTGAAATCTTATCACTGTAGTACAGTATCAAAGCGAAGAAATGGACAATTTTGTTAAGTAGTTTATCAACTTAACAGTTTTTACTAGTTTTTACATGTGTATGTAAAAATTCATTGTGCATGCATGTCTGTTTGTGAGTGTTTATGCTTCCATGCAGTTTGATCACATGTATAGATTTATGTAGCCCCCATCACAGTCAAGATATAAAATTGTTACATCACCATAAGTGGATTCCCTCATGCTACCCTTTTCTGGTTTTATTTTTATTATTATTTGATCTGTTGATGGACGTTTGGGCCATTATTACCTTTGGGCTATTTTGAATAAGGCTGCAGTGTACATGGGAGTGCAGCTATCTCTTCGAGATCCTGTTTTTAATTCTTTTGCATATATACCCAAAAGAGGAATTACTAGGTTGTATAGTAATACCTCTAGATATTTGAGGAGCCCCTATTCTGTTCTTCATAGAGGCTGTACTGTTTCACATTTATACCAGTAGTGCTCAAGAGTTCCAGATTGCCCAAAACCTCACTAACGTGTTATTTTCTGTTCTTTTGATAGTGACCATCCTCATGGATGTATGTGATACCATCATAGTTTTGATTTGCATTTCTCTAATGACTAGTGATGTTGAACATCTTTTCATATGCTTGTTGGCCATTTATATATCTCCTTTGGAGAAAAATCTCTTCAGGTTCTTAACTTATTTTTAAATCAAGTTCCTTATTTTTGTTGTTATTAAGTTGTAGGCATTCTTTATATATGCTGAATATTGACCCTTATCATATAAATTATTTGCAACTTTTTTGCATTCTTTGTTTCCTTTTCTCTTGATTGTTTCCTTTCATATACAGAAGTTAAGTTTGATGCAGTTCTGTTTATTTTTGCTTTTCTTACCTGTGCTATTAGTACAAACGAATCATTGCCAAATCTAATGTCATGAAACTTTTTCACTGTGTTTTCTTGTAGGAATTTTTTAGTTTTAGGTCTTACATTTAAATCTTTGGTCAATTTTGAGTTAATTTTTATATATTTTGTCAGAGTTCATCTTCATTCTTTTGCATGTATATATCCAGTTTTCCCAGCACCATTTATTAAAGAGGCTGTCCTTATCCCATTGTGTGGTTTAGGGAGTTTTGTTGAAGATTATTTGACCATATATGTGAGTTTATTTCTGAGCTCTCTATTCAGTTCCTTTGGTCTCTGTCTATTTTTGTGCCAGCACCTCACTTTTTTCAATTACTGTAGCTTTGTAATATATATTGTGTGGTTCCCCCACACTCTACCCCCTTGGCCAACTTAGCCTAATATGTAATATGTTTTCAAATCAGGAAGTATGAAACCTCCAAATTTGTTCTTTTTCAAAATTGTTTTGGTAATTCAAAATCCTTTGAGATTCCATATGAATTTTAGGATTTTTTTCTGGAAAAAAAACAAAAACAAAAACAAAACCCACTATTGCAATATTGATAGGGATTGCACTGAATCTGTAGGTTGCTTTGGGTAATACAGATATTTTAACAGTAAGAAGTCTCCCAATCCTTGAACACAGTATGTCTTTTCACTTATTTGTGTCTTTAAACTTTTTCCAACATTGTTTTGTAGTTTTTGTTGTATAATTGTTTTCTCCCTTTGTTGAGTGTATTCCTAAGTATTTTATTCTTTTTGATGCTATTGTAAATTATATTGTTCATTTCTTTTTTGTATTTTTTATAGTTTATAGATATGCAACTGATTTTTGCAGGTTGATTTTGTATCCTGCAACATTGCTGAGTTTGCTTAGGTTTGAACAGTTGTCATTAGGGTTTTTACATATAAGATCATATCACCTGTGAACAAAGATATTTATACTTCTTTTTCTGATTTGGATGCCATTTATTTCTTTTTCTTGCATAATTGTTTGGTTTAGGATTTCCCGTACTATATTGAATAGAAGTGGCAAGAGTGGGCATGCTTGCTTAATTCCTTATCTTAGGAGGAAAGCTTTCAGTTTTTCACCATTGAGTATGATGTTAACTGTGGAGTTTTTATGTATGGCCTTTATTAAATTTAGATAGTTTCCATTTCTGGTTTGATGAGTGTTTTATTTATTTTTTTCCATGAAAGGGTGTTGACTTTTGTCAAGTTCTTTTGCTGCATCAATTAAGATGATCATGTGGGTCTTGTCCTTTATTCTGTTAATGTCTTATGTTACATTGATTTTTATATCTCGACCTATCCTTGCATTCCTCAGATAAACCAACTTGGTCATGGTGTATAATCTTTTTAACATGCTGTTGAATTTGGTTTGCTAATATTTTCTTGAGGATTTTTATATTAGTATTCATCAGGGATATTTGTAGTTTTAGTATCTTCATTCGGCTTTGGTATCAAGGTAATGATTGCCTAATAAATGGAATTTGAGAGTACTCCTACTTGGAAGTACTCCTCTTGGAATACTACTAATTGTTTGGTAGTATCCTCCAGTGAAGCCATCTGGTCTTAGGCTTTTGTTTGTTAATTTTGTTTATTTTTTAAATTTATTATTATTATTATTATAGTTTCAATAGAGTCTCACTCTGTCACCCAGGCTGGAGTGCAGTGGTGTGATCTTGGTTCAAGTGATTTGTGTGCCTCAGCCTCCTGAGTAGCTGAAATAATAGGCCTGCACCACTGCGTCTGGCTAATTTTTGTATCTATAATAGAGACGGACTTTCATCATTTGGCCAGGGTGGTCTTGAACTCATGACCTCAAGTGAGCCACTGCACCTGACCTTAGGCTTTTGTTTGTTAGGATATTTGTATTACTGATTAAATCTCCTTACTAATTACAGATTTATTTATTTACTTTTAATAATTCAGTCTTGGTGGGTTGTGTTTTTAGGAATTTATTTCTTCTAGGTAATCAAGTTTGCAGGTGTGTAATTGTTCATTGTAGTGTCTTGTAATCCTATCTGTTTAGCATCAGTTCTAATGTCTTCTCGTTCTTTCATTTCTTTTCATTTTTAAAGTCATCTGTTTTGTTAGTTAGCCTAGCTAAGGATTTATCAATTTCGTTTTTTTTTTTTTAAACCAACTCTTAGTTTTGTTTTTGCTTTTCCATTTTTCTATTCTCTATTTTGTTTACTTCTGCCCTAATTTTAATTATTTCTTTCCTCTTGCTGATTTTGGGTTTAGTTTTTTCCCCCTAGTTTTTTGAGTTGTAAATCTAGATTGTTGATTTGAGATCTTTCTGTTTGTAAGTGTTTTACCACTATAAACTTCCTTCTTACCACTGTTTTCACTGCATACAATTTATTATATTTTGTTTTCATTTTCATTTGTCTGAAGATATCTTGTAATTTACCTTCTTCTTTGACTTGTTGGTTTTTTTTTTTTAACAGCGTGTTTAATTTTCACATATTTGTGACTTTTCCTACTTTTCTTCTGCTGTTGACTTCAAGTTTCATTCCATTATGGTCAGAAAAGATACTTGGCATGATTTCATTCTTTTTAAATTTGTTAAGACCTGAGTTGTGACATGTGACCTATCCATGAGAATTTTCTGTGTGCTCTTGAGAGAAATGTATATTCTGCTGTTGTTCGATAACTTATTCTATATGTCTGTTAGGTCCAATTAGCATATAGTGTTGTTAAAGTTCTCTGTTTCCTTGTTGATATTCTGTCTGATGGTTGTCTCCATTATTGAAAGTGGGGTATTGAAGTTTCCTACTATCATTGTGTTGCTGTCTGTTTCTCCCTTTCATTCTTTCAATGTTTGTTTCATATATTTGAAGCTCTGATGTTAGGTAGGGAGGGGTGTGTGTGTGTGTGTGTGTGTTACAGCTGGTGAATAGACCCTTTTATCGTTATGTCCTTCATTGTCTGTTTTGACAGTTTTTGACTTAAAGTCTATTTTGTTTTACATAAGTATGGCCCTTCCTTACTCTCTTTGTGTTACCATTTGCATGGAATGTATTTTTCCATCCTTTCACTTTCATTCTATGTTGTATTTTGGATCCAAAGTGAGCCTCTTGTAGGCAGCATATAGTTGGATCTTATTTTTAAAACCATTAAGTCAACCTGTGTTTTGATTGGAGAGTTTTATCCATTTGCATTTAAATAAACTGCTCATTGGGAGGGACTTACTATTGTCATTTTGGTTTTTTCTCTATGACTTACAGCTATTTTTTGTTTCTTGATTCCTTCGTGTTTCATTGCTTTTTTTCTTTTGGTATAGTAGTGTGCTTTCATTCCTTTTACAACTCCTTTTGTGTATTTTCTGTAGATGTTTTCTCTGTGGTTACCGTGGGGATTACATAAAATATCCTAAAGTTACAACTGTCTATGTTAAACTGCAAATAACTTTAATCATATAAGAGTGCTACTTTATATCTGCCTCACCATGACTTGATGTTACTGATGTCATATATCACATCTTTTTATGTTGTGTATCTGTTAACATATTTTTAGTTTTTTTAAGCTTTTAAGTTCTATACCAGAATTAAAAGTGATTTATGCACCAATATAACAAGAATACAGGATTCTGTATTTTTCTCCTTATCAACCTTTACCTTAGGGAGGTTTATATTTTTGTATGCTTCCATGATGTTGTGTAGCACTTTTTAGTTTCCACTTGAGGGACTTTCTTTAGCACTTTTTTTTTTATTATTATTATACTTTAAGTTCTAGGGTACATTGCACAATGTGCAGGTTTATTACATGTGTATACATGTACCATGTTGGTGTGCTGTACCCATTAACTTGTCATTTATATTAGGTGTATCTCCTAATGCTATCCCTCCCCCCTACCCCCTCCCCACAATAGGACCCAGTGTGTGATGCTCCCCTTCCTGTGTCCAAGTGATCTCATTGTTCAATTCCCACCTATGAGTGAGAACATGCAGTATTTGGTTTTTCTTTAGCACTTCTTGTAGGACAGGTATAGTGATGAAACTCCTTCAGCTTTTATTAATCTGGGAAAAATTTTAATTTCACCTACATTTTTGAAGCATATTATTGCCGGATATAGTATTCTTGTTTGACAGTTCTTTCATTCAGCACTTTAATAATATATTATCTCACTCCTTCAGGCCTACAAGGTTTCTGCTGAGAAATCTGCATGTTATCTTATGGGAGTTCCCTTGTATATTGTTATGAGTTGCTTTTCTCTTACTGCTTTCAAGATTATTTACTGTGATTCAGACAGCTTGGTTATAATGTATCTCAGTATAGATGTTTTTGGGTTAACGATAGTTGGAGGTCTTTGAGCTTCTTGAATTTGCATCTCCATTTTCTTCTTCCAGTTTCAGACATTTTCAGCAAATTATTTATCTAAATGAGTTCCCAGCCCCTTTCTCTCTGTCTTCTTTTACTTCCCTTATGTGTATATTGGTTTGCCTACTGGTGTCCCAAAAGTCCTTTAGACTTTCTTAGCTTTTCTTCATTCTCTTTTTGCTCCTCTGACTTGATAATTTCAAATGATCTGTTTTCAAAATTGTGGATTTATTTTTCTGTTTGATCTGGTCTGCTCTTGATTCCCTACAGTGAATTTTCATTTTCAGCTTCATAATTTCTATTTGATAAGTTTTTACAGTTTCTCTTTGTTGATATTCTCATTTTGTTCATGCACCCTTTTCCTGATTTTGCTGTTTTATGTCGTCTCTTTCACCTCATTGAGTATCTTAATGATAGTTATTTTGAATTCATTGGCAGATAATTCATAGATCTCTGTTACTTTAGGGTTGATTTTTGGAAGTTTATTTTATTTATTTGGACCATGTTTCTCTGTTTATTTGTATGCTCGTTGAAATTTTAGCATTTGAAAAAACAGCCACATCTCCCAGTCTTTGTGGACTCTTGTACACAGGAAGGGCTTCACCAGTCAGCCTTGTTAGAGAGTCTGTGGGCCTCTAACACCTTTTTTTGGCTGCGTGTCTTCTCTGAGCTTTTACTTGTACTCTTCCATCCGAAGAGGTTTGCCTCTCCACTCTGAAGCTTCCTCTGGTACCTGTCTTTGCTGTAGCAGCCTCTGGTACTTTAGCAAGCTGTGGTATTAGTGCTTCCCCTGCTGTCTGTCAGTGTTACTGCAATTTCTCTGGTGCTCTATCAAGTTGAGGGTCCTGCCTTTGGTCTCTCAGGCTCACAGGCATCCAAAGTGCCATAGCCACAGTTCTTACTACAGGTTAGTCCTCCATTTTGGGTAAGACAAAATCTAGTGCATTGGGCATCTTCTTAAACAGTTGGATTCAAGCTCCACTTTTCTCTTTCCTTTCTGATGTAGAAGCTGTGTTGGGAGGTTGATGGGGTATAGTGAGTAAATATAATATATTTTCCTAACTGTTCCAGTGTGCCTCTTTTTGGCCTTGTGCCATATCCTCTCAACTAGTTTGTGGAAATCTCATGCAGGCAATATGATGCTTACCTTGTTAAGTCATCTCCATATGGAAAGCAGAGGGGACTTCCTGTTCTGACATGTTGCTGATCCTACCACAGTTTTTTAAAATCCTCCATCTAATGACTCCTGTGTTCTAAACCATTTGTTTTATTTATTCCCTATGCATTTATTCTTCTTTTTTGTTTTTCTCCTGAAGTATTCTTTTAACCATTTTGAGTGTAATAATTACTTAATGATGGCCAGGCACAGTAGCTCATGCCTGTAATCCCAGCACTTTGGGAGGCCGAGGACGGCAGATCACTTGATGTCAGGAGTTCAAGACCAGCCTGGTCAACATGGCGAAACCCCACCTCTACTAAAAATACAAAAATTAGCTGGGCCTAGTGGCGGACACCTGTAATCCCAGCTACTCAGAGGCTGAGGCACGAGAATCTCTTGAGCCTGGGAGGCGGAGGCTGCAGTGAGCCAAGATGGTGCACTCCAGCCTGGGTGACAGTGAGACTCTATCTCAAAAAAAAAAAAAAAAAAAAACTCAATGATGTGCTTAAAGATGCATTCCTTTCCCTAAAAGCTTATTTTTTAACCTTTTTACATCACATTACACTGTTATTTTAATTTGCTTTTCTCTTGTTTTACATTTGTTTGTCTTAACAGCCAGATTTTAAATACCTTTATAGCATATTATCTTAATTCTGTTGTTTTTCCCTCTACACATATCTAATGCAATGTCATACTAGAAAGTTGAAATTATTGTTGTGTCATATAAAAAGTAGCAAGATGTATTTGTTGTTAAGAAGAGTGATTAAGGGCATCTGCTCAATGTAATTCTAAGCATTTATTACCTTTGGTTTAATATGTTGTTCTTACACTTGACTTAGTCTTGAGTAGAGATATTTTATTCTTCTCATTTTTTTTTTTGTTTGTTTGTTTTTGAGGCATGGTCTGGCTGTGTCACCCAGGCTGGATTGCAGTAACACAATCTCAGCTCACTGCAACCTCTGCCTCCTCGGCTCAAGCTGTCCTCCCACCTTAGCCTCCCAAGGAGGTGGGACCACAGGCGTGTATTAACATGCTTGGCTAATTTTTACACATATATATATATTTTTAGAGATGGGGTTTCGCTACATTGCCCAGGCTGGTCTATAACTCCTGAGCTCAAGCAATCCTTGCCTGTCTCAGCCTCCCAACGTGCTAGTATTATGGGTGTGAGCCACTGTACCCGGCCTCGTTTTAAGACATAAATGATGATAGTGTTATTAATGACGGAGGCCTAAGTAATGATAATTAATATGTAGGTGTTATAATTCCATTTCTGTATTCCCTGGTTTTGGGGAGAAAGGCTGAAATAAGTTGTTACTGAAGCTTAGATTTGTGACATTTTATGAAATAATTTAAGTCACACAGTGGTAGGTAGTATTTTTTTAAAAAACAACTTAAAATAATTTCGGTTTGAAAATTTTGATTTGTGACATTGGATACCACTTACTTGTTGAACTGCTGGTGCTAATATGATGCCTGCTACATAGTAGGCATTCACTAGTTATGTGTTAAATGAGTGAGTCTGGTTATTCTTTAGATTTATATTGTTAATGTTTTTAAACTCTTGCAGCATGTGAGCCATTTTTGTGTTTTTAATTTAATCTTCATAAGAACACTGAGATGCAGGAATTATTTTATTAATCTCTCAGATGATAAGCAGTTGCCTTCAGCAAAGTAAATGATTTGCTTAAGATACAATGAACAAGTGATAATGCCAAGATTCAAATGTTGTCTCAGCTGGCAATGTTTCCCATTGTATTAGAGCACTGACAGATAATATATTGACAGGCATCTACAGGTCTTATTTTTTTTTAAAGATTCCCTGTGTGTTTTTTTTTTACCTTAAATTTTTTTTCTCCCCCAGCATCCACCCAACCCACCAGTATCACCAGGAAAAACTGTAAATGATGTCAACAGCAATAATAACATACCTTACAGGTGAGAATTCATAGTCTGTCTAGTTTTTAAATAACAGAACAAAGTTCTAATTTTCTTTATTTGGTCGAAGAATCTTGCAGTATAATCATGGTATTTATGTGGAAATAAGTGGTGTACTTGGTTAGTATATTTTCTTTTTCTGCTTCATTATATTGTTCATCTGTGAATAATACTTTTGCTAACTTATTGCAAGGCATTCTTTGGTCACTATATATTTGTTTAACCACTTGTCTTAAATAGTATTCTCTCGAGTAATTGAGAAATGCTTCTGTTAAGGGTGAGAAAGACTAATGTCTGTACATATTAGGACCTACTTTTGGTATTCAGGTTAAGTACTGATAACAGACATTAGAATACAAGAGTTAAGACTCTTTCCTAATGCCATAGACCCCAGCATTTAGAAGTCTTTGTGCCAGCTATGCCTCACTGTTTTTGCTTGCAGTTTAGGGTTGTGAAACCCAAGTCTAGCCACCCTTTTTCCCCTATGGGCCACTGCTTATTCTAGATATCAGTTGGTTTTCCCAGAGTGGCATATCTGTTGACTATTTGTGTGTATATATATTTCATAGAAATGCAGGCACAGTGAGACAGATGCTGGAGTCCAAAAGAAATGTAAGCGAGAGTGCACCACCATCCTTTCAAACTCCTGTGAATACAGGTAACTTTTTTTTTAAAATACCAAAATACATTTTCTTAGGAATTAAAGGCTTTGGTTCTCTTTTCTTACATTCTTTTGAGGTTGAAATGGATTAAGAAATTGGGCACATTGGTCTAAGTACAAAAATTTTGTTAAAAATTCAGGATCAAACTGGGCATGGTGGCACATGCCTATAGTCTCAGCTACTTGGGAGGCTGAGGAGGATTACCTGAACCTAGGAGTTCGAGTCAACTTGGGCAACATAGTGAAATCCACTTGTCTCTTAAAACAAAAAAATTTAGGGTGGTAGATAAGTATATGTGAAAATACAGTATAGATATTCAAATCTCTATTGTAGTAGTTCACAAACTTTCTCGTCTCTAGATCCCTTTACAATCTTAAAAAATCATTAAGAACCCCAGAACTTTTATTTATGTGGGTTACATCAGTTGATGTTTATTTTCAGTTGAAATGAAGTAGAAATTAAACAGAAATTTAAAGATTTTTTTAAAATAAAAGTAGACTGGGCTTGGTGGCTCACGCCTGTAATCCCAGGACTTTGAGAGGCTGAGGCAGGCAGATCACTTGAGGTCAGGAATTTGAGACCAGCCTGGCCAACATGGTGAAACCCCATCTCTACCAAAATACAAAAATTAGCCAGGCATGATGGCTGGTGCCTGTAATCCCAGCCACTCAGGAGGCTGAGGCAGGAGAATCGCTTGAACCCGGGAGGTGGAGTGCGGTGAGCCGAGATCAAGCCACTGCACCCCAACCTGGGCGACAGAGTGAGACTTTCTCTCAAAAAAAAAAAATAAAATAAATAAATAATAAATATAAAAATAAATAAAGTAATAGTAAACTCTGTCTAACACAAAAAACTTTTTAAAATGAAACTAAGTGTATTTTCACTTAATAGCAGCACAAAGAGCATTATTCTCTTACATTTTTTACGTATCTCTTTAATACTTTGAGACATTAAGACAGCTAAAGATAGCTGTATACTCATATCTGTATCTGCTTTTAGTCTGTTTTAAAATGTTGATTTGGTTGACGCATATGAAGGAAATCCAGTCTTATACAAATATATAGATGGAAAAGGGCTAGCCCTTACAGATAATTGTGGATATTCTTCTTTGATACTGTCCAGTAGTAGTTTCTTTAAGGTTGGTTGTGAAGTATAATCTGAAACCACACCAAAGAACTTTTCTAACTCCTCCATTAAAATCCATTTATTGGACCTGTGTGGTGCCTTACGCCTGTAATCCCCGCACTTTGGGAGGCCCGAGGCAGGTGGATCCCTTGAACTCAGGAGTTCCAGGCCGGCCAGGGCAACATAGTGAAACTTGTCTCTACAAAAAATACAAAAAGTAGCCGGACATGGTGGTGCACACCTGTGGTCCCAGCTCCTTGGGAGGCTGAGGTGGAAAGATGACATGAGCCCAGGAGGTGTAAGCCGCTGTGAGCCAAGATTGCGCCAGTGTACTCCATCCTGGGCGATAGAGGCAAACCCTGTCTTTAAAAAAAAAAAAAAAAAAAAAAAAAATTCCTCTATCTTGTACTTGCACATGGAGTTTTACTAATATTCATTGATCATTTGAAAACTATTCACCAAGTTATGCAAATCTTCCAAATATTGACACATTTTGTTAATATTATTTTTAAAAATTACGTTTACTGATTTTACTATCAGTTCTACTCAGAGAAGCATTTTAAGGATTTAGGGAGCTGTCATGCTTTCAGTGACAGATAAAAGTTTTTTCTAATGTTCTTAGTTTTGCTTAAGAACTCAAATGTTATTATTACTGATAAATACAGTTGGGCTTTTTTTCTTTGAAGTGACTGCCTTACCTAGTTTATTTCTAAGAAAAGATCTTCAAAATACCCACATGTGAATCATTGGTGTGTCTATAGGTCATTCTTTCAAGTAAAAATAGTCTTTCGTGGGAAAGATTGCTAGTTTAGTTTATAGCTCAATTGCACACGCATTTTTCCTTAACTATCCTACTTTGGCAAGCAGTAGTTGTCTCGTATGTACTGCCTATTCCTTCACATGGAATATTAAGAAAAGAACCCCTATTCAAAAGTTGAGATATAATAAAGTTAATAGTTTTCACTGCTGTATCATGGGGATTCTTAAGTAAAACTGACTTTGTTTTTTACTGTAAGCATGTGATGAAGAATGCAGCGACGTTTGGTCCATTGTACTACCTTGATTTTTGTACTAAGCATCAGAAGTTTTACTCACCATTGCTTTTGCTCCATTGGTGCAAATGTCTGCTCATTTAAAAAGTCAAATAATGTCTCATTGTTATGAAAATAGTTTTGACATTGCAAACTCCCCAAAAGGGTCTCAGAAAACCCCAGGCACCCCCCTGGACCACACTTCGAGAAACTGCTGCTCTAGTGAACCTGTGATTTTTGGAAAGACTATAAATCAGTGAGAAAGAAGTTTGGTCATGTATTTTAAACCTGTTCCAATGAGAATAAACACAAGTAGTTGAAAATTGCTATAAAACTGTAGTGACCAGCATTTGTCAGCATTTGTATTTTCTCTGTTCTTCTGTATATGCTACCTAATTTCTTCTTAATTCATCTGTCAACTTCACTCAGTGCTATTTTTCATATCATACAATGTCAGTAGGGTGTCAGTAGAGGGAACCTCCCCCTAATAGTTCCTCTCCCAAGGAATTCAGTCAAACTTGATCCAAAGATACAGACATGGTTCAAATAATAAAATATAATGAGTAAGCTTACCTGTTATTCATTAATGGTCATGACTCTTCAGATTTACTATTTGAGTTTATGTATTACTTGCGTTTTAAGGCATTTATAATGTTTTTAATGTAGTTTCAAAACTATATATTTTTACTTAACTTTTTAGTATTTTTTATTTGTGTACTAGTTAGGTACTCTAAAGTGATTATAGTAATTTTCAGAGACCATTTTGATACTCAGTAGTCTTGCATATTAATCATCCATCATGTGCTGTTTTTGTAATATACTAAACCTACATACAAAATTCTTCTAAGAATTTAATTCTAAATTAAATTTCGGAATTTGAATCTGGAAAAAATTTCATGATAAAAGACTTTACAGTCTTTGCGATGTATTTAATCTATGCTAAGTCTAATGCAATGTATTTAATTTGTATCTGTCATATTTTCTTAGTTGATAAATTAATATAACCATTTAAACAGAGAATTCTGTTTTCTTTCTATAGTATCTTCAACCAATCTTGTCACTCCTCCAACAGTTGTCAGTAGTCAACCTAAATTGCAGACTCCAGTGACTTCGGGTTCCCTCACAGCAACGTCAGTTCTTCCTGCACCCAATACAGCTACTGTAGTTGCTACTACTCAGGTGCCTAGTGGAAATCCTCAACCTACAATCTCTTTACAACCTTTGCCAGTGATTTTGCATGTACCTGTTGCAGTATCCTCCCAGCCTCAGCTTCTACAGAGCCATCCAGGGACTTTGGTGACTAATCAACCATCTGGCAACGTTGAATTCATTTCTGTGCAAAGCCCACCTACAGTGAGTGGTCTTACCAAAAATCCAGTATCCTTGCCATCCTTGCCAAATCCCACTAAACCAAACAACGTTCCTTCTGTGCCCAGTTCTAGTATTCAAAGGAACCCTACTGCCAGTGCTGCACCATTGGGAACAACACTTGCGGTGCAGGCTGTTCCAACGGCACACTCTATTGTACAAGCCACAAGGACTTCTTTGCCCACAGTGGGCCCATCAGGACTCTATAGTCCATCAAATAATCGAGGTCCTATACAGATGAAAATTCCAATTTCTGCATTTAGTACTTCGTCTCCTGCAGAACAGAACAGCAATACCACCCCAAGAATTGGTAAGTCACCACGTAGGTTTAATGCTAGAAATGCAAGCATGTTAATAGCCTTGTAACGATTGAACTTTTTTTTTCTAAGTGGCTAGCATTATTGGAAGGACAAAATAAATAGAATTTTCTTGATTATTTTTAGTAATTTTTTAGATACCTGAGAGAAATGATGTTGCTAAAATGGGGCTTGAGAGGGGGTTTATTTTGAATTAGAAGTTAGTATCTGTGTTTTATCTTTTAGTAATTTTCCTAAGTTTGGTGAATTTTGAATTTATGGCTTTGTGGCAAGCATTATGAGTTACTTTTATGATACATTTGCCAGCAATGTCTGTTTAAAACATTTTAAAGTATCAAATTTACATAATATATGCTCTTAAGAAAAAAAGGCACGTTTATGTTCCTTACACATTTGGAAAATCCTTTGTGCTCTCATTCATAGCTTCCAAATTTGAACAACTTAAAAATAGATTTTCTTTCACATTTACTATAAAATGTTTGAGTCCTTCTTGTTTTATCCTTTCTGTTTTCCCATATGACATATTATATGATTGTTTGTATTTTACTTAGAAATACTGCAAAAAGGAGAACTTGACTATACCTGTTTAAAATCTGCCAAACTCTGTGTCTTCCTGGCTCCTGGAAAGAGTTTGTGTTGTATGCATTCTTGAGCTTGCTTATTCTTCATTTCTGACTTCACATGTATCCGCACTACTTTTGGAAAGGCAGGGAAGGGTAGGCATCATGTGTATAGTAAAATTGCTAGTGTTTTTCTTATTGATGTTGTAAGTGACCATGTAATGTAGGAAACAAATTCTAAAGTACAAAATTACTTTTATAAGTGAGATGTACAAGCCTTAGTTTTTATTTGTCATACAGTCATTACTAGTGTAGTTACTCCTTAAGTGTTTTCTCATATAAAACAATGACGGTATTTCAGAGTTGTTAAGAAAGTAAATGAGTGGCAGATCAAAATTAATGTTGGATTGAAGCTGGGTATCACTCTTATCATATTTATAAGAATAAACTAATGTTTTATATGAAAGTGTAATTATTATTTATAGTATTTACAATTTAAATGTTTGCATAGTACAGGGGCAAATGTTTGTTAGTATTATCTGCTACCACATTATTTTTTGGATATTCTTTCATGTTTACAACACTAAAAGAGATGCTTACTTTTAACTGAGGTCAGTGGACATACAAGATTTTTGGGTGATATTTCATTTTTCTGTAACTTCTTTTTCTTTTAGTTGTTAGTATTTTTTAATGCCAGATGATTTAATGATGGACATTGTTTTATGTGATTTTGGGTTTTCCTCCTTATGAAATTTTGAGGCAAAGTTGACATTGTTTTAATTTCATGGTCATGAGATGAGATATATTCTTAAATAGAGAACTTTTCCTGAAAAACCATGACTTGAAAAGAAATAATTTAGGAGTATTTGTTTAATGTCATGCTCATACTCCAAACACTTCTAAAAGTGTCAGAATTATAATTTCATTATTCTGTTCTCTTACAGTTTTTATAGAAAGGGTATATTCCCCAAATTATCTAGTTGATGTACACTATTAGTAATGCATGTCAGTCTGTTTCATTTGACTATTCTTAATTTTTTTATATAAAAGTAAGTTTTCACAATCATTAATTGGTGTAGCATTCTAAGATAATGTACAATTATTTCTAAACATAAAATTACATATTTTAACACATATTTATTTAACACATTTATATATTTTTAATATGTAATTATATCAAGATCTTCAAGTTCCATTTAGAATGCTTACCTACATTTGATAATGAATAAATGTGAGTACAAGCTTTGTTTGTATTTTTTTCATAATGCTAACTAAAATGAGATCTTAGGAACTTGCTTATTCTTCAGTTCTGACTTTATTACTTATAATATGTTCTTTGATCAAGTATAATTTCAGCAGTGACATAAATGATGTTAAAGTAAGCATTTGGCTTTTTAGGATTCCCAAAACCTAAACTGAAGCCGAACTTCAGTACATCTCTACTACATTTAGTAGTTTGATAAATTAATTAGGTTATATAATTAAAATTTTCTAAGCTCTATACTTATGTGGGTATTATATTTGCTTAATAAGAACATATGCTATATGTTCATGCATTTGTATGTATTTTATTATAGTTAAGTATATCCTTATGGATTTTAAATCTGTATTTCTGTTTATAGTGAGGTAAATGTCCTCCTAAGGGCTTGGAAATTTAAAGCTCAAACTATAGCTAATTTCATTCATTCACAAAGTAATGAATGCCTATATTATCTGAGGTTCTTTAGATACACAGAAATGTATAAAATAGTCACTATGATCTCATCAAGCTTACAATCAAATAGGGAATGTAGTCATTAAATAAGGATTTAATTATAAATGTGATGAGTGTTAGGATTTGCAGGTTTTCGTGAGAGGACAAAAGAGAACATGGGAAATCTGGAAAGGTATGAAGTAATGAACAGAAGAATGGGGGAAATAGGGTTAAAGGGTTTTTGTAGTGGGTATAGAGGGTAATGTGACATCCATGAACCCTGGTTACAGTATGGAGAATGGTTTGGAAGGGGTAAGAATAGTGTTAGGAAGACCAATTAGGAGACTGGAGGCTCTTGTAGTGTACGAGATGAGAGATGGTGGTATGAAAAAGATTTAAACGTTATTTAAGAGGTAGCATTGGCAGTACTTGGTAATTTATTAATAAAAGTTTAGATGTGTGGAAAAGATGGAGAACTCAAAGATGACTCAGCTTTCTAAGACATTTTTAAATGTTGTTCCATTTACTAAACTAGACATTAAAGAAAGAACAGATTTGGGGGAAGTTATATACAATCCATGTACAAGGTACACTTTCAAATTACATTAAACATCTTGTTCTAAGACTATGTAAAACTAGAGTTGGCTGGGCATGGTGGCTTATGCCTGTAATACCAACACTTTGGTAGGCTGAGGCAGGAGGATGGCTTGAGCTCAGGAGCTCGAGACCAGCCTTGCAATATAGTGAGACCCCCATATGTACAAAAAATAAAAAATTAGTTTGGCATGGTGACACATGCCTGCAGTCCCAGCTACCCAGGAGGCCGAAGGAGGAGGATTGCTTGAACCCAGGAGGTCAAGGCTGCAGTGAGCCATGGTCGTGCCACTGCACTCCAACCTGGGCAACAGAGGAAGGTCCCTGTCTCAGAAACAAAAACAAGTAAGAGTTTAAACACAGCAATTATTTCTTCAACCATTTCTTCAAGGATAGAATTAAATGAATCGTTTGCCTTTTTTATGTTCATACAATTATCCAGAGCTACTAAGGGATACTGCCAGTTTAACTCCTGTAAAGTACTTTTTAATTTTATTTACTTTTATTTTTATTTTTATGGAGATGTATTCCATATGATAGAAGGATTTTAAGCTATAATTTCTTATTTTACATCCTGACCAGTTTTGTTGCCTTGATAGATGGAGTTATAATATTTATATCCAGAAGTCATCCAAAGTAGATCTTACAGAAGAAAGCAAAAGCAATGCAATGGAGCTATAAGACATTACATTAAGAATCAAGGGAAAAATTGTGTAATAATGGGCAAAGGAGATGTTAGTTGAGAATCTAGAATAAGGAATATTATTACAGTTCCGTGAATAATTAACTTACAGCTCTAAGGCAATTAGGTCTAAGAGAGAATCATGCTGGGGAACAAAGAAATGTGTATGTAACATTTTATTAAGCAGTCTAAATCTTTCTTGCATCTTTAGGAATTTTCTTATATGAAAATATTATGACAAAAAGTAAAAATGAGGCCAGGTATGTTGGCTCATGCCTATAATCCCAGCACTTTGGGAGGGTGAGGCAGGTGGATCACTTGAGGCCAGAAGATCGAGACCATCCTGGCCAGCATGGTGAAAGCAGGTCTCTACTAAAACAAAAATTAGCCAGGCATGGTGGCACTCACTGGTAGTCCCAGCTACTCGGGAGCCTGAGACATGAGAATCGCTTGAACCTGGGAGATGGAGGTTGCAGTGAGCCAAGATCGTGCCACTGCACTCCAGTCTGGGTGGCAGAGCAAGACTCTCTCAAAAAGAAAAAAATAAATAAAATAAAGAATTAAAAAATAAAAACACAAAAGTGAGGCTTTCTCATTTACTTTTTATGTAAAGTTATTTTGAGTTGAAGATGAAAGTGTTTCAAATCCAAATGAATGTATTTTAACATTGTATATAAAAACCTTTGGTAGTAAATCACTGATATTTTGGTAGTATCACCTAGTGTATCTTAATACTCCACTATGTAACATCAGTAACCTAGAATTAGTTTTGTTAGTCTTTCAGGAACTTCATAGTCCCAAACAGATGCTCACTTGTAATAAATGAAGTAATTTGAATATATTTTTAAATAGATAATATATTAATATTATTCTTACAAAAAGAAAGTAATTCAGACAAGGTAGGAGAAATCAAAGGGCATCCTTTTTACTTCTCTACCCTAGAATACTTCTCTTTTAACAGGTGAATATTAACCCAACTTGATTTTTTAGACATACAGATTTATATATGTACATATGGAAATACATAGGTAGTTTAATCTCCTGTATTTTTTTAAACGTAAATTGTTTACTCTGTATGCATTCTGAAGACTTACAAATGAAAGGGATGCCATACTTTGACCAAGAGAGTTTTATCTCCAGAAAGAAAGGATGGGCTGTTTCAACATTTAAAAACCCCATGTTACCAAACAGGAAACCCTAAATAATCTCAATAGGTACATAAAACCTTTGATGAAATTTAATGCATTCTCTCTTTTCCTCTCATTAGAAATTGGGACAAAATATGCTTTGTTCATTTTCTGTGCTGTTCTGGAAGTAACATTATTTTTTAACTGCAAAGTCATTACAAGTTAATTGAAAAATGAACAGAGAAAGAAAAATCATGGATGATTGAACTACTGAGAAATATGCATGCGTATTTTCTTGGATTTACTGCAACTGTTTCTACTGAATTTATTGGAAACATTTTTGACATATTAAATTTTTTTCTCCAAAGGGACATAGAATGCAGGAATTATATTTTGTTTAACTATTTCCTCATGTTAGAACATTTAAGTTTTGTGTATCTTAAATTATTTCCATGAGATACTGCTTAGAGTTAAAATTGCTGGGCCAGTGGAAAGTGTTTTTTAATCAGTATTGTGAATTTCCCCTTCTGAAAGATACTATAGCAGTGATCTGTGAGTTTGTGTTTTTATTTACATATGTGACATGTTGACAGAAAAATAGTTGGAGAAAACAATATGAATTGTTTTATATAAAGCAACTTAACTTTTTACATTTTGTAGATGTTTTTAAAAATGGCTTTTTTTTTACTTTTCAGAAAACCAGACGAACAAAACAATAGATGCTTCTGTCAGTAAGAAAGCAGCTGATAGCACATCACAGGTAAGATTTTTCCTTCTTCAAAGTAAAATCCTACTTATGGTCTACAGGAAAATGAATTTTCATCATTCTTTGATTGAATGAAAATTGTTCTATGTCTGTTTTTTATAACTGTCCAAATATTGTCTCATAACTTCTCTGTAATATTTGACAAGAATTGATATTTTTTGTTTTTTGTTTTTACATAGCAGTTCTCTTAGAGGTAATAGTTTATTAACTGAATGATTTGATTAGTACAATTGACAGTCCAGTCATTTGCCTTTACATTCTCTAAAGATTGTCTGCAAAAAGAAAACACATGTAATTTCTTCCAGGTACATCTTTTTTAAGAGTGTTTCACTGGTTTACCCTCACTTGTACCACTCTCTACAGACCCCTACCACCATTTTAATTTCCTCAAAGGTAATCAGAAATACCTTTTGAGGAAGAATTTTTCGTCTGTCTGCTTGTTTATTAGCACTTTGCCAGTCTTTGTACTTTTTCCTATTAAATCTTAACCACCCAATAATAGAGTAACTACTTCTTTCCTGTATTAACAGTGTTCTTCCTTGTTCTTTATTGCTTTAGGTATAATCAGTTCATAGTGATTAGGTTACTGATAGTTTTATTTTCTTCACTTCCTTTGAATCATTTCAAGAATCTCATATATTCCTAGAAGAACAAAAATCTTTGAGCATGTCAGGCATGAAAAACTGACAAGATTTTTAAAACTTTTTTGATCTTTAAATGTGACGATTTTCCTTAAAAACAATGGATTTTGACCAACCTAGATATATACCATAGTTTATAGATCAAATAAAAGCTATTAAAAATATCATAACTTCTTACAAGTGTTAGCAGTTTTTGTGTGCACTATTAGAGATCAAAGTTGTGATTGTTTCTCAGCATGTCTTGTGGATATAACTGTTTTCATTTAAAATTATAAGATTGAGATACTTTCTAGAAGACATACAGAAAATGCTGATATATTCAGTGATACTTAGTGACATTTATAGGAAGTCTAGTTAAACTTTAAACAAAGGATTTATGAACATCTCTACTTCCCTCAGTGAGTTTTTTTTTTTTTAAGTAATATTTTCAAGGAAAGGAAAATGGACATTATGATGGCTATTTTTTGTCATTTTATAAATGGTGGTTCTTCTAGAGCTGTGATATCTAATATGATAGCCACTAGTCACATGTAGCTATTTAAATTAAATTACAAATTTAGTTCCTCAGTCAAAATAACCGCCATTTCAAGGTTCAGTAGCTACAAATGGCTAGTGGCTAGCATATTGGACCACACAGATATAGACTCTTTTCATCATTGCAGAAAGTTGTATTGAACTCTATTGTATAGAGTATTTTGCTGAAATATAGTATATGTAGCTGGGCACGGTGTCTCACGCCTGTAATCCTAGCACTTTGGGAGGCCGAGGCGGGCAGATGATCACCTGAGGTCAGGAGTTTGAGGCCAGCCTGGCCAACATGGGGAAACCCCATCTCTACTAAAAGGACAAAAATTAGCCTGGCGTGGTGGCAGGTGCCTGTAATCCCAGCTACTTGGGAGGCTAAGGCAGGAGAATTGCTTGAACCCAGGAGGGCGGAGGTTGCAGTGAGCTGAGATCATACCACTTTACTCCGGTGTGGGTGAAAGAATGAAACTCCATCCCATCTCAAAAAAATAAATAAATAAATAATATATGTAACATCATAAATATATAAGTGAAATTAAAATGGATATAATATAAGACACTTGAGGTGGGGCGTGGTGGCTCACGTCTATAATCCTAGCACTTTGGGAGGCGGAGACAGGAGGATCACTTGAGCCCAGGAGTTCGAAACCAGCCTGGGCAACAACATGAGACTCCGTCTCTATAAAAAAGAAGAAACTTAAAAAAAAAAAAAAAGACACTTGAAACAGGAATTGACTTCATCAGAAAGCAAAGCAATAGTACAACTTAATGTTAAGCTCTCAATAGATATTTTATTTGGCTTCAAGGAAGAGGAATTTAATATCTGAGTATAAAAAAATGCGTACAAGCAGTTTGAGCAGCCAGCCTGCTGAAGCAGTGCCTTATCAAAAATAAAGTTTCAGCTTTGAATCAGTGTCAATTATGTATATGAAGAAGAAATACAATTACAGGAGTTTTATTGTGTAATAAGAAACCATAATGGAAGTATATATGTGCTTTCAGTTATGAAGTTATGCTTGCCAGCCAGAATTTTTTGAAACAAATATCATTTTTGTCATTGTGATGAATACCTTTATTAATGTTCCACTGTTGACTAAGAAATTCTTGTTATCTTTTTGCCCCAATGTGCAACTTTCTAGCAGATAGAAACTAGTGTGAAACAGGTAGTGTGTGATTCTTTGAATTGTCACATTGTAAGTACAATTGGCTAACTTCATTTTTCTATCCCAAACCTACTTAGTTGTACTTCTTAACACTTTAAGGCTATTTAGATCAGAAGAAATCTGGATGTCTAAGGCCAGGCACAGTGGCTTATGCCTGTAATCCTAGCACTTTGGGAGGCCAAGATGGGCAGATCACTTGAGGCCAGGAGTTTGAGACAAGGCTGGCCAACATGTCTCTACTAAAACTACAAAAATTAGCTGAGGGTGGTGGTGTATGCTTGTAATCCCTTGGGAGGCTGAGACGGGAGAATCACTTGAACCTGGGAGGAGGAGGTTGCAGTGAGCCAAGATAATGCCACTGCATTCCAGCCTGGGTGACAGAATGAGACACTGTCTCAAAAAAAAAAAAAAAAAAGAAAAAGAGAAACTTGGATGTCTAGTGTGGAAATGCTTGTTGTTCGGCTGTAGTTAATTAGCAAATGATGAAATATGTAAAATACTCTCTTGTAGTTGTTAAATGAAGATTTATCTGATATCCCCAAATAACTGTTTATTAACATTGCACATAATTTATTATTGTATATTTTATTACTATATATCATTTATATAATGAATTATTAGTTTTATATCCTGAAAAACAAATTTATTCAAATTATCAATGTAAGTTATAAAATAGCATTGCTATCTGTAATTGTTGTTTTTAAGGACTCAAGATCACCTTTAAGTTTGCTGATTTGCTAGAAGGATTTCATAAGACCCAGTAGTAGGTTATACTCACCATTGTGATTTGTCACAACGAAAGGTGTAGAGCAAGAGCAACAGGGAAAAAAATGTGCAGAGTTGAAGTTCAGAGAGATCAGGCAAAGACTTCCAAGTCGTCTGTCTGGGATCGCACACAATTTGTTTTTTCTCTGGCTTATTAACCTTAGAGACATGTGCCAAGAGTCTTTTCCCAGAGAATCCTGACTGAGTCTCAGGGTCTGAGGTTTTTTGGAGGTCTGGTCACATAGTGACATTTTTCTGTATGGCCATGGCATTGGAAACTCAGGATCCCAACAATGAAACCCAAGTATACATCATCAGTCTTCATATTTATGCAAAGCAATCCTGATGAACACAGTATGGCACAGTTCACTGTTCAGAGTGTATATAAGAGAATTAATCGTTAACATGACCTTCCAAGGGCAACATTTCTGATAACTAACCAAGTCTCAATTATGGTTCCAAGTTCCCTTGGAGAGATGTGCAAGGAATGAACAACCAGCTCTTCTGTGTTAACTCTTTCTTCACATTTGCTGAAGTGTGCCTTTCAGGTATATTCTCGTTTCGTAACAAAAAAAAGCTACAAAGCCAGTATGTTTGCTCTCTTGAAATTTTCTTAGTGTTTGCTTATTGAGACTGTTCATTTTGGAAAATGGCACATGATTAGCTAACTTTTTAATAAAATTTCTAGTGTTAAAAACTATTTGATATAATTTTTTAATGATTTCAAACTGAAAGTTTCAGTAGTATGTGTAAAAACAGATATAAACGTGTCTCTGATTAGATTTCTCAGACATGTTTTGTCAGGAAAAAATGTAAAGATATATGTATCACATATATGTGTATCACATGTCTCTGTTGGTTCGTTTCCACCTGGTGGCATAGAAATAATAAGGTCTACAGTCAGACAACCTGGTGCTTGTCACTTAATAGTGGGTGGGTGCTATGTTAAGTTATTGAACACCTTCGACTTTTCACCTATAAAATAGAGCTAGTGCTAGTACTTACCACATAGAAATATTAGGAAGAGTAAATGTGTTAATGCATGTAAAGCATTTAGCAGAGTCTAATAGGAGTAGTGCTAGCTATCATGACTATCTTATAAATGTACTTAATAGTTATTGAAGTAATTACCAATTTTATTTGTCAAAAAAAAGGTCTATTCAGGAAACTACTTGTAGTATATGATAATAGATAAATTGTATCTGTCAGTTTATGATCAGTAAACATAATTTATCATTAGATCATTGCTTGTAGATCTTCTCGATCTATATAAACATTTAATGATACACATTTTCCTCTGAGCACTGCTTTGGCTGCATTCCATAAATTTTCGTGTGTTGCATTTTTATTTCATGTAGGTTCCTTGTCATTTCCTTTTGAGTCCTGGGTTGTTTAGTTAGTAATTTGTTTAATTTCATAGTATTTGGGGATTTTGCAAATTTTTTATTATTGATTTTTCATTTAATGCTATTGGATTTAGAAGATATCCTCTGTATGACTTTGTTACTTTTACACAAATTAGATATGTGTTATAAAGTTCCATCTATGGTATATATCTTAGTGAATGTACCATTACACTTGAAAAGAATATGTATTCTGCTGTTGGGTGTAATGTTTTATAAATGTCAATATGGCATGGTTAATAGTGTAATTTGGATTATTTTTATGTTTACTGATTATTGCCTTTTGCTGTAGTGGTTTTATCTATTACTAAGAGTGGTATGATTGTGAATCTATTTCTTCCTTTAATTTTATCAGTTTTGCTTCATAGATTTTGACCCTGTATTACATGGTATTTTTTATAATGTATAATTTGTAATCTTGCCATACTTTTATCATTGTAAAATTTCCTTCTTTGTCTGTTTTTGATATTAACATAATTACAGCAGCATTTTTATGCTTACTGTTTGCATGTTACTTTTTTCCGCTTTTTACTTTCAGTCTGTGTCTTTGTATTTAAAGTGAATCTGCAAGAGAAAAAAAATCATATTTCTTGATTTGTTGTTGTGTTATCCCATTTGATAATCTCTACATTTTGATAGGAGTTTTTAGACCATTTATAGTTAATATAAGTTTTGATAGGATTGTGCTTAGGTCTGCTATTTTGCTATTTGTTTTCTATTTGTTTCATCTGTTTTCTTTTTTTGTTGGTTTCTGTGTACTTTCTTTCCTGCTTCATTTTGTATCAGTTTTTTTTAAAAGCATTCTGTCTTAATTCCTCTGTTAACTTTCTAGCACTCTCTCTATCTATGTGTGTGTGTATGTGTGTGTTTATGTGTGTGTATGTATTTTAGGGTTTGTTCTAGAGTTTAAGTATGTATCTGAATCTTAATTATAGGAACCTTGCAATTGTATGTGTACATTTACCTCCGTAATGAAGTTGCTTTCCTTAATTATCACGTTCATGTTTTCACATATATTGCACATACATTACATTGTTTTTAATCTGCATGTTGTAGAGCTCTAAATATATTGTTTTTAATTGTTGCCTTACAGAATTTTAAAGAAGTTAAGAACAGAAAAGAGATATAGTCTTTAATATTTATCCTTATGTTTACGTTTTCTGGTCCTCTTCTTCCCATGATCCAAGTTGGTATTTCCTTTCAAACTGAAGAATGTCCTTAAGCTCATCTTTACAGTGTAGATCTGCTAGTGATGTATTCTCTTGGTTTTTTAATATCTAAAAAATGTACTTTTGTATCTTTTGTCTCGTTTTTTCAAGGAGAGTGTCATTGGATATACAATTCTTAAAGGGTTTCTTTTTTTAATCATCAGCAATTTGAATATATTGTTCCAGTGTCGTCTTGCTTCCATAGTTTCTGACCAATAGTCAGCAGTTACTCTTTGCTCCTATATAACATGTAATTTGTTCTGTTTACTTTCAAAATTTTTCATTATTAGTTTTCAGTATTTGGACTATGATGTGTATAGATTTCTTAATGTTTCTTCTGCTTGAGGTTCATTGAACCTCTTGGATTTGTAAATTAGTGTTTTCCACCAAATTGGGGAAGTTTTTGGTTATTATTCAATTTTTTCTTTAGATCTTTGTTTCTTCTCATTTAGTGTTTTGCTGAACTGTTTCTTATTGCACAAGTTTCAGGCATTTTTCATATTTTCTTTTGTTCTTCTTTGTGTCCTATGGACTAGAAAGTTTCTATTGATCTAGCATCAATTTCATTTGAGTTTTTCCTGCCCCTCCAATCTGCTTTTATGCCTACATAGCTAATTTGTATTTTAGTAATTATTTTTTCAGCTCTATTATTTCTATTTTTTTGTTTCTTTTTCTCTTTAGAGATGTCCTATTTGTGCATTCATTGTTATTATATTTAACTCTTTGAATTTTTTTTTTTTTGAGATGGAGTCTTGCTCTGCCACCTAGGCTGGAGTACAGTGGTGCAATCTCGGCTCACTGCAACCTCCGCCTCCCAGGTTCAAGCCATTCCCCTGCCTCAGCCTCCCGAGTAGCTGGGACTATAGCCACCTGCTACCACGTCCAGCTAATTTTTTGTATTTTTAGTAGAGGTGGGGTTTCACTCTGTTGGCCAGGTTGGTCTCAAACTCCTGACCTCATGATCTGCCTGCCTTAGCCACCCAAAGTGTTGGGATTACAGGCGTGAGCCACTGCTCCTGGCTTTAAACATATTTTTAATAGCTACTTTCAAGTCTTTATCTGCTGAATCTAATCTCTGCTTAGAGTCAGTTTGTATTGACTTATTTTTTGTCCTAAGTTAGTTCCACTTTTCAAAGCTCTGGACCTTAATGATAATATGTTGTAGTGAAACATTATTTTACATTTGTTGGTGATTTTTGGGATCTTTTAGTTTGGGATTTTATAGATTTTTGGTGTTTGTAAATAACCCATTTTCTGTGAAATCATTATTGTAGAAAGATTTATAAGAATTAGAATTGCATTATTATCTTGGGGTTGGGCCTGGATATTATAAAGTCAAGGCATTATTTTCTTTAATTTCTCAATTTGAGTTTTGCAGATGAAAACCTTTATCATTTGGAATTGATCTCAGTATAATATATCAAAGTAAATTGTGATTATCAGTTATTAAACAGTTGTCATGTATCATATATGGCATTAAGCACCATATATACACATTTGGATTAATCCTCACAATAGCCTCAATATTCAAATATTGGAAATTGAGATAATTACCCATCTGAATTAGGTAACTAATAAGTTAGAACTGTAAGACACACTCAATCTTTCTGACTTCAGAGTCCTGGCTCTTTAGGTTTATACTGTCTTACCTTCCTTTTCAGTTGCTATCGTGGTTTTTAAAGGTTTGTCTTATAATCCTAGTATTTCTCATGATTTTGAATGATGGGTTACTGGTCAACTTGGCTGTGCATTTAATAGCATAGCAAACCGTATGATTTCATAGTATACCATACCGTTTTTTAAGGGCAAAAAAATTTAGATTATTTTCTATAACCCAATTCTAGCTTGAATGATTGCCTTTGGTGTTGTGGTGGATTAATATTGATAATTTAGAGTAGTATTGATAAACATTTTAAATGTCACAAAATGAATGGTGTTTGTATTTAATCTTATTTGCTGTGTGCAACAGATAGCCTAATTTTTTAAAGAAAACGTCTTGAATTTCTTCTGAAAATTATATTTCATATAGTGGATGTTTAACGCGTGAGTATCCTGGGGCATTTGTCAGACAAACTCTCTTTATTCAGGTACAGCTTTTTAGGGGTCCCAATTGAACGAGGTTACTCATTAGTCTCATTTTACCTCACTTATCATTTCATTTTTTAACATGTATATCTGCCAGAGTTTTCTTTGTAAAATGTAGAAGCTTTGTTTTTCAGAGTGGAAAAGCCACTGGCAGTGATTCAGGTGGTGTCATTGATCTCACAATGGATGATGAAGAGAGTGGAGCTTCACAAGGTACTTCAATAGTAATTTGGGATTGGGCCTGGTTTTGATACCTTTTTTTTTTTGTCTTAATACAGTACAATATTCTACGAAGACAGATGTTTACAGCATTATGCTTGGTTTATTTGTGTTCTTTTTGTAATGGAAGTTTCTATATTAGAATTTTAAAATTTGGCCAGGTGCAGTGTTTTACACCTATAATCCCAGTGCTTTGGGAGGCCAAGGCAGGAGGATCAAGGCAAGAGGCCAGGAGTTTGAGACCAGCCTGGGCAACACAGTGAAACCCCATCTCTACCAAAAATTTAAGAATCAGCTGCATGTGATGGCATGGGTCTGTGGTCCCAGCTACATGGGAGGCTGAGGCAAGAAGATAACTTGAGTCTGGGAGGTTGAGGCTGCCGTGAGCTGTGTTTATGCTGCTGTATTCCAGCCTGGGTGACAGAATGAGGCCCTATCTCAAAAAAAAAAAAAAAAAAAAATTAAAATAGAATCAACTCTTAAATAAGTATGAACAATCTGTAGAGGAAAACAGCAATTAAGAGAATATTGTAATTTTCGGAGTACCTCTGTTTTTGTATCTCTTATTTCACTTGATCCTTGCAAAAAATCCTATAATACTCATTTTAGACTTGAGGAAACTTGTTAGCCTTAGAGAAAACAATTCAGACTCAGTAAGGGTCTTGGGAATAAAATCCAACTCTTCTGTCTCTACATTAAATGTTCTTTTTCTCTCTCTGTTTATGATTCAGTGTAGATACTGTATATGTATGTATACATTTAATTTTGGTCATTTGAATTAGTTTCTTTTATCTAGCATTATATAAATAAAAATAGAAGTAATTTTAAAAAGCATTCACATCCAAAATAATAATATTCTGAGTTAGAATAGTTAGAAACTGTAAACCATATTCCTAGTTATTCTGCAGTGTTAATAGGTGTTTCATGAATACAAAGTTCTATGGTTAAATATGCTTGGGAAATGCTGAGTTTAAAGTTAAATTGTTTTTTTATTAATGCAGACTTCTCTGAGCCTTTACTATGCTGATTTATAATGTAAATCTCTAAGAATGATTTAAGATATAAAGTGTTTCTCAAACTTGGCTGCGCAAAATAACATTCAGCTACATATCTATAAAACTCTGGTGATAATTGCATGTGGAAAATATAGTAATAATGTGCTGAATTACTTATTATTATCTTAAAGACATTACTTTTTTAAAAACCCAAATATTTTAAAAGTAATATTTTGGGGAATCAGTCTAGTTGAGCTTAGGAAAACAAAAGTTAAATAGCTATACAATTGATTATATGACAGTAAAGTTGATTTTGTTATTTAAAACTGAATTGAGAAATGTATGCCATCCTTCATCTGGGTTGAACTCAAGCCAGTATGATTATTCTTTAAAAGTTTCAAATTATCTCTATTGCTTTCACTAATTTTTAATAGACAGCCATGACTATTATAATGGATCCCTAAAGAAAAAAATAAATACAGGTTTTTGAGAGGACACAGGTAGGCTTAATTCTGGATTAAAAAGTAAAGTCCTAAAAGTTTGTTTTCAGTGCTCTCACCATTTCCCTAGCATCCATGCCTCATGGGGTCTCTCTGTTGCCCCACCTTTGGGTCTGTCTCAAATTCTCACGTTCCTAAAGTACACTGTTTTCTAATGGCATTAAAGTATCCATCGTTAACGCCTTGGGTTTTATTTACATGTAGTGTGGAATTCTATGGGACAGAAATTGATGGGGATTATTTTGGATAGAAGGACTTTTGGGTGGTTTCCTGTTTTTAAGAGTTTTTTCTGAGATGCAAATATTTATTTTATAGGCTGTTGAAGATCTTTTTTGAGATTAGTCATTCTTTGTCTTTTTTAAAGACTATATAGTGATGATAAGCAACCATTGGTTATCAAAGAACCTAAATAATTGTAGTAATAGAAATTCAAGATCACAGCAAAAACTCATCATTTTATAGATATTTGTCTTGAAGAGTATTCTTTCTATTATAGGTATGTAGATTATACATTTATGCAAGTAATGAATTATTCTAGTTGGCATATTGTATTGAATTTACAAGTAAGATTATTTCTGAATTTCTGTAAATGTGAATTAGAATCTGTGATAGAACCACCAACGAATTACACATATGCTCTTAACTCAGTTTTCAAATCAGCAAAAATACACATAAGTAAAATGGAAATAAATTGTTCTCTTAGAGGTAAATGTGACACCCAAGTGACAAGCAAAAGTAAAATTTGTCCATAGAGGAAAGACTTGTATTTCCCAATTTTTTTTCTTGTCGGTCATAATATTTCACTTTTAACTAACAGACCCCAAAAAGCTAAATCACACTCCCGTATCAACCATGAGTTCTTCTCAGCCTGTGTCACGACCATTGCAACCCATACAACCAGCACCACCTCTTCAACCATCTGGGGTGCCAACAAGTGGACCATCTCAGACCACCATACACTTACTACCTACAGGTAAATTTGCTGAATCATTGAGTAGAAGCTTTAGTTTACCTGTAGAGAACTATGACTATGGAGTTAAGCAGAAAGATATGACAGAAAATTAAGAATAATTCTTATTGTTAATTTAAGGACGACAATGTATGTCCTTTTGAAGGCAGTATAACTTAGTTTTGCTGACTGTCTTAAGCAGCAGCACTGGTAAAGAATGATTATAAAGTATGTATTTATTTACTTAACATTATATAAATAAAAATAGAAGTAATTTTAAAAAGCATTCACATCCAAAGTAATAGTATTCTGAGTTAGAATATTTAGAAACTGTAAACCATATTCCTAGTTATTGTGCAGTGTTAATAGGTGTTTCATGAATACAAAGTTCCATGGTTAAATATGCTTGGGAAATGCTGAGTTTGAAGCTAAATTAATTTTTTTCTTAATGCAGGCCTCTCTGAGCCTTCACTATGCTAATTTATAATGTACATCTCCAAGAATGATTTAAGCTAAAAAGTGTTTCTCAAACTTACTTGGCTGCGCAAAATAACGTTCACCTAATATCTCTAAAACTCTGGTGATTCCTAATGCATGTGGAAAATAATATTATTCTGAGTTATATTCTTGAGACTAGCCTGGGCAACACAGTGAAACTCCATCTCTACAAAAAAATTTTAAAAGTAGCAGATTTGTCATCTGCCACAGCAAATGTTCTGTAAACAGCAGAAATGAGTGTAATTTCTCTGGAAGAGATGGATATAATGACTTGCTCTGAGTGTAACCAAGAAGTTGTAACTGACCGATCAAACAAGAAGTTTTAAATGTGTCTTATCTTGAAATAGCTTTAACTAGTCTAACACTACCACCAGGAATCATATGCTTGCTACCTTTCAAGAAGCTGTAAATTCAAATTTTTCAAGATTTAGCCTGTATCCCCTAAACTGTTCAGAAACCAATCAAGATGGTTTGTCTTCTGTAAAACAGTCCATTGCTTGAAGATTTATCTGCACAGTTCTTATATAAGTACTCTTCTCATTAAGGAAAACTTTGAATTAAAGTGGGGTTTTATCCAGTAAAATTTACACTTAAAACACCAAATAACTTGTAGGAATCAGCATATTTTCCGTAGTGATTTAGCAAACTGTTTGTTAATTAATCTTTGAGCTATGAAATTATTGTTGATGTAGCAAATGCGTGGTTGTTTTGGTAGGGACTGTTTAGATTTGTTGAATTTCAGAATCCTAGATGCTTATTCAGACTTTCCCATCAGTTAAAATAAATTTTACCTTGTTGGCATTTCCAGGCAAAAGAATGTGCTTGTGTGACTTTATCTAGTGTGTAAATTTTATATTGGTTCTCATTTCAATACCATTGTTCTATCTAAATAGGCAATTATAAGTAAGTTCAACCTTGGGAGCTGTGTTATCTATCTTTCTTTACATTTATAACAAAGTTATAGTGACAGTCATCAAAATTAGATATTTTGGAAGGAAATATCATTATTCAAACCCATGGGCAGTGTAGATTATGGAATGGGGAGTAAAGAGATGAAGAAATAAGTGTTCTTTCTTGTTAATACTTTCTTCTTTCTTCCCATTTATGAAGACTCACATCGAAAGTTAGGATCTGTAAAGACCGAAGAGTCCTTAGTAAAGAAACCGTTTTATCTTTGTTATAGCCAGTATTTTCCTCCAAATTGATTTTTTTATAGGACCCATGTTTTTCCATATCAAAGTAGATTGATTTGTTATTTTTTATTATATAATTACTGCATGGTCATTTGTAAAATATGATTCTAATTCAGAGAGTTGTTAACAAGAAAGTGTCACTAAAAATCATTATTATAGATACATGCTGTCAGTGAATGTTTATGACTCATTTTTTGATAAATATTTATTAACATTACTCAAGATATTAATGCTTTCTGGAACATACAATAGGAGGAATGCCAGAGTAGAGAAGGGAGAAGTCTGTTTTTTAATGGATTTTATTTACTGTTTTTAAAAAAGATAGATTGGTTCAGCTAAACAAAATGTTGATTATAATGGTCAAAGAGTTAGGTTGGCTCACTTGAAAAATAAATGTGAATTAACAATAGCCAGTCAGTTTCTTTATCTTTGGGAATACAAAGATACTCTTTTGGATTTACACCCCCTTGGTAGAAGGCCTGGAGGGCTTATGATTCTACTTTGCTAAGAACAATTAAAAGTAGGAGGTTTTCTCTTTTAAGTCACTCCTGTGCCATCATACTCTTGATTCTGCACCTTTTAAAAAAATCTTCACATTGCTTGTTATCTGGTCAGACCAGAGTGGGAAGGGAGTTGGATGTGGTGGAGGTGTTCTTTTCCTCTGAAGCTTGGATTTTAATATTATTAATGTTTATTGGCCCTATCATTTTTATCTTAGAAGACCATAAAAGGAGACTGTTATTTCTGTCTTTATCAGTTAGATTTTATACAAAGATAACTACCATTTAATACTGTTTACTTAATGTAAATTTACTGTATTCTTATTATCTTTTTCTGCCTTGCATTAGCTCCAACTACCGTGAATGTAACACATCGTCCAGTAACTCAGGTGACCACAAGACTCCCTGTACCAAGAGCTCCTGCAAACCACCAGGTGGTTTATACAACTCTTCCTGCACCACCAGCTCAGGCTCCCTTGCGAGGAACTGTTATGCAGGCTCCTGCTGTTCGGCAGGTCAATCCCCAAAATAGTAAGAGATTTTTCTTGTATATGGCCCCAAGATACATGTAGTTCTCTTCAGCATTTAGTTGGAATGGCATATAATAATGTTAAATTTTGCAACAATTTCTTATAATGTCATATTAAAAGTATTGTTATAAGTTCAAGAGATCTGTACTACAACATAGAAACTATAGTATAGTTAAAATCAATGTAGTGTATTCTTGAAAATAGCCAATAGAGCAGATTTTAAGTATTGTCACCACACACAAAAAAGGTAAGTATGTGAGATCATACATATGTCAGGTAGCTAGATTTAGCCATTCTGCAATGTATGCATATTTCAAACATGTTGTATACCATAAATATATATGATTTTTGTCGATTAAAAAATAGTTTTCAAAAAAGAAATGGCAATATAACCAAAAATAATCTATTATTATTTTTCTTCCCTTAGGAGAGTTAAACAGAGAAAATTGTTCATGTATACTGGTTGATTTGTGCTCTGAGTGTTGTCTTTAATTTAAGTTTATTTATGGCCTGTATTGGTATAGTACACAATTTGATATTGGTATATTCTCTACTCTATTAAGAAACACCTTACCTAATTAGAGTGGGAATGGTCAATTGTGATTTAGCCCAGATGATGGAAATCATGGTAAAGGATAGCCTTCAATGAGAGTCTTAAAGATATGGAAAGTGGCTGAGAAAAGAAGGGAAAATGTTAAAGAAAGCTTATAGTTTCCTGTATATATCATATATTAGTTACATACATATGTTACATATATGTAACGTATGTTACAAATATGACATGTTTTAAAATTATATGTTAACCACATATAAGCAGTAGTAGAATATATCATATAAACACAAGCTTATATAAAAGGTGTATCTAAACTTTAAAGTAAAGAAAAATAATAAAATGAATTACATATGAACTCTTCATCAGGTTAAGAAGTAGAAATTTTTCAGTATCCTGTAAGTGCTCTTGTATCCCATCTTGACTACATCCCTTTTCCTTTCCATCAAAGGTTAACCACTGTTCCTACTTTTCTGTTAGTCATTCTGCTTTTCTTTATGATTTTGCCACCAAAATTGATATCATTTAAACATATTAGGGTTCTCTAGAGGGACAGAACTGACAGGATAAATAGATACATAAAGGGGAGTTTACTATTAACTTACACGATCAAAAGGTCCCTCAATAGGCTGTCTGCAAGCTGTGGAGCAAGGAAAGCCAGACTGAATCCCCAAACTGAAGAATTTGGTGTCCAGTGTTGAAGGGCAGAAAGCATCCAGCACAGGAGAAAGATGTAGGCTGGAAGGCTAACCAGTCTCTCCATTTCATGTTTTTCTGCCTGCTTTGTATTCATTGACAGTTGATTAGATTGTGCCCACCAGATTAAAGGTGGATCTGCCTTCCCCAGCCCACTGACTCAAATGTTAATCTCTTTTGGCAACACCCTAACAGACACACCCAGAATTACTATTTTGTATCCTTCCATCAAGTTGACACTCAGTGTTAACCATCACAAGTCCACCCCTTGTCAACTTGAACCCATACACATCTCCTTGGATTATACATATTCTTCAAATAAAGAGAGTAGTAAGGCCATAATTAAACCTAACATAATATAGCTATCCTTTGTACAACCGGAAATGCACCAATCCCCAAGCCAAATACTATTACATAAAATTAACAATACTTAAATGTTGATAGGAAGTCAGTAAATCTTATGTCACATGATGAAGGAAAAGGAAATAAAGATATTTTCTTGTACAAGTGTATACATGCACAAACATGTTTTTAGCAAAAGAAGGAGGAAATACTCATGACAATTACAGTCCCTGATAACTGCAACTGGTCGCATGGTCGTGGCTGGTATTGATGACTACCTTCTTCTACTACCTATTCTGTATTCTCTTTGCCTTCAGCAAGCACCTCAGCTGGTCATGGTTTATTCCTGGTGGAGTGACCCAGTCTTTCATTCCTGAGTATTTTTAGTGCTGCATAGATTGGGGTGTTATAGTTTCCTGTTGACCTTAATCATAGGGCATGGTAAAACTAAGAGACACCTTAATGGATCTCCTGTATTCCATGCATACTCTTCTTACCTCCATTGTGGAACAGTAGACTGATTTCTTCTTGGTGGTCCGGGACAGTCACCACAGCCAACACTAACTCCCTTGTTAGCCTGTTGACTTAAAGGTAAGAGGAGCCAAAAGTGTCCAGGGGGCAATCTTAAGTTCCAGTTTAATGGAATCATTGTGTCTCCTGGTGTGAGCGTTCCTCCCTCTGGAACTAAGACCTCTAGGCCAGCAGAACATAATGTCACAGGAACAGGAAGCAAAAATTTTGCTAGTAGATCCCTAGGGGTGAAGGTGAGTGGTGCCACTTCCACTTACACCCCCTGATTCCTGGACCCATGAATCCTGGCTATGGAAGAAACAGCACCATATATATTGGACGCTGATTCAGAGCGTACGCAGCCTTCTGGAGAACTTTGCCCCAGCCCTGCAAAGTATTGTCATCTGGTTGGGATTGTAATTGTGACTTAAAAAGGCCATTCCACCATTCTGTAAATCCAGCTGCTTCAGGACAATGAGGAACATGGTAAGACCAATGGGTTCCATGAGAACAAGCCCACTGCCACACTCCTTTAGCCATAAAATGAGTGCCTGGGTCAGAGGCAGTGCTGTGTGGAATACCATGATGGTGGATAAGGCATTTTGTGAGTCCATGGATAGTAGTCTTGGCAGAAGCATTGTGTGCAGCATAGGCAAACCCATATCTGGAGTAAATGTCTATTCCAGGGAGGACAAATCTCTTCCCTTTCCATGATGGAAGAGGTCCAATATAATCAACTTGCCACCAGGTAGCTAGCTGATCACTCCAAGGAATGGCGTGCTCTATGGAGGGCTCAGTGTTGGTCTGTTCTGCTGGCAATTGGACACTCAGCAATGTCCATAGTCAGGTCAGCCTTGGTAAGTGGAAGTCCATGTTGCTGAGCCCAGGCATCACCTCCAGCACTGCCACCATGGCTACTTTGTTCATGAGCCTATTGGGCGATGGACAGGGGTGGCTGTGGATAGAAGCTGAGTGGTGTCCACAGAACGGGTCATCCTATCAACTGGATTATTAATATCCTCCTCTGCTGAGGTCACCCGTTGGTGAGCACTCACAAGGGATACAAATACCTTCACAGTTTTTGACCACTCAAAGAGTCCATGCACATATCTCTTCCCCAAATTTCTTTGTCACCAATTTTCCAATCATAATTCTTCCTAGTCCTTGACCATCCATCTAAACCATTGGTTACAACCCATAAGTATATATAATCGTGCATCTGGCCATCTATGCTTCCAAGCAAAGTGCACAACCAGGTGTGCTGCTCGTAGTTCTTCCAACTGGGAAAATTTCCCTTCACCGGTGTCCTTCAGGGATGTCCTAGAAAGGGGCTGTAGTGCTGCAGCTGTACACTTTCCAGTGGTGCCGCCATATGGTGCAGAACCATCTGTGAACCAGGCCTTAGTCATCTGTTCCACTGTCAGGTGATCATAGGGACCCCCCATGAGGCCATCAGTACAGGCTGGGTAAGAGAATGCAGGGTGGCAGGAGTGGAGACATGGGCATTGAGCCACTTCCTCATGTAAATTACTTGTGCCTTCGGCACCTGCTCGAACTCAACCACATATATACCACTTCCATTTGATGCATGACCTACTTTATGGCTAAATAGGTCAGAAAGCACCCAGTTCATGATAGTCAGCTCAGGTCACATGGGACTTGATGACCCATAATCAAATGTTCAGTTTCCACGAAAGCCCAGTTAACAGACCAAGAGCTGTCTCTCAAAAGGAGAGTAGTTACCTGCAAAAGATGGCAGAGCCTTGCTCCAAAATCCTGGAGGCCTCTGCTGTGATTCACCTATGGGGTCCTGCCAAAGGCTCTAACAGCATCCCTCTCTGCCCCTCACACCTCAGGCACCATTGAATCTGCTGGGTCATATGGCCCAAGTGGCAGAACACCTTGCCCAATAACCTGGACCTGTTGCAGCGCCTTCTCCTGTTCTGAACCACACTCAGAACTGGCAGCCTTTCAGTACACTCGATAAATGGGCTGGAGTAACACACCCAAATGAGGAATGTGTTGCCTCCAAAATCCAAATAGGTCCACTAGACATTGTGCTTGTTTCTTGGTTGTAGGAAGGGCCAATTGCAGCAACTAGTCTTTGCCTTCACTGGAATGTGTTGACAGGCCCCACATCACTGGACCCCTAGAAATTTTACTGAGGTAGAAGGTCCCCAGATTTAGTCGGATTTATTTCCCATCCTCTGGCACACAAATGTCTCACCAATGAGTTCAGTATTTTTGCTGCTACTTGCTCACTTGATCCAATTAGAATAATGTCATCAATATAACGGACCAGTGTGATATCTTGCAGCAGCAAAAACTGATCAAGGTCTCTCTGAATAAGATTATGACACAAAGCTGGAGAGTTGATATACCCCTGAGGTAAGACAGTGAAGGTATATTGTCGTCTTTGCCCACTGAAGGCAAATTGCTTCTGGCGGTCCTTTGGACAGGAATGGAGAAAAAGGATTTGCCAAGTCAATGGCTGCACTCCAGGTACTAGGAGATGTGCCAATTTTATCAAGGAATGAAACCGCATCTGATACAGCAGCTGCAATTAGAGTTACCACTTGATTAAGCTTACGATAATCCACTGCTGTTCTTCAAGATCCATCTGTCTTCTGCATAGGCCAAATGGGAGAATTGAATGGGGACGTGGTGGCAAGCACCACCTCTGCATCTTTCAAGTCCTTGATGGTGGCACTAATCTCAGTACCTCCAGGGATGGGATATAGTTCTTGATTTACTATTTTTTAGAGGCAGCTCTAATGGCTTCCAGTTGACCTTTCCCACCATAGTTGCCCTCACCCTGCCAGTCAAGGAGCCAATGTGGTGGATCTGCCAGCTGCTAAGTATGTCGATGCCGATTATGCATTTTGGCACTGGGGAAATGACCACAGGATGAATCTAGGGACCCACTGGACCCACTGTAAGTGAGACCAGAGGTAAAACTCCATTAATTATCTGACCTCCATAAGCCCCTACTTTAACTGGAGGACCACAGTAATGCTTTGGGTCTCCTGGAATCAATGTCTGCTCAGAACCAGTGTCCAGTAGTGCCTGAAATGTCTGATTTCCCTTTCCCCAATGCAGAGTTACCCTGGTAAAATGCCAGAGGTCTCCTGTGGGAAGGGTGGGAGAAAAATTCACTGCATAAGTTGTCAGGAATGTAGTGGGATCCTTCCTCAAGGGAACCCAGCCTCGCCTTCATTCAAGGGATTCTTGGTCTGTAAACTGACTCAAGTCTAGAACTTGAGGGGTTGTCATTCTCTGTTTTTATTATTCAATTTATTCTTTTGTTCCATCGACCTAGAAGTTTTCTGGTTGTATAAATTAGGAATGCAGTAGGCTTCCATCAGTTTCACCTCTAGGAACACTGATTAATTAGCCAATGCCAGAGCTCTATCCAAGTCAGACTCTTCTGATTGCCACTTTATCTCTGCTGTCCATTATGGTAGCTACGCCCACCTTGCCTTGGACACTTGAGTGCCGCCACTTGGCCCCTGTCAACTTAGGATCCAGTTATTCCCATTGTATTTACATTTTGTGGTTGAGTGACTGCAGTTCCCACTGTTAGATCTGACCTACAGAGTCGAGCAATTAGAGGGCTCTTCAAAGATACAGGTGCTGCCCTCACAAATCTATTTCTCAAGGCATTGGTCAAGGGTATATCTTCTGGGCCTTCCCAGCTGGGATGACTAGCTCTAAAGTGACTGATGATAAAGTTCACTCTATCATCCCAATCTCCTTAGTCTTTGGATCCCTTCCTGTACATTAACCAAGGGAGATCAGTCATTTCCAGCTCACTCACAGTGTGCCATCTTTCAATCCTTATTTCAACTAACTAAGCAAATAATCTATTAGAACCTTTTATTTTTTAACTCCCTGAGCTAACCTGAAATTCAGAGTCCCTACTTAGTGGGCTTAAATCAAGAAATTCAGCCTGATCCAAAATTGTTCCTTCTACCATAATTTCATACCCTTAATATCGATCCCCATGCCTGTTCTCCAGATTTCTGTTCATGTAGATTAGAGAACTCAAAACAGTTCTCTTTGAGTGTAGCGTACGTTCTCATAGGTCACACTCAAGCTCACCTCTAGGGGCCCACCAGTACTTTAGTTACAGGTCTAGAAGCAAAGAGAGGTGTTTGGAGTGGCTCCTGAGAAGACTCAACATTGTCTTACCTGGCAACTTCCTCAGAGGAGGCCATCACTGTTGCCTCACATAGCACAGACTTTATTTCCTCAGACAAAGTTGGAAAGACTGATGGCAGCATGGGTCAGGGAGGGTATATTGCCCCCGCTGGGTGTAGGGAAGCTCTTCCAATCAATGCCCTCACTGTAGCTGTAAACACCTGGTGAGCCTGTGCATGCCTCTTTTGTTGTAGGTTAGCCAATTGCATGATAAGAGCTTGTGTCTGTTTTTCTACAATTTCAGCTCTTTCTCTATAGGAGATAACTGTCTCACTCAGGGCAATCTTAGCAGATTTCAGGGTCAGTATTTGCTTCAGAAGCCAGGAGACTGAATCCCTGAGTTCATCATTTTCTTTGTTTTTCTTTTTTTTTTTTTTTTTTTTTGAGACGGAGTCTCACTCTGTCGCCCAGGCTGGAGTGCAGTGATGAGATCTCGGCTCACTGCAAGTTCCGCCTCCCGGGTTCACGTCATTCTTCTGCCTCCCCTCCTGAGTAGCTTGGACTACAGGTGCCCGCCACCACGCCCAGCTAATTTTTTTGTATTTTTGGTAGAGAAGAGGTGTCACCGTATGGGTCAGGATCTCCTGACCTCATGATCCACCCGCCTCGGCCTCCCAAAGTGCTGGGATTACAGGTATGAACCACTGCACCCAGCCCATCATTTTCTTTTATCACTTTGTCCACTAAACTTAGGAGGAACCGACCAGTTTCATTATGTTCCTTGGTTCTCCACATACGGTCCAAGGTATCGTGTACAGAGTCACTAAACTCCTTGCCTCTCACAAGCGGCGATTCAGGAGTGTCAAATGCATTTATTTTGCATAACTCTAAACAGTTCACACCAGGTGCTATCAGTGTTCTTTATACTATTAGAAGTAGAATCCTTAGCATTTGTGGGTCTAATCACATTAAGCAGCCAACTCCAGAAACCCCAAAACCAACGAAAGAACTCCATCCTTCATATTCGGTTCTTCTAGACCCCCAATCCTGGCACCAAAATCTGAATTAATCAGGGTTCTCTAAAGGGACAGAACTAATAAGACACACACATAGCCTAATAATTTATAGATATAGTACATATTTTATATATATCTATAAAGAGTAGTTTATTAAATGTTAACACTATCACAAGATCCCACAATAGTCTGTCTGCAAACTTAGGAGCAAGGAAAGCCAGTCTGACACCCAAAACTGAGAAACCTGGAGACCAATGTTTCAGGGTAGGAAGCATCCAGCAGGGGAGAAAGATGTAGGCCTGGGAGGCTAGACCAGTCTCTTCATTTCACGTTTTTTTGCCTGCTTTTTATTTGCTGACAGCTGATTAGATTGTGACCACCAGATTAAGGGTGGATCTGCCTTCCCCCGCCCACTGACTCAAATGTTAATCTCTTTTGGCAACACACTTACAGACACACCCAGGATTAATACTTTGTGTCCTTCAATCCAATCAAGTGGCACTTTGTATTAACTCTGTCACAAGTCTACCCTTTGTCAACTTGAATCCATATACATCTAATATCATACACAGTCTTCAAATAGAGTAATAAAGCCATACTTACACCTAATATAATACAATTATTCTTTGTACAACTGGAAACGCACCAATCCCCAAGCCAAATACTATGACATAAAGTTAACAATATTTAAATGTTGATAGGAAGTCAATAAATCTTACATCACATGATGAAGGAAAAGGAAATAAAGATATTTTGTTCGTACAAGTGCATATATGCACAAACATGTTTTTAGCAAAAGAAGGAAGAAATACTCATAAAAATTACAGTCCCCATTTCTGCTACTGGTCACATGGTCATAGCTGGTATTGATGACTGCCTTTTTCTACTACCCATTCTGTAGTCTCTTTGCATTCAGCAAGCACCTGAGCTGGTCGTGGTTTTATTCCTGGTGGAGTGACCCAATCCTTCATTCCTGAAGGGTCTGGGCCATTTTTAGTGCTGCCTAGATTGGGCTGTTACAGTTTCCTGTTGACCTTAATCACAGGGCATGGTAATACTAAGACATGCCTTAATGGATCTCCTGTATTCCGTGTATACTCTTCCTTACCTCTGTTGTGGAACAGTAGACTGATTTCTTCTTGCTAGTCTGGTACAGTCACCACAACCAACACTAACTCCCTTGATAGCCTGTTGACTTAAAGGTAAGAGGAGCCCAAAGTATCCAGGTGGCAATCTTAAGTTCCAGTTTAATGGAATCATTGTGTCTCCTGGTGCGAGCGTTCCTCCCTCTGGAACTAAGACCTCTAGGCCAGCAGAAGGTAATAATCGCAGGAAAAGGAAGCAAAAATTTTGCTAGTAGATCCCTAGGGGTGAAGGTGAGTGGTGCCAGTTCCACTTTACCTGCTGATTCCTGGACCCGTGAATCCTGGCTATTGGAGAAACAGCACCAATATTGGATGCTGATTCAGTGGATACGTAGCCTTCTGGAGAATTTTGCCCCAGACTTGCAAAGTATTGTCACCTTGTTGGCGTTGTAATTGTGACTTCAAAAGGCCATTCCACCATTCTGTAAATCCAGCTGCTTCAGGACAATGAGAAACATGGTAAGACCAGTGAATTCCATGAGCATGAGCCCACTGCCGCACTTAGCCATAGAGTGAGTGCCTTGGTCAGAGTCAATTCTGTGTGGAATACCATGATGGTGGATAAGGCATTCTGTGAGTCCATGGATAGTAGTCTTGGCAGAAGCATTGTGTGCAGCATCATAGGCAAACCCATATCTGGAGTAAGTGTCTGTTCCAGGGAGGATAAACCTCTTCCCTTTCCTTAATGGAAGAGGTCCAATACAATCAACTTGCCACCGGCTAGCTAGCTGATCACCCCGAGGAATGGCGTGCCATATCAAGGGCTCAGTGTTGGTCTCTTCTGCTGACAGATTGGGTACTCGGCAGCAACCATAACCACGTCAGCCTTGGTAAGTGGATGTCCATGTTGCTGTGCCCAGGCATCACCTCCAGCACTGCCACCATGGCTACTTTGTTCATGAGCCTATTGGGTGATGACAAGGGTGGCTGCGGATAGAGGCTGAGTGGTGTCCACAGAACGGATCATCCTATCGACTTGATTATTAATCTCCTCTGCTGAGGTCACCCGTTGGTGAGCAGTCACAGGGGATACAAATATCTTCACAGTTTCTGACCACTTAAAAAGGTCCATGCACATATTTCTTCCCCAAATTTCTTTGTTCACCAATTTTGTAATCATGCTTCTTCCAAGTCCCTGATCATCCAGCCAAACCATTGGCTACAGCCCATGAATCTATGTAATGACACATCTAACCATTTCTCCTTCTAAGCAAATCATACAACCTGGTGCCCTGCTCAAGATTCTGCCCACTGAGAAGATGTTCTTTCACTGCTGTTCTTCAGGGATGTCCTAGAAAGGGGCTGTAGTGCTGCTTCTGTGCACTTTGCAGTGGTGCCTGCATATGGTGCAGAACCATCTGTGAACCAGGCCTTAGTCATCTGTTCCACTGTCAGGTGATCATAGGGACTCCCCATGAGGCCATCTGTGCAGGCTAGGGAAGAGAATGCAGGGTGGCAGGAGTGGAGATATGGGCATTTGAGCCACTTCCACTTGTAAATTACTTGTGCCTTCAGCACCTGCTGGAACCCAACCACATATATACCACTTCCATTTGATGCATGACCCACTTTATGGCTAAATAGGTCAGAAAGCACCCAGTTCATGATAGTCAGCTCAGGTCACATGGTGACTTGATGACCCACAGTCAAATGTTCAGTTTCCACCAAAGCCCAGTTAACAGACCAAGAGCTGTCTCTCAAAAGGGAGTAGTTACCTGCAAAAGATGGCAGTGCCTTGTTCCAAAATCCTAGAGGCCTCCACTGTGATTCACCTATGGGGTCCTGCCAAAGGCTCTAAAAGCATCCCTCTCTGCCCCTCACACCTCAGGCACCATTGAATCTGCTGAGTCATATGGCCCATGTGGCAGAACAGCTTGCCCAGTAGCCTGAACCTGTTGCAGAGCCTTTTCCTGTTCTAGATTGCACTCAGAACTGGCAGCCTTTCAGTACACTCGATAAATGGACTGGAGTAACATACCCAAATGAGGAATGTGTTGCCTCCAAAATCCAAATAGGTCCACTAGACGTTGTGCTTGTTTCTTGGTTGTAGGAAGGGCCAATTGCAGCAACTAGTCTTTGCCTTCACTGGAATGTGTTGACAGGCCCCACATCACTGGACCCCTAGAAATTTTACTGAGGTAGAAGGTCCCCAGATTTAGTCGGATTTATTTCCCATCCTCTGGCACACAAATGTCTCACCAATGAGTTCAGTATTTTTGCTGCTACTTGCTCACTTGATCCAATCAGAATAATGTCATCAATATAATGGACCAGTGTGATATCTTGCAGCAGCAAAAACTGATCAAGGTCTCTCTGAATAAGATTATGACACAAAGCTGGAGAGTTGATATACCCCTGAGGTAAGACAGTGAAGGTATATTGTCGTCTTTGCCCACTGAAGGCAAATTGCTTCTGGTGGTTCTTGTGGACAGGAATGGAGAAAAAGGATTTGCCAAGTCAATGGCTGCACTCCAGGTACTAGGAGATGTGCCAATTTTATCAAGGAATGAAACCGCATCTGATACAGCAGCTGCAATTAGAGTTACCACTTGATTAAGCTTATGATAATCCACTGCCATTCTTCAAGATCCATCTGTCTTCTGCATAGGCCAAATGGGAGAATTGAATGGGGACGTGGTGGCAAGCACCACTTCTGCATCTTTCAAGTCCTTGATGGTGGCACTGATCTCCTCAGTACCTCCAGGGATGGATAGTTTTTGATTTACTATTTTTTAGGGGCAGCTCTAATGGCTTCCAACTGACCTTTCCCACCATAGTTGCCCTCACCCTACCAGTCAAGGAGCCAATGTAGTGGTTCTGCCAGCTACTAAGTATGTTGATGCCGATTATGCATTTTGGCACTGGCGAAATGACCACAGGATGAATCCAGGGACCACTGGAACCACTGTAAGTGAGACCTGAGATAAAACTCCATTAATTATCTGACCTCCATAAGCCCCTACTTTAACTGGAGGACCACAATGATGCTTTGGGTCCCCTGGAATCAATGCTCAGAACCAGTGTCCAGTAGTGCCTGAAATGTCTGATCATTTGCCTCTCCCTAGTGCACAGTTACCCTGGTAAAAGGCCAGAGATCTCCTTGGGGAAGGGTGGGAGAAAGATTCACTGCATAAATTGTTGGGAATGTAGTGGGGGTCATTCCTCAAGGGCATCAGGCCTCCCCTTCATTCAAGGGGTTCTTGATCTGTAAACTGGCTCAAGTCTAGAAATTCACTGAGGGGTCGTCATTCTGTTTTTATTATTCAATTTAGTCTTTTGTCCATTTGACCTAGAAGCTTTCTGGTTGTATAAATTAAGTAGGAATGCAGTAGGCTTCCTATCAGTTTCACCTCTAGGAACACTGTGATTAATTAGCCAATGCCAGAGCTCTATCCAAGTCAGACTCTTCTGATTGCCACTTTGCCTCTGCTGTCCATTATGGTAGCTATACCCACCTTGTCTTTGACAGTTGAGTGCCGCCACTTGGCCCCTGCCACCTGGGGATCCAATTATTTCCATTATGTTTAAATTTTGTAGTTGAGTGACTGCGGTTCCCACTGTTAGATCTGACATACAGAGTCGAGCAATTAGAGGGCTCTTCAAAGATACAGGTGCTGCCCTCACAAATCTATTTCTCAAGGCATTGGTCAAGGGTATATCTTCTGGACCCTCCCAGCTGGGATGACTAGCTCTAAAGTGACTGATTCACCCTACCATCCCAATCTCCTTGGTCTTTGGATCCCTTCCTGTACATTAACCAAGAGAGATCAGTCATTTCCAGCTCACTCACCGTATGCCATCTTTTAATCCTTATTTCAACCAAGCAAATAACCTATTAGAACCTTTTCTTAACTCCCTGAGCTGCAACCTTAAATGCAGAGTCCCTACTTAGTGGGCCCAAATCAAGAAATTCAGCCTGATCCAACTTTGTTCCTTCCACCATAATCTCATACCCTTAATATTCATCCCCATGCCTGTTCTCCAGATTTCTGTGTATATGAATTAGAGAACTCAAAACAGTTCTCTTTGAGTGTAGCGTACATCCTCATGGGTCACACTCCCAGCCTCACCTCTAGGGGCCCACCAGTACTTTAGTCTAGTTATAGGTCCAGAAACAAAGAGAGGTGTTTGGAGTGGCTCCTGAGAAGAATCAACATTGGCTTGCCTGACAAATGCCTCAGGGGAAGTCATCACTGTTGCCTCACATAGCACAGGCTTTATTTCCTCAAAGTTGGAAAGACTGATGGCAACATGGGTCAGGAAGTGGACGTTGCCACTACTGGGAATGGGGAAGCTGTTCTTTCTGGCAGAAAAGCTTCATCGGAGTTTACAGACTCAGTGTCCCCAGCTTCATCTGGGTCCTTCCACGCACCCCCATTCCAAGTTTCAGGGTCCCATTCTTTTCCAGTCAATGCCCTCACTTTAACAGTAGACACCTGGCAAGACTGTGCATGTATCTTTCATTGCAGGTCAGACACTCGCATGATAAGAGCTTATGTCTGTTTTTCCACAACTTCAGCTCTTTCTCTACAGGAGATAAGACTCTTATTCAGGGCAATCTTAGCAGTTTTGAGCCTCAGTATCTTCTTTTGAAGCTGAGAGACAGAATCCCTGAGTTCATCATTTTCTTTCATCACCTTGTCCACTGCACTTAGGAACCAGCTTCATTATGTTCCTTGGTTCTCCACATATGGTCCAAGGTATGTATAGAGTCACTAAACTCCTAGCTTCTCACAAGCTGTGAATCAGGAGTGTCAAATGCATTTATTTTGCATAACTCTGTAAACAGTTCACACCAGGGACTATCAGTGTTCTCTATACTATTAGAAATAGAGTTTTTAACATTTTTAGGTCTAATCACATTAAGCAGCCAACTCCAGAAACCCCAAAACCAATGAAAGAACTCCATCCTTAATATTCTGTTCCTCTGGACCCCACTCCTGGTACCAAAATCTGAATTAGGGTTCTCTAGAGGTACAGAGCTAATAGAATATATATATTTGTGTGTGTGTGTGTATATATGTATATATACACATATATGTATCCTATATACAATATTCATATATATAAACTAATAGGATGTATGTATTTTATATATTATGTATGTATTAAACTAATAGGGTATATACATAAAATATATACTACATATAAACTAATAGTATATATCTACTTTATATCCTACTACTTTATATATACAGTGTATCTTTTAATTATATATAAATATTAAATATATGTAAAATGCATACTTTATAGTAAATGTTTATATATATAAAGGGGACTTTATTAAGTATTAATTTACACAATCAGAAGGTCCCACACTACTGGGCATGGTAGCTCACGCCTGTAATCCCAGCACTATGGGAGGCTGAGGCAGGCAGATCACTTGAGGTCAGGAGTTTGAGATGAGGCTGGCCAACATCATGAAACCTCATCCCTGCCAAAAATACAAAAATGGCTGGGCATGGTGGCACAAGCCTGTAATCTCAGCTACTCGGAAGGCTGAGGCAGGAGAGCCCAGGAGGCGGAGGATTGCAATGAGCCGAGATCACGCCACTGCCCTCAAGCCTGGGCAACAGAGCCAGACTCTGTCTCAGAAAAAAAAAAAAAAAAAGAAAAAGCAAGATCCCACAATAGGTTGTCTGCAAGCTGAGGAGCAAGGAAAGCCAGTCCAAGTCCCAAAACTGAAGAACTTGGAGGCCAGTGTTCCAGGGCAGGAAGCATCCAGCACAGGAAAAAGATGTAGACTGGGAGGCTAAGGCTCAGCCAGTCTCTCCTTTTCACGTTTTTCTGCCTGCTTTATATTTTCTGGCAGCTGATTAGATTGCGCCCACCAAATGAAGGGTGGATCTGCCTTCCCCAGTTCACAGACTCTAATGTTAGTATCTTTTGGCAACATCCTCACAGACCCACCCAGGGTTAACACTTTGTGTCCTTCAATCAAGTTGACACTCAGTTTTAACCATCACACATATGTAGTAGTTTTGCAAAATGTGATAGCAAGGAAAAATATAGCTGTTTAAAGAAACAGTAATGCTGTCATTAGAAAATAAACTGATTGGAGTCTCTGGATCATAGTTTGGCTTCAACTCTCTCAAGTTTACAAGAGCATTATCTGGGAAAATTAGTCAACAAGTTTGGAAATGAGTTCTGGGAAACTTGGCTCACTATCGTCCAGGCACCAGGCCAAACTATGGCATGGGCCAGGTACTGAATAAATGGCAGGAGTATGGTCAGGGCAGTAGGTAGCTCTGAATTTTCTATTTTTGTTTCCTTGGTGTATGTCACAGCAGTTTTCTGTGGGGTGAAATGAGTATCCTGAACCAAGGAGCTAGGCATGGAGAAAATGAGAGGAACTTCATTAGTACATGGCAAGGATGACTTATTCTGGCTTTCTGTCCTGGTTGAAAAGATGAGACTGCAGAGCTTTTTATGAAGATACTCCCAATTTGTCTATCTTTTGAGTCACACTGCTCCATTATGGCCATTTACCTTTTACATGCGGTACACAACCAGTGTTCTAGGATTTTTGTTCATAGTTCTCCTGGTAAGGATCCTTTTATTTCTCCCTGTGCTGGACCTCCTGTTGCTTGTGTCTCATATTTTTCTCTTTATTTTCTCACATATTAGTGGCACATATTCTCCAGTGACTATTGAGAGAAGGTTTGTGGTAGTTAGAATTTTTTTTTAGTGCTTGCACATAAGAAAGTTTTTTTATCCACAGGCTGGTTGATAGCTTGGCTGAATACGAATAGGACCTCTAAGTTAGAAATATCTTTCCTTTCAAATCTTGAAAACATTGCTTCACTGACTTCAAATATTTAATGTTTTCCACCAAATTTACAATAGAATTATTTTATCTTGTAATTTTTTTTTTTTTTTTTTGTAGGTGTTACAGTTCGAGTGCCTCAAACAACCACGTATGTTGTAAACAATGGACTAACCCTGGGATCCACAGGACCTCAGCTCACAGTGCATCACCGACCACCACAAGTGCATACTGTAAGTGTTGATGCTTGGTTTTGTAAAATTCTCAACTGTAAAGGTATAAAATATTATTGTAGTTGGCATTTTTCTTTAAAGTGGTTATATCCAAGGGAATTGTTAGGTCTTTCTGCTTTTTCAGAAGTTTATTTCTAAAAATTGATCTTAAACCATTATGAACAAATGTTCATAGGGATGATGATCATTTAGAATCATTGAGTTTGCTTGTGGTGTACAGTATACAAAAACAGGTCCACAGTTGGGGTATATGAAGTGAAATACAGACCATTTCTAATTCATAGTTAAATTAAAAAGGACGTTTTTCCATGTGTTAATTTTATTCTTTTGTTTTAAACTATGCCACGTCTAACTGCTACATTGTCATCAATTGTTTTAAAGAATCCAATGATATTGGGAATTCATTAGTTAAGAGGCAGCAGAGATAACCAAAGATTTCTCCTTAGATTTAGCCTCCAAAACAATGTCACATTATCCTGTGACACAATTTTGTCAGTGTTTGACTGGTATGAAATATCATCATAATGACGATGATGTTCCAGTGTTAGAAAAGTCAATAGGACTCCTAAAGTTAGAGTCACGTTTTTTTCATCATCTGGCCTTAACCTACCTTTCCAGATTTTTCTTCATGTACCCTATATCCAAGAAAAAGTTAATACTTGTTGTCCATACGTCCCCTCACTTTCCTGTCCACATGCCTTTGCTCATGCTTTATTTTTGGCTAAAAGGTACATGATTATTTCTGCATCTCTAGATCCTATCTTTCACAGTTCAGTTTAAATATCACCTTTTTTTTGTAAATTGGCCAAGAATATAGTACACATTCAGTGTTAATACGCTTATTTATAAGAATATGCTGTTGTCTTATATTGCAAAATAACTTAAAAATGAAAGTATAGTTGTATTCTCCAATTTTATATGATCTTGATTGCCATACATGATATTTTAAAATGTTATACTGAAGTGATAATCTGTAACATAGATAATTCAATCATAAATTATTTTGTTAGAAGTAGATCATTATTTCCGTGTTCCTCAAAATGATGTTCCATCAGCAGGGGCTTTTTATTTCCTAAGAAAAACTCAAAATATTTTAGGTCTAGGAAATAGAGCAGGAATAACCTCAGCATCATTGTTTGTGGCATCATTCATTACAAAACCCCAAATAGAACTTGCCAAATTTGATATGGTGTTTGGTATTTCCTAGAATTCTTGATGTAAAATGGTATCTCTATGTATGTTCTCTAAGGTGTTTTAATCCTAACATTCTAAAATGTTCTTTTTGCGATCATTATAAATCAGTGTGACTTGTTTTTTTAGGAGCCGCCACGCCCTGTGCACCCAGCACCCTTACCAGAAGCTCCACAACCACAGCGTGTGCCCCCAGAAGCTGCCAGCACATCTCTGCCTCAGAAGCCACACTTGAAGTTAGCACGAGTTCAGAGTCAAAATGGCATAGTACTGTCATGGAGTGTCCTGGAGGTGGATCGAAGCTGTGCCACTGTTGATAGCTACCATCTCTATGCTTACCATGAGGAACCTAGTGCCACCGTGCCCTCACAATGGAAAAAGATAGGGGAAGTCAAGGCACTTCCCTTGCCCATGGCATGTACTCTCACCCAGTTTGTATCTGGTAGCAAATACTACTTTGCAGTACGAGCCAAGGATATTTATGGACGTTTTGGGCCTTTCTGTGATCCTCAGTCAACAGATGTGATCTCTTCCACCCAGAGCAGTTAAACCTTGGAGCCTTTATATTTTCCTCTTTTAAAATTTCCACCTTTTGGTCTTGTTTTTAATCTTGTGCATGATACCCCATGTAAAATCCACCTTGTGCAAGATTTCTTGGACAGATGTGTGTATACACTACATTTGTTTATAAACAGAAGCAAAATAAACTCAGCCCACAAAGCTAGAATCTTTTCCTGGACAGTTTAGGCTTTGGGGTTTGGAAATGTAAATGTGTACCTTGCTTTAGTTTTGAGGCTGGGGAATATGTGTGGGTGTTTATGTGTGTTTTTCCCTATGTATGTGTTACTGCATTGGAGTCTCCCATTTTTATTCTCAAATTTACCTCTTAAAGTACGAAGTAGTAGATCAAAGGATCTGAGATGTGTAACTGGCATGACTCTGCTTTTAAAGGATCTGTAGGATCATTTTAGTTAAATGGTTTAAACAGAATCAAAACAAAACCCAAAGAAATGAATTAAAAACAAAATGGCTAAATAGTTTAAAATAGGTTGATTTGAACACAGGAAAGGATCTATTTGTTGTTTCTTTTGTCTGGTCTCCTAAGTTGTTAATTAGGTTAAAAAAGATCTGCAATGGCCCCCTCCCTTTCCTGATCTGGCTTTTACATTTATTTTGTGCCTTAAAGATTAACTACAAAAATAAACATGGCCAAAAATAAATAAATAAACATGGCCATATGTCCATGGTTGCTTACTCTTCCCTTGCAGCCTTTTTACCCTTGATTTCTTGCACACCTCCTCAAGTAATTTTTTTTTTTTTTTTTTTTTTTTTAGATGGAGTTTCGCTCTTGTTGCCCAGGCTGGAGTGCAGTGGCACAGTCTCAGCTCACTGCAACCTCCGCCTCCTCGGTTCAAGCAATTCTCCTGTCTCAGCCCGAGAGTAGCTGGGATTACAGGTGCCCGTCACCATGCCCGGCTAATTTTTGTATTTATAGTAGAGATGGGGTTTCACCATGTTGGCCAGGCTGGTCTCAAACTCCTGACCTTAGGTGATCCACCTGCCTCGGCCTCCCAAAGTGCTGGGATTACTGTTGTGAGCCACCGTGCCCAGCCTACTCAAGTGATTTTTAAACCAAGGTGTGTGTGTGTACATGGAGGTATTTGTACACACACGCACACATGCGCATGCACAGTCTCATCTTAGCCGGGCATGGTGATGGCATCACATTTAACTCCAAAAATTTGACGTGCTATTTTCTTCTAAAACTGTAGATGCTTTTATTTTTGGTCACTATTTAACTTTGTGTAAAGTGGACCAAGCGAAAACCATATTGTGGAAGAAAATTTTTCACATGTTTTAGTATCCGTGTTGCACACTGTGTTAGAGATTATGAAAATGATTCTAGTTCAGTTTATCACCCAAAGCTATCACCCAATACTAATTCCTTAGTATTCTTTCAAATGAAGCAAATAGAAAGATTCACAATATAGAATGAGCTAAAATATCAAGGAGAAAGTTTCATTTCCTCTTTATTCTCACAGCGTCCTTCCTGTTTTAACCTTTTAACTTTGTTTTGATGGTGCCAAGTTGAGTCTGATGTACCCATTGTTAGCTTTGGATAGAATTTAAAGTATATCCCAAAATTAGCCGGGCATGTTGGTGCATGCCTGTAACCCCAGCTGCTCAGGAGGCAAGGAGAATCGCTTGAACCCGGGAGGCGGAGGTTGCAATGAGCTGAGATTGCACCGTTGCACTTCAGCCTGGGAGACAAGAGCGAAACTCTGTCTCAAAAAAAAAGAATTTAAAGTATATTCTTTGAGGTCATTTTATGTAACAATTAGATATAACCTCCTGTGTATCTCTCTGTTCCTCTTCAAAGTTATTAAAATTCAGCTTAGGTCATGGATTTTTAATATGAGGGGCAGCTGTACTGGTTTCAGGTAGGTGTTTTGAGTGTAGATAGTTTAGGACTGGAGGGCTGGGTTAAGTTTTAGGAGTGAGAATGTACTTGAGAATATTTTGAAAGGAATTTATGAAGTTTGTGAAATAACTTACAAGTCCTCTTCCTTTGCAATATTTGAATTCCATTTTTCTACCTTCTCAAAATAGTCATTCATTTTTCCTAGAATTGCAGGAGGGAGCTCTCTCTTTTATTAATGTTGTTTGTTTGCAACTTTGATGGCTTATAACAGGAAGTTTTCTAGTTGTAAAGAAAACTCTTTAGAGACTTTTGACTGGTCAGTATACTATCATCTGAGGTGTAAGATTTGATTCATGATGAAGAAAGCCTATAGATTGCCAAAAAATTAATGCTCCAAATCTCCTTTCACTCTCAGAAAATGAGACCACAAAGGAGTATGCTATAAATCAAATTTGCCAACCAACTATGTAGATATTACTCATTCTAGGACTAATGATGATGGTAAAGAAGTTGCCATTGTTATGGCAACGAAAATTTTAAAAGGAAGGAGTCGGTGATCTTCTAGATGTATATGAACACCTGTCTATATCTGCATGTGTATGTTTTGACCTGCAGTGGTTGCAGTGTTGATTATGTGTTCAAGATTATTCCTGTCTACAAAATTGAAGGCCCTTGTTCAAATTGTTCTTTATTGGGTGTTTTTATGGTCACGTGGTTACAATTTTCTTACATAACCTACAAAAGGTTCTCTTGATGAACATTTTTATTTATATTTACTAATTTTTTTAAAAAAGCTTTCATAGCATTATTTAATCAAATGAAGAAAGCCCAGTAGAATTTAAAAAAAAAAATCATTATCCTAGCCTATATTATGGTTTCTGTCAAAGGAAAACAAATTCTCAAATAGCAGTTCTAAAAATAGATTTACCAAAGTAAAATAATTACTTAAAATGTTTTATTCCAGTTGGAAGGAAGGTACAGGGAGAGATCGCAATTATTTAGGGGAGAAGTATATTTATTATAAGATAGTATACTCAAATTAGCCTACCATGGCATGTAGGGGCAGCAGCTATATTAGATTTACTAGAGGTGCTAGGTTAGAACACTAGGTTTTTATTGAGGCAGGTTTTAATATTGATAGATGCTTTTTGTTTGGTTTGCTGCTTCTGGGAGAGAGAATGGAGGACTTAAGTAGTAAGTAGCTACTGATAACAGACTTTCTAGTAGCAGTTTCCACTCCGCGGTTAACTTTTTAGTTTCATAGTATCTTTTCACAAAGTATTACAAATAAGCTAGATTCTCCCATTTTGGGAATGCAAGTTTTACTACATTTTTAGCCTGGCAATATTTGTGTAGGTATTGCCTTATTGGAAATTCTGGAAACCTGATACTGCAACCTGCAATGTAGGATGTTTGTATGGCATTTAAAGATAACGGTGATGTTTATTATTCTATACTTTGCATTCTGTGAGAGTAATTTTCACTGTCTTAAATGTGAGTAAGCCTCTTGTTCTTGTCAAGAAATTTATAAATCACATACAAAGACATCTGTTGTTAACAGTTAATTTTATGAGGTAACTATATCCTTCTATTTCTCTGGATTCATTTTTTAAAAATATGCAGAATACTGCATACTGTTTAAGATAGTATATACATTTATGAGAGAAGTGGAGAGCTTTCTTCCTTGAAAAGTCGGTATTTGTGGAGATATCATTTGCCTCACAGAGAGATGTTCCCCACTCCCATCCCCATTGCCAGATAATAAATACTTTGAAAAAGTGACCTAAAACAGCTTAAATCTTAGGTGCATCTATCTGCAGACCTCCTTAAGTAGGCTGCGTCTTACAGTTCTCTTACTGCATTGGGTAAGTGTTAACTTTGTTGTTTGTTCTTTTGCTTTAAATATTCTCCAAATTACCATTTATGCAACAAGGTCAGGGTTAATACTGCATGGTATTCATTTATCTTGTTTCATGAACTTTCCAGTACTGTACAAGGTTAACAAAGTAATGCCTGTGGTATCCTCATCTCTCACTTTTTTACACTGTGATCTTAGCACAGTAAGGTACTGCAAAGACCTTCCTTCCAAATGTTCTCCCTGACTTTGCTTCTTGGGCCAATTCAGTATCCTCAACATCCTATGATTTTGTTGTTTTATCACTGACCTGTGGTTGGCCTGTTTTATCCTAATTTCCAGAAAAATCAAGTCCTAGTATTTGCAATATCAAATAACTGTCTAAAACCAATGTGTGATTCTACCTTCCTTATTATTTTTACTGGGCAAATGCCCTATTTTTTTTTTTTTTTTTTTAACTTTTGGGACACACAAATCAGCAATTCTCATGAAGCGTTTGTTGGAGTGGCAGACTTGTCTAATTCCTGAAACTCATTCATCCCCTTGAGCCAGCCAATGGGGAGGAATAGGATAATGCAAACACATGTTTTGTTTTCTCATTTTCAAATAATTTACCATGTTAAAATAAACTTTTCTTTGTTTTTTATTTGTAGAGTCAGCTAAGTACCCATATTTAAATGCTGTCTTTATCATTTTTTTGAGGTTTTTGTTTTTGTCTGTTTCTTTGTTTTGTTTTTGTAAATAAGGTAACTGGGCAATCAAACACCTTTTGGGGATTCTGGCTTTAGTATTTTATCAGCCATTTCAAAATTAAATATAAAAATCCTTTGTAAGTAACTTGCATCCTAATTTTTCTTTATTGCAGTTGAAAGTGTAAATAATAAGACAATATAAGTAAGACCTTCCTAATGTCTAATACAAACTGGGCTGTAGCAAGTGGCCCTATTTTTATTAGGGTTTTGAAGGTTTGTGTGTGTGTGTGTGTGTGTGTGTGTGTGTGCGCGCGCGCGTGTGTTTTTCTTTTTTAAATGTATAGTAGAGTGGTGTCTGTATAAGTGTTAACTGTAGTGGGGTTTTGTCCAGCAAGCCTGAAATTTATACTTTGAAATAAAACTACTGGGTTTTTAACATTCTGAGTACTCTGTTTAATTCTGGTTATTCACCCTTGTGGCTTTTTTCTTTCTTTTTTAAGAATCTTCCGCCTTGTTTAAAGTCACCCATTACATACTATGTGGTGTGGCTTATTTAACCTACTTCGCAATTCCATGGCACTCAGATCACATGTAACTCTCCAACTTTGAAAGAAAGTTGCTATGCAGGGTTGCTGCCAGCTTGTATAGGTGCTTTTGGCTTATAGGAGGCAACAGTAAGGTTTACTATATTGTATGCCTAACCTACACCACAAAAGGACTCAACTGATGCCTGTTAATGACCTGAAAAATCACTACAATCACTAACTACTACTAGAGGTTCCTTTGAAAACGAAGCTCCAGCGTCCCCTAGGGTTTTGTCATTAGGCATATTCATCCAGGGAAACAGGAAAGAGCATAGGAGGAGTACAGATTCTTATGGGCCGGGCATTTGTCTCAGGTTCCAGTGGCTAGAATTGTCATGTGGCACAACTATCTGAGGGACACTGGGAGATGTGGTCTGTGTGAGCAGGCATGAAAGGAGAATATGAATTCTGCTGAATGAAGGAGCAGTTTCTGCCATACCCTCTTGTGTATTAGCATGTATACTGAAGCTTAGTGTTATTTATATATATAACATTTCTTCTACAGTGCTCTACCTTATAGCAAGTGCTTGCTGTAAAAACAACAAAGTCAGTGGAAAACGAAAGTGACAAATGAATTTAATATATTTTATTGCATAATTCTGATGGGAAAAACATAGCTAAAATAGTGCCTTTGGTTTCTTATTTACAGCCTTCTAGTCTGTCATCTCCCTCCTTCATTTCATGTCACGTTTCAAAATTGGTTTCATGGTAATAAAATCAAAGTTGTAGACCTCTGGCATGCCCTGATGTAGAGTTTTGTTGAAACGGTTCCAGTGAAAAACAGGGAGGCCACCTTGTACTGTGGGGCCACTTATGGCATAGGATGTGTACTGAGATGCTAGGTAGATATCTGCCACCTGGAAAGAGAGAGGAGGAGGACATTTTAGAAAAATCATTTGGCAAAAAATTAAACCCATGACCTTTCCCACTCCCCCAACTACCAAAGTCATAATATGAGCTTTTTTTTTTTTTGAGACGGAGTTTCGCTCTTGTTGCCCAGGCAGGAGTGCAGTGGCACAATGTCGGCTCACTGCAACCTCTGCCTCCCAGGTTCAGCAGAGATGGGGTTTTGCCTTGTTGGTCAAGCTGGTCTCGAACTCCTGATCTCAGGTGATCCACCTGCCTCAGCCTCCCAAAGTGCTGGGATTACAGGCATGAGCCACTGCGCCAGGCTGCCTTCTTTAAAACAAAATTTTCTTGCCATTTTTCACACTGTCTTTGTATGATGTAGTCTTCTGTATACATTTGGCATCAAATGTCAATCAACTAGAAGTGTGTGAAATGAACAATGTAGCCAAAAGCAAGCTATGAAGTCAGATTACTCATTCAGAATTCTAGCTCCAAAGCTCATTTAAAGATCACTTAACCCCTCTATGAGTCAGTGTTCTCCTTTGTAAAAAGGGCTGATAACCCTACTTCATAGAGTTGGCATGAGGATTAATGCAAGCAATGCTCAAAGCAATGCCTAGAATAGATGAAGTCCTCAGAAAAAGTTGTTATTAATCAGGGTGGTAACGAGTCTTTTTTTTTTTTTTTTTTTTTTTGAGACGTTGTCTTGCTCTGTCGCCCAGGCTGGAGTGCAGTGGCCGCATCTCAGCTCACTGCAAGCTCCGCCTCCCGGGTCTATGCCATTCTCCTGCCTCAGCCTCCCGAGTAGCTGGGACTACAGGCGCCCGCCACCTCACCCGGCTAGTTTTTTGTATTTTTTAGTAGAGATGGGGTTTCACCGTATTTAGCCAGGCTGGTCTCGATCTCCTGACCTTGTGATCCGCCCGTCTCGGCCTCCCAAAGTGCTGGGATTACAGGCTTGAGCCACCGCGCCCGGCCTAACGAGTCTTAAAGTAGATGGAGCTCACTGTCAAAAATTGAGGGCCATGGTTCTCAAAAACACCTAACCACTGACTAGCAGTGGATCCTAATCTTAGAGGGGAAAGAGAATCTCTTCTGATTTTCCCCATAAAGAGAGAAATTATATTTTTAAAGAATATCCTTCAACAGAAACTTTTTGATAAAAACAATTGTAGGCCTCTGTCTCCAGAAGTGAGATTTGGTAGAGGGAAGCTTGGCTTGAGTTCTCCCAGGCAAGGCAGCACAGGTGATTTTCTTGGTGTATTCTGTGATAGATACAAACTTCACACATTTGACTGAATGTTTGCAAATACCATTTTAAAAAAGGAACACAAAAACATTCATAAGGGTTTCATCTGTGCCAGCTTCTCTACATCTACCTTTTTTTTTTTTTTAAATGTTAACATTGAGAATCATTACGGTTAAAAGCTTTGCCTTCATCACATAGCTAAAAAGAAGGTTGAGCTGGAACTCAAGATACTTTAAAGCATTTCCTGTTTAGGTATTAGGCTGATAGAGAATAATGTATAACTGGGGTCAGCATTCCTATAATTTTTGGAGCCAAAACCGAATACAGAGTTTACCCTGACGGGTTTCTTCCAGAATTTAGGACAGGTGGTGAAATGAAAAGACACACCCAAGCCAAGACTGCAAAAGGATGTAGTAGCATAATCTGCCAACCAAATGCCTCATACCCTCAGACATCCCAAATCCAGTGGTGAGCAGGTAAATTTTTAACAACCATCTTTCTGAGGAAAAAAGTTCCTGATTTCCATAATGTAAATACTTTCACTTGACTGGTTTCAAACTATCAACATGATGTCAACTAACAATTGGTTCCTGCCTGTCTATGAGCTGGCTTTAGCACACCACTGCAAACCTACTTATTACTTATATTTTGAGACACATTACAGCATTTATCAATTCTAACGTTGTGAAAAACCTGTGCTTTAGGCATCTTGTCCAAACTTGCTCCTTCGGCTAAATTCGATTCATGTTTAACATGGAATCACACTGCTTGAATAATATGTTCTTTGGACTTTGGGCCAGTCTGGTAAAACTTAAGACAACAATATCGTCATTATGGCTGTACACATTTACAAATAACTCAACACTGTTCTAAACATTTTACAGAGATGAAAGGCTTATTCTTCAGAACACCGTATGAGGTAAGTACTGTTATATCCGTTTTACAGATGAAGAAACAGAGACATGATGGAATTATGTGATTTACTACTAAATGGCAGAGCAGCGACTTGAAGTTAGATAATAGGACCTACCACCAGAATCTCTGAAAGAGCTGATTCCTGGGTTGAGTTTATGGTTAGAGCCATTACTGTGCTTCCTGCCTGTGCAACTTTGCCTTTGGAGAGGCCTGTGTACTGGTGGGAATTACATTCAAAAGCCAATAGCATGTTACCTTCGTGTCATAACAACCTCCGGGACTTGGGTTAGGTGAGTTCAGGTCCTCACGGCAGCAGATGGTATTACAGGGGTCACCCTTACTGTAAGGATCCTTCTTATAATCTAGGAAACAGAGAGAGATGGGGAAGAGAGTGAGTATTGGCTATTCGGAGACACTTCTCCACAGTAAGGTTTTGGGGCCTGTTAAAGCCTAGATAATCAGAGAGTGTACCCCCACAGGCCTCCTCAGCCCAGCCCGCTTCCAGGATAGACATCTGCCTTGGCTTGTGAGGAAGGAGTAAGTCCTTGGCCCCAGGCCCAGCCTGCTCTTAAGAACCTTACACAGTGAAAAATGGATGGGAGAGAGAACCAGATAAATGCATCAGTTGTTTGACTTTGATGCTGTTCATAAAAAAAGAAATACAAATTTGACTTTGATGCTGTTCATAAAAAAAAATGAGGTATTTATGAACAATTTTTGTTTTATTAGCTGCTGTTATCCTTGGAAAGAAACTTGTGTTTGGAGAAAAATTTTAAATAACCCTGTATGAGTTATTTCTTCTGTGTCTTACAGATGACTTTTTTCAATTACAAAATGTATAGACTCTTCTCTTTCATTTTATAAAGGAGGCCAAAGCTCTATTATTGAGTATAAAATGTATAATATTAGTTAAATACTTAAATAACTTCTTGTAATTCCTTCTAGTACAGAGATGATAAACTTACATGGATTCTTTATCCATAGGGAAGAAAGGAGTTTTGAAGAATGATTCTTGAGAAATATGCTACGTACTGTTGTATCGCATGATATATTTCATGGATGCCACATCAGTCACTTTCCCTTGGTCACGCCGGAAGATTTTGGCTCGTGGCGCTAAATCATAAGAGTAGTCCAAGCCCAGCTTCTGAACTAACAGTGGATAGCCACTCCAGTTGTAGATCTTTTCATGGAAAGGAATATTGTAGGAGGGCCAATATCCTGATTTGGAGTGGAAGGGAAGTAAGGGAGGGATTGACAGGGAAGGAGACAGAAAAAGGAGAGAGAGCAAAAGAAATGTTATCCATGTTCATTTATTTTGAAAATGGGCACAGGTGTTTCATTACAAAATAAGGTATAGAAAATAAAGCTTTTTGCATGCGAACCCTGGCAGCCAAACAGCCTTTTAAATTTCCTAAATCAGCACACCTCTAGATTATTTCATTAGGGGAAGAAGAGCATCAGAATTCTCTGGTTTTCACCCAAAATTATTAATCTCTAAGCCAAAAAATAACCATATTCTTTACAGAGCAAAATAAAGTATAATGCAAGGCGATCTGGGGAGCTCATCTAAGTGGATTTAGTTACTGAAATGCCAAGAAATGGCTGTTCACAATATGGCCCTATAAAGGAAGATGTCAAATGGTAATCACGATGTAGTGGAAGAACATAGCACTGGGAATAGAAAGCCTGAATTCTAGGCTCAGGGCTTAAGAAGTAGGTCTTAGGCAACTTCATTTGTTTTGTTTTGTTTCTGTTTTTTTGAAAGACATCAGTGGGGAGGGAGAGGAGAAGTCCGTAATGTGAGGGGATTGGGGATGATCTTGTAGGTTACATTAGGTTTTAATTCCTTTGACTCTAAACATTTATAAAGGCTCAGCTTCATTCAAAGCTTCATAGTGTGTGAAGGCCACATAGCCTACTAGTCACTGAGCACCAAATACGTGACACAGCTCTCTCTGGTAAAAGAATTTCAGAAACATCCTAGATTGCACTGGTCTGGGTTATTGCCTACAGAACAGTCAAGGAATGTCTCCACCATTCAGGGTTCTCTCCCACCTCCACATTCTCTCCTGGCCCTTGTCTGCCTTTCTCCTTTGTATTGTTGTACAGGACCTCCTCTTTAGGGGTGAGGTTACTGAGACAAAAAGTAAATGATAAGACATTCAGCCTTGCTAATTCTGAGAGCCAGCATCAGAAGAACTGAGATATGGATGACATTGAAATTATAGAAGAAAAACAGATTTGTTGCTAAAACATATCTAGGTTATATAGACTCAGGAATTCGATTGCCTGGATTTGAAGCCTGGTTCTGCCATTATTAAGTATGTGACCTTGAACAAATTGCTTATCCTCCTCTGTGCCTCAGTTTCTTCATCTTCATTAAGTATTCAGCATTAAGCATCTTCATAAGCATAAGCATGAAATGCATTCAGATGGAGTGCTTAATTATAGTATCTAATACTTGGTAAACATTAGATTATTATTATATTTCTCTTTGTGAAAACAGCTCAAATGAATAATGAAAATGTCTGCTTTATACTTCACATTTCATGAAGCTTCATGATTTAAAACAGAGCAACTTGGCCTGGTGCAGTGACTGACGCCTGTAATCCCAGCACTTTGGGAGGCTGAAGCAGGTGGATTGCTTGAGTTCTTAAGTTCAAGACCAGGCTGGACAATATGGCAAGACCCTGCCTCTTTAATAAAATATGAAAAAAATAGCCAGGCATTGGGGTGCACAACTGTGGTCCCAGCGACTCGGGAGGCTGAGGCCCGAGAACCGCTTGAACCCGAGAGGCGAAGGTTGCAGGGAGCCGAGATCACGCAGCTGCCCTCTAGCCTGGATGACAAAGTGAGACCCTGTCTCAAAATAAAAAAATAAAATAGGGCGACTTGTTTAATCTCACAACAACCTGATGATGTGTAAGTATTATCATCCCTTTTTTGAACAGAAGAAACAGAGTTTCAGAGAGGTCAGATGTCTTCCTTGCCTCACAAAACTTGACTGAATACAGGCCTTCTAACTAAAACATCCAGGGCTTCTATCACCATACCACAGTTGCTTAAATATGCTAGGAGGTGTGCCCACCCCCCACCCCGACCCCCCCGCCTTTTTAATGGCTATATGATATCATTTATTTGTTTGGGCAAAACACGTTTCTTTCTGAGCTTTTCTTTACTCACAGTAAAATGGCAACAATAACACTTATGTGGTAGTATGTTACAAACATCAAACAAGAGAACTTAAGTAAAAGGCCCAGAAGAGTGTCTACAATGCAGTAGGTACTCTGAATTTAATTCTCTGTTCTTCTCTCCTCTGGCAAAAAAAAAAAAAAAAAAAAAATACAGACAGATCATCATCAACTCTTTTTAGTCTTAGGGAGTTTCAAGGGGTCTAGCAATGGGACTGCAGAGAACCAAGTCTACCATTCTGTTAGTAACTGTCCAAAGAAGAAAAGACTACTTTAGCAAGCATCTCTCTCTTGAGGCCTGCTATTATTTTCAGGCTCTTAGGAGCTGGAGGGACCAGCTGGGTTATCTGTTTTGAACTGCTCTGCGCTAACCAGTAACCACCTAATGATTTCACTTCTTGGATGGATTTTCCTAACAAGCAAAGAAGGTAGGTCCACTGCTTGGTAGTATATGAACTGCTTGGCAATGAAAATTCCCACCTTAAAAATTGGTGTTATGCATAAGTCTTAGTGCATTTAGTTGGTGTGAACCATTCTCCACTGATGAGGCCCACTCTAGGCATCATTACAAAGTCAATTTGGGGACCTGGAAAACGGAGGACCAGGTCCTGATCCCTAGGGTCAAAACTTTATCTCTGTTCTGTCTCTATTCATCTGCCAGCTGATCTGTTGCAATAGTCTCCTAACTAGTCTATTTTCTTCCCACCCAGTCTACTCTTCCTTCTCCTAACTAGTCTCCTTTCTTCCCACCCAGTCTACTCTTCCTTCTCCTAACTAGTCTCCTTTCTTCCCACCCAGTCTACTCTTCCTTCTCCTAACTAGTCTCCTTTCTTCCCACCCAGTCTACTCTTCCTTCTCCTAACTAGTCTCCTTTCTTCCCACCCAGTCTACTCTTCCTTCTCCTAACTAGTCTCCTTTCTTCCCACCCAGTCTACTCTTCCTTCTCCTAACTAGTCTCCTTTCTTCCCACCCAGTCTACTCTCCCTTGTCAGGAACTCCCAATTTCTAAAACATAAAGGCTGAACTGCCCAATAGGATTTTTAAGGCTAACATTTTCTCTCAATCTATCTACTTATCTTAATTGATTCTCATGACCGTCCTGTGAAATTGTAGAGGAAGTTCTTGGGAGCCAGATGAGTCTCAGAATTTAGGATTTTTCAGACTTTAGAACAACCATGGAGTGCGTGGATTATGTGACATTACAGTCTCTTTGGGAAACACCTCATAATCAAAGATGTTGATATTTCTGTAGCCTAATGTATACATGGGGTCTCTAAGAAGAAATAAAGACAATTTAAAAAAACAGGCTGGGCACAGCAATTTGGAAGACCGAAGCAGATGGATCACCTGAGGTCAGGAGTTCAAGACCAACCTGGTCAACATGGTGAAACCCTGTCTCTACTAAAAACACGTAAAAACTTAGCCGGGTGTGGTGGCACGTGCCTGTAGTCCCAGCTACTCAGAAGGCTGAGATAGGAGAATCGCTTGAACCCGAAAGGCAGAGGTTGCAGTGAGCCGAGATTGCACCACTGCACTCCAGCCTGGGTGACAGAGCAACACTCCATCTGAAGAAAAATTAAAATTAAAATTAAAAACAACTAAAAGTTTCCTTCTGGCAGTTTTGCTGCCAAATGAGTTCAGATCAGGTCATATCTTGCTACCAAGTGAGCCAGCTACCAAATCAAAACAAAACACAAGAAACAAAATAATAATTTGTGGTTTTACAGTTTTAGAATTTTAAAATTACAAATACCTGGTTGTGGACCTATATCACGATTCAGTTTTATAGATGAGGAAAGTGAGGCTTGGAGAGATCCAATGATTTGCCTGAGATTTTAAGGAACTGAGATTTGAATGAAGGCAGTGAGCCTCCTGGCTTCAAATGACTGGACTCCTTCTTGCCCACCAGAAGTGCCTTCTCTGACCCCACCCACTAACAGCCACATTCTCTTTATGTTCACCACCGGCCTAGGGACACCAGACCTGATGACAGCTCTTCCCATCCTGAGCTCCTGCAGCTGCTTTGAGCACTTTGCTTCCCTACTAGACTCCTGAGTCCTTCGAGGTCAGGGACTCTGCATCCTTGCTTTTCTGGTCCCTGGGCCACAGTGGCACTCCATAAATATTTGCTGAATTGAACTTAAAGCTTTAACCAGGAATACAGGAGAAAAGGTAATATTAGAACCATGAGGAATCACAGGGCCATGAATGCCTGATTTGCGTCCCAATCTGCACATTGTCCTGCAAGAGTCTGCGACGTAGGTTTACCTGTTGTGCTAAACCTGGTCATTCTCCCCCAGTGTAACTGGCAGTGGCATCCCCATCCTGTCTTCCCCCCCATGCCCTCCCCCACCACACATTCACACATCGTGCATTCCCCTACCATATATGAACTCACACATACTCGTCAGGTTTTCAGACTTAGGACATGAAGAAAGTACCTCTCCGTAGAACATCAGTTTGTTCGGAATATTCTACATATGTAGGAATTTGCTCCACAATGTACAGAGTGCCTTTGTCAAGGCTGTGGTTCAGCTTTACCTTCTTCAGGTCCAGAACCATGTATTGATTGTTATAGGTGCCTGAAATATCAGCAGACGTGAAGACGGGACATAGGTATGACTTTACTGGTTAACAAGCCCAAATTGAAATATATGTCTGTGCCTAACAGTTATTCTGCAGGGTCACTTACCAGAGTTGTATTTTGAAAAGATGTCTGCCCACCTCTTGCCACTATCTGCCATCATATTGGCCACACGGACTCTTTGCCATGCCAGGAGAGACTCGGGTATTATCTGCTTTAGCAGGGTTTTATTATACACACTGTTTGTGGTCTGCAGCAGTATCAATCCACTGCTAAGAATGTAAAAGTCATCCAGAGACTCCAAAAACCCTGCAGAAAAGACAAATATACACATCAGCCTATGTATATATGGAACAGTGAACCATCATTATTAGCAAAGAGCTTTACATACACATGCATTTTGCAAGGCGTGTCAGTTATGACTATCCTTGACCTGCAGTTGCCTCCCCCAGCTCTGGCTCACCTCTGTGGTAGTCACCCAACTGCCGCTTACAGAGGTGCCAATAGACCTCCACCCCTGGATTCTCCATTGAAAATTTATTTTATGATTTGAAATTTAAAAAATGTTAAATCCAGAACATTGCAAGTTTCCAGAATGATAAACAGATGTAGATCCCAACTTGCTAGGATTTCGCAGGAGAACTTTTAATTAGGGAGGGGATTAGCAGCGTTCATTAGTAGGATATAAATGCCTTTTTTTCTTCTCTTCTACTTTCCCATATTTTTCAAATTTTGTATAAGTCTACTTTTTTTTTTTTTTTTTTTGAGACACAGTCTGACTCTGTCACCCAGGCTGAAGTGTGGTGGCATGATCTCAGCTCACTGCAACCTCACCTCCTGGGTTCAAGCGATTCTTGTGCCTCAGCCTCCGGATAGCTGGGATTACAGGTGTGCACCACCATGCCTGGTTGATTTTTGTATTTTTAGTAGAGACCGGGTTTCACCATGTTGGCCAGGCTGGTCTCAAACTCCTGACCTCAAGTGATTCACCCGCCTTGTGTGGGCCACCACACGTGGCTAAGTCTATGTAATTTTTATACATGGAAAAACATCTACATTTAGAAAAGAAAAGATGGTTTTGAAACTCGGTCATTGACACTCTTCGTCAATGCTTTTTTATAAATGTTAGAGGCAACACAGGAAAATCAGTGAAGCCACAGTCTTTTCTGAAGACCTATTTTGTCGTTTACACTGGGATGAGTATGGAAAGGACAGAATATCAGACGCAGCTGTAATAAAAAGAGAGGATATATTGTCATCAGTAACAGTAATGGAACAACTGTCAGTGTTAAAGAAGAGTCAGAAAAGGACCCCAATGGTAGAGTTAGAAGGGGCCAGAGTGATAAGTTCCTTTGGTGCATCCTGCCGAAGGGGATTAATGCCCTTACAAAATAGTCCAGAGAGAACTAGCTAGCCCCTTCCACTATGTGAGGTCACAGAGAGAAGGCACTGTCTATGAGAAACAGACCCTCATTAGACACTGAGTCTTCCAGTCCCTTCATCTTGGGCTTCTCAGCCTCCAGAACTGTGAGCAATAAAATTTCTTTTTTTTTTTTTTTCTTTTTTTTTTTCTGAGACGGAGTCTCGCTCTGTCGCCCAGGCTGGAGTGCAGTGGCCGGATCTCAGCTCACTGCAAGCTCCGCCTCCCAGGTTTACACCATTCTCCTGCCTCAGCCTCCCGAGTAGCTGGGACTACAGGTGCCCGCCACCTCACCCGGCTAGTTTTTTTTTTTTTTTTTTTTTTTGTATTTTTCAGTAGAGACGGGGTTTCACCGTGTTAGCCAGGATGGTCTCGATCTCCTGACCTCGTGATCCGCCCGTCTCGGCCTCCCAAAGTGCTGGGATTACAGGCTTGAGCCACCACGCCCAGCTATAAAATTTCTATAGTTTATAAATTACCTAGTCTGAGGTGTTTTGTCATAGTAGTCAGAATGGACTGAGATAGTCTCAAATTTCTATCATTATTTTTTACCACTTTTATCATTTTTGCCATATCTGAGATCTAAACTATCATTTAGTTAATATTTTTATTTTTTGACAAGTAAAAATTATATAAATTTATGTTATACAAAATGATATTTTGATATCTGACAAGTAAATATTGCATATATTTTGGTATACAAAATGACATTCTGATATATGTATATACATTGTCAATGGCTAAATCAAGCTATTAACATATGCACTACTTAATATCTTTCTTCAAATTAACTCTCTTTTCAAACTTAAAATACTTACCCTTGTCACATACCATAATGTCTAAGAAACTATGGACTTAAATGTTTTTGTTTTTTCCCAAAGAAATACATTGAAACAAATACATTTCTACTAACGTGCAAAAAATATTTGTCCACATACCACCTCAAATCACCCCACCACCCTATGCATGCTATTGCACATCTATTCTAGCCTAGTTTGGAATAAGTAAGGTGGGGTCAAAGAAAGGGGTCACTTGAAGCCGGAGGTAAGAGCATGGATTGGGAGTCAGAGGGCCTAATTTTAGTTCCCTGCTTGCCTCTAATGAATTTGACAATTCTCATTTTGCCTCTCTGTTCCTTATTTCTTTCCTCTGATAACCTGGGACTAAGTGATGTCACTCAGCTCTAACAATCTGATTTTAGTTTCTTGAAATTCCTTGAGTAGGAAAGTTACACGATGAGAGGACTGTCCAACTAACCCTTAATGAGCCTCTACAAGGCTGCCGTTAAGCTATAGAGAGGTTTGTGTAAATTAGAGAAAGTTGCACACTCCAAGTGGTACAAGGCTTAAAGGTGCCCTTGAATGAAATTTTAATGGTCACCTCTCTAGAAAGACGTGACCTGGGCAAGGATATATGGCTTGGCAGAGTGTAAAATGGATTTCATTCATCTCTTGGGCTGGGATCATTTTTCAGTGCTCAAACTGTACAACCATACCTGGCAGCCTTGAGAAAGCTCCCTGGTAGAAAATCCCTGTAGGGTAGAATGCTGTATTTCTGGAATGACAATTTTGCTAATTCACTCCTTACTGTAGCAGTCTCTCTGGACACAAGAGGGCAGGCGTTCTTTAATATATGTAGGTGATTGAATATTACAAGTACTAATGTTTTAAGGAGTCATCTTTCCTTTAAAGGCAAGATTCTTTATGAAAGAGACAGGAAGATGGAAATATATAGGCTATCTAGAATTCTAGAGCAAAGAAAATGACTGGCCTGCAAAAACTATAGTCGAGGAGGCTAATTCTATAGTTTAGAGTTTAAGATGATAAAGAAAAGGCCCAGAGATGAGACAAAGTTCTGATACATTACCTTTTAAAAAAAAGCACATTTTTTTGACTATATACAATTATAATCTTTTAAATTTTTTTTTTTTTTTTTTTTTTTTTTTTTGAGACAGGGTCTCCCTATGTTGCCCAGCTGGTCTCAAACTCTTGAGTTCAAGGGATCCTCCTGCCTTGGCCTCCCAAAGTGCTGGGATTACAGGTACGAGCCACCACATCTAACTAAAATTATGATCTTGCTCTCATCTGTCATTGGTAGCTTTGGAAGGCAGATTGAGATCAGGAGAAAATGAAACACTCCAGTGTTTTATGAATGCCAGCCTAAGAATAATATTTCATGGTAAGCTTCTCACTGAATTTAATTAAGAAATAAAAAGAAATTCTTTCAGTTAATAAATCATATTTCAAGACTTAAGAAAAAAAAAACACTGAATTACAGAAATAAACAGTAACCACTATGTAGTCAGGCAAATGGCAACAACGGTTACTCAACACACACCATGGAACAAACACATTAGAAACAATTATGATGGTTGACTCATGGGGAGTTGCATGTTGAGACAGGGTGGAGTTGAAGGAAATCATCTTATGACCAGTTAGTCAAGAAAAGTATGAAAAATAAGGTGGGATTTCTGGAAAGGTAGAAGGGAGGAAGCATCCTGAGTTACGTGGGGAAGATGATCCAGACAGGTCTGATCTGGCAGAAGATATCAGTGTCCTGGGATGGTGCCAATGAGGAGACAAAAAATCAAAGAAAGGTACTGAAAAAAAAAAAAAAAAACCCAGAAATTAAGTGCTGCAAGATCCATTTATGATTCTTTAGAATACGTGCCGGAATTCTGCTATTTCTTTTCTTTTCTTAGTTCTACCTTTTAAAAGCAAAGGACATGAATTTTGGTCTGTACCAAATATAGATTGTATTTATATGCTTCAGCTTTATAAGCAAAGTACCTCGATTAAAGAGGTAACATGACATTAATAAAAGTAATTATAGAACATTAAAAATGTTTACAACATATATTTATTAAATAGGCAATTTTATAGATTATGGAGACTTGACTGAAATTTTCCTGGAGCCTATTCTTTTATCTTCATTTGTACCTACTTTCAAGTACATGCACTTAATATTTAAAGAGGCTAAGCTGGCTCACGCCTGTAATCCCAGCGCTTTGGGAGATCGAGGTGGGTGGTGGATCATTTGAGGTCAGGAGTTCAAGATCAGCCTGACCAACATGGGGAAACCCCATCTCTACTAAAAATACACACACACACACACACAAATTAGCCGGCGGTGGTGGCACATGCCTGTAGTCCCAACTACTTGGGAGGCTGAGGCACGAGAATTGCGTGAACCCAGGAGGTGGAGGTTGAACTGGCCGCTGCACTCCAGCCTGGGCAACAGACTCCGTCTCAAAAATCAAAAACAAGGCCAGGCACAGTGGCTCACGCCTGTAATCCCAGCACTTTGGGAGGCTGAGGCGGGTGGATCACGAGGCCAGGAATTTGAGACCAGCCTGACCAACAGGGTGAAACCCCATCTCTACTAAAAATACAAAAATTAGCCGGGCATGGTGGCGCGTGCCTGTAATCCCAGCTACTCAAGAGGCGGAGGCAGTGAGTCGCTTGAACCTGGGAGGCGGAGGTTGCAGTGAGCCGAGATCGCGCCATTGCACTCTAGCCGGGGCAACAACAGCGAAACTCCGTCTCAAAACAACAACAACAACAAAAAACAAACAACAGCAACAACGACAACAAAAAGGGCTAAGCAAAAATTTTGCCGCTTAGACCACAAGGGCTGCCATAGTCTCACATACAGGATGGACTATGGATTCAGTATGCTGGGATGGTCTAGGGTGCTTGTTACAAATGCCCCAGCCCAGATCAATGAAACAGGAATTTCTATGGATAACACTGCATTTTTAGCAAGCTCCACAGGAAAAACTGGGGAACATCTAAGTTTAAGAAGTATGTATACGTGTATGGGGGAGGCGATAGCATACCTGTATATAGTGAAAAGTAGGAACACACCATGTTTGGGGAAACACACTAAGTGCATCCCAGAAAGCCTCACTTATAGATCATTAAGCTTGAAGCCTCCGCCTTATGGGGATCATCATTACTGGGATCCTCAATTAAAAGTCCTTTGAGGCCAGGCAAGGTGGTTTATGCCTGTAATCCCAGTACTTTGGCAGGCCGTGGAGGGCGGATCGCCTGAGGTCAGGAGTTCAAGATCAGCCTGGCCAGCATGGCAAAACCCTGTCTCTACTAAAAATACAAAAATTAGCAGGGCGTGGTGGCATACGCCTGTAGTCCCAGCTACTCGGGAGGCTGAGACACAAGAATCGCTTGAACCTGGGAGGCAGAGGTTGCAGTGAGCTGAGATGGCGCCATTACACTCCAGCATGGGCGACTGAGTGAGACTCCGTCTCAAAAAAAAAGTACTTTAAATAGGTTCCATCTTTTGTTCCCACACAGAAGCTCCACCCACCAGGCATGGCAGGAAATCCTTTGAGTTCACTGCTCTTTTCGTTTTTTGTTTGTGTTTTTGTTTTGAGACAGGTCATGCTCTGTCGCTCAGGCTGGATGCAGTGGCGGGATCAAGTCTCAGGGCAGCTTCAAACCACCTGGCCTCCTGAGTAGCTGGGGCTGCAGGCATCCACCACCACACCTGGCTACATTTTTAAATTTTTTTGTAGAGACAGGGGTCTTGCTATGTTGCACAGCCTGGTCTCAAACTCCTGGGCTCAAGCAATCCTCCTGCCTGGGCCTCTTAAAAAGTGCTGGGATTACAGGTGTGAGCCACCACACCCAGCTGGCTCTTATAGTTTTAGCCATTTAATTTAAATCTGAATCATTTCTAAAAAAAAAAAAAAAAAAAAAAAAGAAATGAATATTTATAGTTGGATAGATTGCCTTTGCACTCAGTCCTCAACCACTGAATTATGTGACCTTGACCTGTTTGACTATTTAACTTCGCCGACTATTTAACTGTTTATTTTAAAAATGCAGACAAAATACCCTCCTTGAGGTTTTTTATGGAAGGTAGAATTTGTAAAAATCAGTATAATTTGCCTCTTCACTGCATTAACGTGCTACAGACTCAGACTGTTTTGTGTAAAGTATGTCAAAGAACTGCACTTTGTCTAAAGAGAAGTTTGATGTTTTGTATGCTTGTTAAGAAAATACAGTGCTAGAAATTAATGGTGGACAGCTGATTTTAAAAATACCCTTCTTGTTAGGTTTTTATGAACATTAAATGACATAATAAAAATAAAATGTTGGTCCGGCACCCTGGCTCATGCCTGTAATTCCGGCACTTTGGGTGGCTGCGGCAGGTGGATCACTTGAGGCCAGGAGTTTGAGACCAGCCTGGCCAACATGTTGAAACCATGTCTCTACTAAAAATACAAAAATTAGCCAGGCGTGGTCACACACGCCTGTAATCCCAGCTACTCGGGAGCTGAGGCATGAGAATCGCTTGAACCTGGGAGGCAGAAGTTGCAGTGAGCCGAGATCACACCACTGCACTCCATCCTGGGTGACCGAGTGAGACCCTGTCTGAGAAAGCAAAACCCCACAAACAAACAAAAACAAAATGTTTAGCATAGTGTCAGGGACAGAGCTGGGTACATGGTAGGGGCTAAACACATATTCAGGTTTTTTGTTTTCCTTTCTATTTAATAACAAGTTGAACACAAGCTTATAGTAATTTATTTAAAATTTAAATTCTGCCTCATTCCCATAAAACTAGTCAGGTCCCATTCATGTTATTTATCATCTGGTTACTACAAAGGATTCTCTTCAAGTAACAAGTCCTGTGCTGAACACGTAGGTTTTGCATCTGAAGTCCCTTGTTTACAATTCCTGAACATCTTAGACTCCTGTTCTCAAATCCAGGGTATGAAAGGGAGGGCAGGATGAATAGAAAGCAAGTTACAATAGGAAGTGTGATCTCTTAGGCAGTCCCCACCTCCTCCTTGTTTTATTGCCCATCTTTCTTTCCTACAGTTCCTACCATGTCCACATCAAAGCGGACATCATCTATCTCCTTCCTTTCTGATTTTCCTCTAATCCTTCTTTCTTCCTTCTTTTCTACTTCCTTCCATAAATATTTATTCAATGATTATAATATGCAAGGCTCTGTGCTCCTCCAGGGACACAGGCATGAATACAGAATATGGGCTCTGAAGAAATTATGCACAGGGTACCTAGGAAGCTCAAAGGAGAGATGACTTACTCGTCCTGAAGGTTAGTAAAACCATCTAAAAGGAGCTCTTGTGCTACTCTTTGTTAATATGAGAAGCGCTGTGGTATTATGTATTACCTGGCCAAAATAAATAAATAAATAAATAAATAAATAAATAAAAAGGTGGTATCAAGGGTGAGTATTCCAATAATAGCAGCATGATAAAATTGAGTGATTTTCCCACAAATAATCATTATAAAACTGTATCAAATTATTTAAAGCAATGATCTGAAGGTACTAGGAATGACCAAAGGCAGGGAGAAACAGAACGTTAGTACAGCATTGGTTAAGCTGGAGTATGAGGCTTCCTTGCCTGCATGTATTCCTAAACCCCTGATATGAACTGAATTCTGTTTCCTCGAAATTCATATGTTGAAGTCTTAACCCCCAGTACCTGAAAATAGACTATATTTGGATACAGAGCATTAAAAAGGTAATTAAGGTCAACTGAGGTCTTATGGGCAAACTCTAATTCAACATGACCTGTGTCCTTATAAGAAGAGGAAGTGGGCCGGGCGCAGTGGCTCACGCCTGTAATCCCAGCACTTTGGGAGGCCAAGGCAGGTGGATCACGAGGTAAGGAGATCAAGACCATCCTGGCTAACGGTGAAACCCCATCTTTACAAAAAATTAGCCAGGTGTAGTGGCACACGCCTGTAGTTCCAGCTACTTGGGAGGCTGAGGCCGGAGAATCACCTGAACCTGGGAGGCGGAGGTTGCAGTGAGCTGGGATCATGCCACTGCACTCCAGCCTGGGTGACAGAGTGAGACTCCATCTCAAAAAATAAAAAAATAAAAACATAAATAAGAAAAAAACAGGAAGTGATGTCAGGTATATGCACGCACAGAGAAAAGGCCGTGTGAGAACACAGTGAGAGGGTGGCCATCTGTAAGTCAAAGAGATAAACCAAACCTGTCAATATCTTGATCTCGGACTCTTAGCCTCTAAAACTGGGAGAATAATTAATTTCTGGTTGTTTAAGCCACCCAGTCTTTGTCATGGCAGCCTTAGCAAACTAATATATAGCCCATACCCAACTTTAGCTATGGAAAACTACAGTCATTCTGGCTTGAAATGGCGAGGCCAAAGTCTAGTGTTGCAGAACAGCTGAGAATTTAAGAGGAAAATTTTGGGAGCAAGAGAACTACAAGAGCAGAGATTCAAAATCTGAATATGAACTCTGTCCAGTTCCCTGACTGACCACTAACTGTGCATGAACGTGGGAAACGCCAGGGAGCCCAGGGTAAAAATACAAAGAAATGAGAAGGTTTTCCCTTGTAAGACAGAATTGCTCTAGAAGTGAGATAGGTGAGTTTGCTGCAACTTAATATTGCCACGGTTCCCAACTCATATGCAGCTCAAATTCCTCAAGCTGTCAGAGGACAAAGGTAAGAACTGGAAAACCAAATCCGAATATAGGGGAAACCTGAGGATCAAGGAAATCACAAAGAGAGTTAGCTCTATAATACGAATATGAGCTGCCAACATCTTTCACTGGCTGCTAAATTACACAGATGCAGGAGCAACCTCCAGAGGACCAGGTTGAAGCAGCAGCTGGAAGTAAGCAACACTGAGGAAGGACATTCGTTGCTGCACACCATGCAGGTGACATACATTGACGTTTGAATGCAAGCAAAATAATTACCTGTTAAAAACAAAAAGTAAAACAAGTGACTTCAGCAAGATGTCTGACTAGAGGTGTCTAACATTCATTTCCCTACAAAAAAAAGAACCAAAATGATGAATAAACAACTATATTTTGACTAGAGTACCCAAAGGAGAACACTAAAGTGTTCCAAAGGAGTACAATAAGGGAGTTGCAGAGACCCAGTGGAGCATGGAGACTTGGGATGGCTGCATAAAAAAAAGAGTGAAACGTTCTGCCTTTGCCACTCCGTCTTCCCAGTCAGGATTGGTATGAAACCAGGAGGCAGTCTCCCTATGGAGAAAAGGTGAGCAGGAGAACTCCCAGCAATCTCCACTGCAAACACCTAGTCTTTGCTGCTTGAGAATTCTGCAGTTTTCACAAGCCGTGAACCCATTCTAGGGAGCTGCCTGGCATTCACATGGCTGTATTATAAAGAATGAGCCCACTGTGCCATCTTCTCCTCTGTGATCTAAGCTGCTGAGGCACAGCACCATCTTGAGACCGGCGCCACTACTGCAGTGCACTGTGCTCTGGAGGACCAGTAACCACTGTTTGTTTCTCCCCATCCTGAGGCTCTGCTGCAAGTACACTGTGCTTCTAAACAGTAGCACACCACTCACCAGTCGAGCAGCTACTGTTTCCTATCCACCTATCCATGCTGCCTATCTGTTCCTATCCATGCTGCCTAGGAGGCTCTCCATCTTCCCCATCCCTGTGGCTGCAGCACCTCAACCTCAATTACTCAGAGCATAGGCCCAGTGAAACAGCCATAACCTTTGTGCCTGAGCCCATGTGCTGTCCTGACCCCCAAGGAACAGATGATCCTACCCAGCAGGGAGGCCACACCTTACCCTGAAGGAGCAGTCCCTATGTACTTGTGTATAACAGCCTGGCACTCCTGCCCCCAGAGGAGAGACTGTGTCTAATCCTATTGGAGTAGGCCTTGTGCACCCATGGTGCATGAAACAACCTGGCACCCCTGCCACCAGCAGAAAGGCCATGCATATGACTTGACAGAGCTGCCATACAAACTCCTGCAGGCTAGGATGCCACTGAGGCATCCATAGAAATTGCTAACATTGACTACAGCTCAAAAAACTGCATGGTGACTACACTCCTGCATCCACCTGGAACCAAAGCCAATGCACCCTACACAACTGACACCTTTGGACAGATCTGCAGGCAAAAATCTTTCCTTATGATAACAACTCTATAAAACTGGAAGAGGCATCCATTCTATCAGATGCCCAGACATCAATGCAGGGACACAAGAAATATGAAAAAGCAAGAAAATATGACACCACCAAAAAAACACAATAACTCTCCAATAACTAAAGAAATGGCAATTTACTAATTGCATAAAAAACATTTTAAATATGATCTTAAGGAAAATCAGTGAGATTCAAGAGAATATAGATAGGCAATTTGATAAAATCAGAAAAGCAATTCATGATATGAATAAAAAATTCAACAGAGATATCATTTAAAAAAATCTCTTGGAGCTGAAGACTTTAATGAATGAAAGACAAAATATAATAGAAACTTCCAACAGCAGACTACACCAAGCAGAATAAAGAATTTCTGAACTGAAGACAGCTCTTCATTTGAAGAATGAAGAAAGCCTATGAGACCTATGAGACACCTTTCAGTAAACACATTTTCACACTATAGAAACTTGAGGCTGGGCGCGGTGGCTCACGCCTGTAATCCCAGCACTTTGGGAGGCTGAGGTGGGCGGATCACGAGGTCAGGAGATCAAGACCATCCTGGCTAATACAGTGAAACCCCATCTCTACTAAAAATACCAAAAATTAGCCAGGCACAGTGGTGGGTGCCTATAGTCCCAGCTACTGGGGAGGCTGAGGCAGGAGAATGGCATGAACCCGGGAGGTGGAGCTTGCAGTGAGCCGAGATTGCGCTACTGTGCCACTGCACTCCAGCTTGGGCGACAGAGCCAGACTCCATCTCAAAAAAAAAAAAAAAAAAAAAGAAACTTGAGAGGGAGAAGAGATGGAGAAGGGCACAGAAAGCTTAACAAAATAATAGCAGAAACTTCCTAAGTTTTGAGAGTGATATGGAGAACTCTATGTCAACAAATGTGAAAACTTAGAAGAAATGAATAAATTCCTGGGCACATAAAACTTACCAAAATTGAATCATGAAGAAATAGAAAATTTGAACCGACCAATAACAAGTAATGAGATTGAATTAGTAATAAAAAGTCTTCCACAAAAGAAAAGCTGAGGACCCAATGGCCTCACTGATGAGTTTTACAAAACATTAAAGAAGAACTAATACCTATCCTTTGAAGACTATTCAAAAGACATGAAGAGGAGGGAATACTTCCAATATCTTTCTATGAGACCAGCATCACCCTGATTCCAAAACCTGACAAGGACACAACAAAGAAAGAAATCTATGGGCCAATATCCCTAATAAATATAGATACAAAACTCCTCAAAAAAATATTTAAAAACTGAATTCAATAGCACATTAAAAAAAGTCACTCACTATAATAAATGGGATTCGTTCCAGGGATGCAAGGATGGTTCAATATATGCAAATCAATAAACATAATAATACATCACATTAACAGAATTAAGAACAAACCCCTGAAGGGATGTTGAATCTACTGATCTAGAAAAGACATTTTAAAAAATTCAACATCCCCTCATGATAAACACTCTCAACAAAATAGATATACAAGAAAGATAACTCAACACAGTAAAGCCCATATATAACAAATTCACAGCTAGCATCATACTGAATGGGGAAAAGTTGAAAGCTTTTCCTCTAAGATCTGGAACAAGACACAAATGCACCACTTTTATTTAACATAATACTGGAGGTCCTAGCCAAAGCAATAAGGCAAGAGAAAGATAAAAAGGGCATCCAAATTGAAAAGGCAGAAATCAAACTGTCCCTGATTCCAAATGACATAATCTTATATATAGGGAAAACCCTGAAAACTTCACCAAAATACTATTAGAACTAATAAGTAAATTGAGTACAGTTGCAGGATACAAAATAAATATATGAAAATCTATAACATTTCTTTATGACAATAGCAGACAATCAGAAAAAAAATAAAGCAATTCCATTTACTATAGCTACAAAAACAAACACTTAACTAAGGAGGTGAAAGATCTTTATGATGAAAACTATAAAATGTTGACAAAAGAAATGAAGAGGATACAAATGGAAAGATATTCCATGTTTAAGGATTTGAGGAATACTTTTTAAAATGTCCATACTAATCAAAGCAATATACAGATTCAGTGCAAGCTCTATCAAAATACCAATGACATTCTTCATAAAAAGAGAAAAAAAATCTTTAAATTTGTATGGAACCTCAAAAGACCCCAAAGAGTCAAAGCAATCTTGAGCAAAAAAAAACAAAACTGGAAACATCACACTACCTGGCTTCAAAATATACTACAAAGTTATAATAACCAAAACAGCATAGTACTGGCATAAAAATAGACATATATACTAATGGGACAGAATAAAAAATACAGAAATAAATTCACACACTTACAGCAAATTGATTTTTGGCAAAGAAACTAAGAACACACATTGGAAAAAATTCTTTTTGATAAATGGTGCTCAGAAAACTGGATATCTACATGGAGAGGAGTGAAACTAGACCCCTTGCTGGGTATTTATCCAAAGGAAATGAAATAAGTATATTAAAGAGATATCTACACTCTCATGCTTATTGCAGCACTATTCACAATAGTCAAGATATGGAATCAACCTATATGTCTGTCAACAGATGACTGGATAAAGAAAATGTGATACATATATGTATAATGGAATACTATTCAGCCATAAAAAGAATCGAATTAGGTCATAGGTGGCAATGTGGATGAGCTCTGAGGGCATTTTGTTAAATGAAATAAGCCAGGCACAGAAAGACAAATACTGCACAATCTCACTCAGATGTGGAATCTATAAAAGCCGATCTCATACAAGTGTAGAGTAGGACAATGCTTACCAGCAGCTGGGGAGGGTAGGCAAGGTGGGAAGGGTTTAATCAACAGGTACAAAATTACAGTTAGATAGAAGGAAAAAGTTCTGGTATTCTATTGCACAGTAGGCTTACTATACTTAACAATATTATATTATATATTTCAAATAACTAAAAGAGATTTTTGAATGTCCTTACCATTAGAAAGTGATAAATGTTTGAAGTGATGAATATTCTAAATACCATGATTTGTTCACTACACAATGTATACATGCATCAAAACATCACACTGTATCCTATAAATATGTACAATTATATGTCAATTAAAAATAAAATAAAACGTAATTCTCAAAAATACAAATTCAGAGACACTATGGTGTGCTATTTTTCAAGTCCAGATTTCAACCAAAAATTACCAGGCACTATAGTTAACAATATTGTATTACATATTTCAAAATAACTATAAAAGAGGATTTTGAATGTTCTTACCATAAGAAATTGATAAATGTTTGTGGTGAAGAATATACTAAATATATATATATACATTGTGTAATGATCAAGTCGTGGTATTTGCTATATTTGTCACCTCCAAAGAAAAAGGAAAATATGACCCCACACTTAAGTCACTGGAAACTGTTTCCAAGTAGGCCTTGATATTGGGTTTAGTGGAAAAAGACAAAACAGGAAAATATAGTATTAAGATTTACCAGAGAGGGAATCTCAACATAAAATTAGAAGTTAAAAAAAGAACAAAATTGAAATTCTAGACCTGAAAAGTACAGTAAATGAAATGAAAAATTCACTGTATACTTCAACAGTAAATTTGAGATGGCAGAAGAAGGAAATAGAAAACTTGAAGATTGTGGCTGGGCGCGGTGGCTCACGCCTGTAATCCCAGCACTTTGGGAGGCCAAGACAGGTGGATCACCTGAGGTCAGGAGTTGGAAACCAGCCTGGCCAACATGGTGAAACTTTGTCTCTACTAAAAATACAAGATCAGCCAGGCATGGTGGCGCATGCCTGTTATCCCAGCTACTTGGGAGGCTGAGGCAGGAGAATCACTTGAACCTGGGAGGTGGAGGTTGCAGTGAACTATCACGTCACTGCACTCCATCCTGGGCAACAAGAGTGAAACTCCATCTCAAAATAAATAAATAAAATTAAAAAAGAAAAAATAAAACAAAGAAAACCTGAAGATAGAAGATTAATGGGAATCATCCAATCTGAAAAACAGAGAGAAAAAAATAAAAACTACATAAAATTTACAAAGCCCCAGAGACTTGTGCAAAAATGTTTAGCATCTGATGAATAATTGACTGGAGTCCCAGAGGGAGAAGACAGAGAAAAGAGGAAAAAATATGTGAAGCTATAAGTGGTGAAAAAGCTCCACCTTTAATGAAAAACATTAATTTACAGTTCCTATCAGCACAACAAACTTAAAATAACCACAAAGAAGACCAGAGTTAGCCCGCCAGAAAGCTGAAGTCACCAAAAATCTAAATGCAGAAAAAAATTTGAGCAGAAAATAATATAATTAACAGCTTACTTCTCAACACACACACACACACACACACACACACACTCACTTCTTGTTTTAATTTTTTAAAAGACAGTAAGTTTTTAAGTAAAAAATCTTAACACTAACATACATAGATGTAGCATATATATGACAACAATAGCATAAAGGATGGAAGGCACTAAATGGGATAATTACCATTTTAAGTTCCTATATACTTTTTAGTAGACATAATTGCTTATTAACTTTACGTAAATTGTGATGAGTTAAAGATGCATATCACAAGCCCCAGGGACAACAATTTTAAAAATGCCAATAAATATAGCTAGAAAGCCAACTGGAGTATTAAAATATAGACTATTTTGTTAGAAAATCTTTGTTAAAATGTTTAACACAAAAGAAGACAGGAAAGGAGGAACAGAGAAACAAAATAGAGATGAAATGAACTAAATAGTGAAATGGCAGACTTAAATCTAAATATATAAATATTTACAGTAAATGTAAATGGACCAAACACTTCCATCAAAAGTAAGAGACTCAAACTTGATAGAAAAGAAAGCAAAATGTACTAATTATCTGTCTACAAAAGACATACAGCAAACGCAAAACCACAAATAGTTTGAAAGTAAAGACATTCCATTTGTGCTAGCAAATTAAAATATGCTTTGATTCACATTTGAACCTGAAAGCAGGAATGCCTACATTAATTGCCACATTAAAAACAGCCATCAGGCGGGCAGATCACGAGGTCAGGAGATCGAGACCATCCTGGTTAACATGATGAAATCCCGTCTCTACTAAAAATACAAAAAATTAGCCGGGCGTGGTGGCGGGGGCCTGTAGTCCCAGCTACTCGGGAGGC